>NW_016806893.1:706332-757176 GCF_001698545.2 Rhinopithecus bieti | reverse complement strand
TGCGCGTGCGCGGTACGGCCCCAGCCCTGGCCGCCGCCGCCCGCCGCCCGCCGCCGCCGCCGCCGTCGCGATGCCTATTTTAGTCAAAGCGGCTCCGGGCGTGGGGACCCGGCCCGGGCAGCGGAGCTTCCGGACTCGCCGACCCGCCGAGGAGGGCGCGTCGGGCTCCCGTCGAGCAGCTGAGCCCGTGTTCCCCGCGTCCCGCGCCCCGAAGCTGCTGCTCCGAACTTTGGTCGGCGCTGCCCAGGCTCCCCGCCAGGGACCAGCCAGGTAAGGATGGGAGGCGCAGCTACAGCCTGCTGTCCCCCTGCACCGGGCTGTGTGCGGCCTCGCGCTCCCCTGGCTAAATCAGGAAGCGAAAGTTGGATCTCAGCCCCTCGGGGACCAACTTTGTCGGCCCAGGGGGCTGTTGCTTGTTCTCCGCGCCCGGGCAGCCGGGGGCGCCGCCCTCTGTCCCTCCTCGTTGACCGCGCCCTCAAGGGGCTCCCGGTCCTTGAAGGCCGCCCTCCTCCCCGGGTCTGGGCCCTGCGGCCACAGAGACCCTCAAGGGTCAGCGGCCGCCGCTTGGGTCAGGCAGCCCTAGCGTCCTCGGGCCCTCGGCCCCACCGAGTGCTGGCTCCCGCGCTCTGCGGCGGGCATGCCCTTTGGTGAGCTCCGCTTCTGCTCTCCCCGCCGGATCCCCGGGGTTCCTCCTCGCCCCCTGTAGGGCCACCGCGTGCAGCGCAGAGCCTGCGTGCAGGCGGGCGCGCGGTGTCGCCCACTCTGTCCCCGCTCCGAGAGTAGGGTGGGCCACGGCGCTCACTCCTCACCCCCGCGTCCCGAGAGCTCCTGGCCGAGGAGGACCG
Source organism: Rhinopithecus bieti (assembly GCF_001698545.2). Classification (NCBI taxonomy): domain Eukaryota; kingdom Metazoa; phylum Chordata; class Mammalia; order Primates; family Cercopithecidae; genus Rhinopithecus; species Rhinopithecus bieti. The sequence goes on along the minus strand of NW_016806893.1, from coordinate 756,331 downwards.
TTGCGGCGGACCTTCCTCCTTTAAGGAGCGAGGTCAGAGGGCCCCGGGAGAGCGCCGATGGCTGGTGACCGGAGGTCCACGCCACCCACCCGCAACCTCCTTCCCCGAGCCTTTGGGAACGGGTTGTTGGCCAGACAAGTCCCGGAAACTGCCTCCTTTGAAGCATGAATAAGTGCGAAAAGACTCTTAGCAATGTAATGCCATTTGCCATTCGGAAGATGTGTGAAGATTCAGTTAGAATTACAGAATGAATTAACTAGACTAGCAAGACTTGCCCGTTGCAGTTATCTTTTTCCCTTTTTTAGTTTGGTAAAGGTTTAATGTTAGTTTCAGCATTTAGCTATTTAGCCCTACAATCACTTATTGAAAACCGATAAACAGAACTTTACAAGTATGGATGACTTAAGGACTTCAACTTTGATGATCTGATGAGGGAAAGATGATTTCTCTTGATTTAGTCAAAATTAATCAGAAAAGTTTACCACTTTAGCAGTCTAACCTCTTTCCACCTATTCTCTGTATAAGACTTGTTCAGTGTAAGCCACTAAACAATTAAGTGGTAATCAGAGTAAACTGATCTGATCAATATTTTCAACAATAGGTAACTGGCATTTCACAATAGACAATTATGTAGATATATAGATACATCTATATGCCTTTGCATGTATCTCTGTATATGGATATCTCTTTAATAAGGTGTGGTGCATTAAAACATGTTTAGGATGACCCTGCCTTCTAAAAGTTGCTAATAATATTTTCTGGTTCTTGGGTCATAATTGTAGTTTTCCTGTCATTTTCCTTGGACCAGATATTGGTACTTTTAGTGTCACTTTAAGAACTTATAAAAGCCTGATATTGAATTATAGTGGATTAATAGGCAATACAGGTGAAATTGGGTGAACTCAAGGGGAATATGTATTGATTGATTGATTATGTAAATGTATGTTAGAACCATAGGCTATTAAAATTTTCCCTATTCCAAGGAAGAAACAGACCCGAGGAGCAGAAATGGCTTTCCCTGGCTTATGTGGCTCCCTGGTGGCTTGTGGTATAGAACCTGACTCAACCTCAGGAAGTCTAGGCACTCTCCTGGCTTTATTACTGAGATGTGAGGAGACTGAACAGTGATTTCTAAAAGTATTTGTCAGGTTGAGGTTCCTTCAGAGTGGCTTTCTTCCCTGCCTCAGTGGCCTCCTCTACAGAGGCTAGGCCTTGGGAGTACATAGATAGATAAATATTGTCCCTGCCTCATAGAGGACAAACAGGACAATGGGAGTGTAGGTACATTCTACAGTGCTGTCGAAATGGTGGTTATTATTAAGCTATGTAATGCTAGGGTAGGTGATGTTAGGTTATGAGTGATAGAGGACATGTCATATCATTCTCTCTCCTGCAGAAGTTACGAGATTCATTCTCCTTTGGCCTTGAAAAGCAAACTTTGTATAAATGGAGTTATTAAAATAATGATCTTCCCCCTCCCCATCCTGATAGGCTTATGTATTTGCTGATTTTAGACATTTGGAAAATAGGTAAATTTTGTTTCTTCCCTTTTGTAGCAAATCAGTATCTAAGTCAACTATTACTATTATATTTACGAGCTATTTCAACGTTTTGTGAAAAGATCTTCAGTTGACTTGATCATTTCATTCACAATTTGTAAATTGGTGTGTTTGTTTTTTTATCAGCTTTAAGCTGTGGAATTCTTTCACATTTGTCTGTTAACATCCTTTCAAAATACCCGTTTTGTACCAATTATTCTACTACCTAAAACCTTTAGTATGTTGAGAACAAGCAGTAGAGAAGTAAGATTAATTGCATGACCTTATTTTGAAAGAAATACATATTTCTAAATTTAGATGCATTTAGGGTCCCCATTTGGAATTTTCCTGAAGCAGAGTAATTCATATATTCTGTAAACCTACATAGTGTTTGGCAAGGACCAGATTTGTGCAATTAATAATAGAGTTTCTTTTAAGGACCAGAGACTGAAGACAGGTAACATAGGAAATGGTTTTATATAAGCATGTGTAAAATGTGTATTTTTAAAATGTACTTGCTATGGACTTTAATATGTATAAGTAAACTGGAAGTTTACTACTTTTTAATTTGTGATATGCTACCAACTAGAATTATTATGGGAAATAAAGTAGAGATTTAAATTAGACAATATAAGTTTCATGCTGTATCTCTCTGTGTATATAATAATGTTTATATGGCTATGTATTATTTGCATATATGATAATGTATTATGTATGTATGGTACAGTGATTTAATGGCGGTATACAAATAGAGCCTTCTAAATATCCTAAGCCTTCAGATAGATGTGAGGGTATTCATATTTTTTTAAGTATTCAAATAATTAGTTTTCTAGTTATTTTTCCTGTGTTTGGATTCAGTCACCAGTGGGAATTTGATGGAAGACTTGACTAAATAACTTTGTAATTACCATGGTTTATGAACATTGGTGATTGTCTTCAAGACTGATTCCCTCACTCCTCCCTTCCCTACAAGTCTGTATATGTATATATGTGCCTATGAGGGAATAGTTGTGTGCTATGCTAAGTATAATGATAAGTATGTATCATTTCATTTAATCATAAGGCATATGAGGTATTATTATCATCCTTTAACAGGTAAGGAACTGAATACATTTAATATGTGACAGAGTTGGGATTTGAATCTGGGTCTGTCTAATTCATAAGCACTAAAGAAGTCTATTTAATTCACAGAAATAATTTTGTTATAATACCTATGGAAGTAAAAGATACAATTACCATTTTATGATTTTACTTTTGTTTACTTGTTTTTACAGGAATTTTCAAAATGAATTATACAGAGTCCAGCCCATTGAGAGAATCAACTGCCATAGGTTTTACACCTGAGTTAGAAAGCATCATACCTGTGCCTTCCAATGAGACCGCTTGTGAAAATTGGAGAGAGATACATCATCTGGTTTTTCATGTAGCAAATATTTGTTTTGCAGTTGGGTTGGTTATTCCAACTACTCTTCACCTGCATATGATATTTCTTAGGGGAATGTTAACTCTAGGTAAGATACCTAACTAATATTTTATGTAACTTTTCTGTAACTGACATAAGATGGGCTTTGCATTGAGATCTTCAGAGTATTCTTTGTCAGGCCCATAGCAAGCCAAAAAATGTAAGTCTTCATTAATGAATTAGCAGTATATCAATTAGCTTAGAGCATAGGCCTTCACATGCCATCTCTCTGCCTTACTTACTTTGTTTATATGTGCTTTCATGTGTTCTTTAGGTTTTCCAAATACCAGAAAATTCGTTCATGTGTAAGAGTGTGGACTTTAGAGCCAAATTGTGTGATTCAAATCCTGGTTCTACATCTTGTTAACTGTAACTTGGGCAAATGATTTAATCTTTCTACTGCCTCAGTTTCCTCATGTATCAGATAAGGGTAAAAATAATACCACCTCCCAAAGTTGTTATGAATTAAATGTGTATCTCATATATATTTAACTTGGAATATTGCCTGCACATAGTAAATACTGTATAGTTTTAACTATTATTACTTGAAAAGATATTTGCTGTGGGCGGTAAAGAATCATTGGGAACAAAAACAATTACCCAGATACAGTAGTTCAAATAAAACAAATTTTTTTTTTGGTCCCAGTAACCCTAATGAAACAAGTTAAATTGATTCACATCAGAATATTAAAACAATTGAATCTGTTACTTTAGCCAGTGATTCTTGACAAATTACTCTCTATGTGATTGCTTCCCTAATGGCCCATTTATTCAGGTGCATTTTTTAGCACCTGTGATGTGTCAGAAAAAGATTAAGGAAGGCTGTCTTCATCCTTGAGAAAGACACTCTTGTGGGGGCTGGTAGAGAAACAGATGGGCAGTCCCAGTATGGCGTATCAGATGCTGGGATGTAGGTGTGCACGCATTATCCAGGGGGACACGGAGAAGGTGATAGGCTCAGTAGGAGGGCAGAGCAGGATCCCACTGAGGAGGTGACATGGGACCTGGATTTTGGAAGATGAGCAGGATTTCTCTAAGTGAGTATGTGCAGTATCCAAGCAAAGAGCACAGAAGAGAAGGAAATTGAGCATATTGGGATGAACATAGAGCAGTGCATTGTGCTTAAAAATGTATGATAAATGGGCTGGACACAGTGGCTCATGCCTGTAATCCCAGCACTGTGGGAGGCCGAGGTGGGCAGATTACCTGAGGTTAGGAGTTCGAGACCAGCTTGGCCAACATGGTGAAACCTTGTCTCTACTAAAAGTACAAAAACTAGCTGGACATGGTGGCAGGCGCTTGTAATCCCAGCTACTCAAGAGGCTGAGGCAGAAGAATCACTTGAACCCAGGAGACAGAGGTTGCAGTGGGCCAAGATTGGGCCACTTGGAATTTTCCTGAAGCAGAATAATTCATATATTCTGTAAAACTACATAGTGTTTGGCAAGGACCAAATTTATGCAATCAATAAGAGTTTTTTTTAAGGACCAGAGACCGAAGACAGGTAACATAGGAAATGGTTTTATATAAGTATGTGTAAAATGTATATTTTTTAAATGTACTTGCTATGGATTTTAATATGTATAAGTAAACTGGTGACAGATTACTCTGTCCTACCTGGTGACAGAACTAGACTCTGCCTCAAAAAAAAAAAAAAGTGATAAATGACAAGTGAAAAGAGGCTGGAAGGATAGTAGAAGCTTGTGGGACCTCTGTGGCTGTGTGACCTGTGAGTAAGGTGAGGACTGCAGCAGTAGGAACAGGGAGTTGAATGGAAAAAAAAAAAAAAACTATACCGTATAAAAAAGCAAGCATCAATTATGAATTTTAAGACAGAGTTTCGGTGGTGGAGTGAACCAAAGATATTATCAAATCTTACACTTTATTCTGTAAATGCAGAAAGAGAAACCTAGGCTAGGCATAGTAACTAATGCCTGTAGTCCCAGCACTTTTGGAGACTGAAGTGAGAGTATCTCTTGAAGCCAGGAGTTCAAAACCAGCCTGGGCAATGTAGTGAGACCCTATGTCTACAAAAAATTTAAAAAGTAGCTGGGCACGGTGGCACACATCTGTGGTCCCAGCTGTTTGGGAGGGTGCAGTGGGAGGATGGCTTGAGCCTGGAATATCGAGACTACTGCACTCCAGCCTGGGTGAGCGAGCAAGACCCTGTCTCAAAAAAAAAAAAAAATTAAAAAAAGTGAAACTTAGACAAATAAAATGACCCATCCAGAATTAAGATGGAGAAAAAAACGGCCAAACCAGGACTATAATTCAGGTCCTCCAGTTTTTCTCTATCCTCCCATTGTATACCTTGTCTCCTTTAAATTAAAATATTTTAAATTGCTTCACTATTTGCTATGAAATATTACTTAAAGAATATGTAAATTTTTACATTTGGGGCTTTAGGTGCCTCAAATCATTCTTGTGAAATAAAAAATTGCAAGTGAGTAACTTTTAAAGTGTGAGGTTAGCTTTTGTGAGTATGCGTGTGTCAATGATTTATATCTTAATGATAGTTTTATTTTAAATATATACACTGTATTAACTCTCCTACCATAAAATTGATCAAAAGAAACTGGGAATATTTTATATAAGGTAAGAGAATCAATAAGAAAACACAGGAAGATTCTCAGAGTTAAATGGATAATCACTAAGGGAAAATTCAGATGGCTAAAACATTTTGGTAAAATATGCAGGCTCACCAGTAATCATGGAAATGCAAAATAAAGTATACATAATTCCTCACTATCAAGTTAGGAGTTTTCACATTTTATAATACAGTCATGCATCGTATAACGAAAGTGGTCCCATAGTATAGTACCACATGTTCACCTTTTCCATGTTTAGATATGATTAGATATACAAATACTTACCATTGTGTTATAGTTGCCTGCAGTATTCAATATTCAATACAGTAACAAGCTGTACTATACTGATTTACACCCTATAGTGTAGTAGACTGTGCCATCTGGGTTTATGTACGTATACTCTATGATGTTCACACAGCAACAAAATCATCTAACGAAATATTTCTCAGAATATATCCCTGTCATTGAGCGACACATGACTATACTGACAACTTGATATTGGCATTTCTAACTAGTAGGATTGCAAATTTGTACAAACATTTTGAAAAACAATTCTTCAATATTGTAAAAAACTATAAAGTTCATTCCCTAGGTTCACCTTCAGGTAATCCAGACTAAGTAAACAATCACAAATACAGAAAATTTGTATGTATAAAATTTTTTTTCCACTTATCAAAATTATACCCTCAGAATCTTGTCTTTCCAGCAGTAGGGGGAGGGTTAAATAAATTATGGTTTAATCAGTTGCAGTCATTTAAAACTGTGCTTGCAAAGAGTTTAATGAAATGGGAAAATCACTGGAATAAGTTAAAAAGGAGATTTTAAAATTGTATGTGTGCTAGGTTTGCCATCAGGTAAAACTGTATGAAAACTAATTCTGTAAGGCAGAATTAAATTATATGATATTTAATGGCCTTTTTTAAGTAGTAGAATTATGGACTTTTCCCCTTTAAAATATTTTTTATACTTTGTATTTCCTATATATTTTAATACAGATTTTATTCAACAAAGAATATATTTGGGTTTTTTTTTGGTCACTGGACAAAAAACAAAATGAAACAATGTGATATTTGGCTTAGGTAGTTCTGAAATGTGTTTGGTTTATAGTAGTCCCCACATCCAGTGGGGGATTCACTTTTGGTGGTCAACAACAGTCCAATAATATTAAATGGAAAATACCAAGAATAAACAATTCATAAGTTTTAAGTGCAAGACATTCTGATTAGTGCAATGAAATCTTGCAGCGTTCTGCTCTATCCTGCCTGGGATGTGAATCATCCCTTTGTCCAACTTATCCACACTATCTGTGTTACCCACCCAGTAGTCACTTATTAGCTGTTTTGGGTATCAGAACAATAAAACATAGTGTTTATAGAGTTGTGTACTACCCATGGTTTCAGGCATCCACTGGGGGTCTTAGAAAGTATCACCTTCAGAAAAGGGAGGACTACTGTATATATAGAGGATATCAAGTTTATTAAGCTCCCTGCTTAGGCTCTTCTAGATTATCTAACAGGTTAACTTTGCTCTTCAACAGGATGTACCCTTTATATTGTCTGGGCCACTCTCTACCGATGTGCCTTGGATATAATGATCTGGAACTCTGTGTTCTTGGGTGTCAACATTTTGCATCTGTCATATCTTTTATACAAGAAGAGACCGGTAATTACTAAACTTAATTAATAAGGAAGTGATTTTAAAGCTAAAACTTTGAAAGGTACTTTGTTCAGACTTAAAAGTAAGCATCTAGCATGTTTAGTCACTTTAATATCATTTCTCTGAAGTTTAGGCTTTCAGTTTACATATGCCTGAAAGTGAAACATTTTAGTACCATGAAATTTGTTCTACATATGAGTGTTTAAAACTTTAAAAATCATTAGCATATGAGAGAACATGAATAATATTCTCATTTTTAAGTCATATTACTTGATTTTTTTGTATTGATATTCAGATGTTACCTGGAAATATCATTGCCTAGTTACAAAGTTACTTACTAATAGGCAACTTCTGTAAACATTCTAATGATTTACAAATAGTTCATGCTAGTTTTTAGTGTAATAACTATATATTTTTCTAATGCCCAAAATATTCATTTAAGGAAGTCACCAAATTTGGTGGGTTGCTACCAAAACACCAGTCTTTAACTTTTTATTTTCAACTCTGATTTATCTTGTTGTATTCCTTGATCATATCAAGAATAAAAATAGAGTAGGAAAACAACAGGGTCCTAGAATCACCCCATATGTATTTACTGGCTTTCCTAAGCACAGCAAACATTCAGTAAAGTAAAAGATATAATGCTTCCCTTAATCTTATGTTTGGGGCCAGATTTGCATGTAGAAAACTATCAGAAAACAAGACGATTCATAGAAGATTCTAATTTGAATGATACAGATGATATGTAATAGGCATTCAACTAGATTGTAACCTCGTCCAGACATAGTGACTCAGTCTGTGTTGTTTTACTGTATTACTCAGTTTTCTCTAGGTTATACTATGTAATGAATCTCAATGATATATAACAGCAAATGGGCTTTTTTTTCTCATCCACCTTGTATCTTGACTCTGGCAGCTATGTGTCAGCTGTGATTCTGTTCTATGCATCTCATTCATTTCAGGGTCTGTACTGAAGCAGCAGGTTCTATTTGGACCGTGCATTCTCATAGCAGAGGGAAAAGTACTAGAAAGCAAAAGAGAAACACCCAATGTCTCTTAAAACTTCTGCTCAAAAGGGACATATATTGTTTCTGTTCACATTTCATTGGCAAAAACGAGTGACATGGCCAAGTTTGATAATATGGGGCATGGGGTGGAGTAAGGGGATGTACAGTCCTCTTACAGAGGTTGGGAGCAGTGAATAATTGGGAACAGTAATCTGACACACTTACTGTTGTATCCACTTTTGCTGTCGAACATGATTGGCACACAGTAGGTGCTCAAAAAAACCTTTGATGAGTAAATGCTTTCAAAGAAGAAAAGAATTAGGCCAAGTGAAGTGGCTCATGCCTGTAATCCCAACACTTTAGGAAGCCTAGGTGGGTGGATCACCTGAGGTCAGGAGTTCAAGACCAGCCTGGCCAACATAGCAAAACCCTGTCTCTACTGAAAAATACAAAAATTAGCCGGCATGGTGGTGCACACCTGGAGTCCCAGCTACTCAGAGGCTGAGGCACAAGAATCGCTTGAACCCAGGAGGCGGAAGTTGCAATGAGCCGAGATTGTGCCACCGCACTCCAGCCTGGGTGACAGAGCGACACTCTTGTCTAAAAAAAAAAAGGAAAATAATTAATAAGAGGGCTTCATGCGGCTGGGCACCGTGGCTCATGCCTGTAATTCCAGCACTTTGGGAGGCCTAGGTTGGAATGTCACTTGAGCCCAAGAGTTTGAGACCAGCCTGTGCAACATAACAAGACCCTGTCTCTACAAAAAAATTTAAAAATCAGGTGGATGCAGTAGCACACACTGTTGTCTCAGCTTCTCGGGAGGATCACTGGAACCCAGGAGTTTGAGACTGCGGTGAGCTATGATCACACCACTGCACTCCAGCACAGGCAACAGAATGAGACTCCGTCTCCAAAAAATAAATACATAAAAAGGGCTTGATCTGAGAGTTACGGGATGAGCAGATTATGAATAAATCATATTAAATGCTCATTACTAGAGGTTTGGAGTAGAAGAGGTGGATAATGATTGCATTTTCTGAATGTCAGAACTTGCTGGAACCCCAAAATTTAAGGTTCAGAAGTTGCTAATGTGATCATAGCATCAAATAGGTTAAATCACTTAGTATCTGTGCTTTTGTTTCTTCTCATACTGTAAATCTACTTTTTTGAAAAATACAAATGCTGGATTTTCCTCACAATGAAACAGCAGGACAAGTAGGAGCATTGCAAATGCTACAGTGACATCAGGTTGTAGCAGCTGTCATGATCCGAGTCTATAGGCTTCATATCGTGCCTGGCAGAGATAAAGTGCAGTATGGTTTTCCATCCACCTAATTAGTGTGGCTTCCAGAGACTAATGCTGGGCCCAAAGATGGGGCATGACCTGGGCTTTGGAGAATCTTACAACAAAAATGATTAAGCCATTTTGTTTTTCTCTTCCTCCAGTAGCCAGCCTTATTTGCCAGTGGGTTCTCCATTTTACAGAGTTCATTTTAGCTTAGGATGAAACTTCTACACTAAGACTCTTACACCGTTTTATTTTTCCTTCACTTTGCTTGAGAGTACATAAATGTGAAGCAGTGATTGCAGCTGTGCATTTTTGTTTTTCTATATTGGTGCATTAAGTAATTACATGGAGATAAAATGCTTAATGTGTGTGTTACTTTTGTAAATTTGTTTCCTCATTGATTCTTATTTTGTGTGTTTATTTTCTTGCTGCCATATTTAAAAGTAAATTTTTTGTGTGTGTGAAACAAAAGGTTTCACAGAAAAGGTTTTCTGTTATTTATAGAAGGTGCTAAGGTTAGGAAGGTGAATGTTGTGACAACCTTCAAAACCTAAACAGTTGCAAACCGTAAACAGACTGCTCTCAAACTCTTGGACTCAAGTGATCCTCCCACCTCAGCCTCCCAAAGTGTCAGAACTACAGGCATGAACCACCTCACATGACCTAACCGTACCCTTTTAGGATCTAAAGTATAAACTTCTTCACCATTTCACTTGCTGTGTAAGATTCTGTTGGCCTCAATACAGAAGGGTGATGGTATATATCAAAGATTTCTTTATTCTCAAAACCATATTTGGACCACAGAGGTCAGTGTTTTGGGGTTGCCGCTGCATTGGTACAGCATCTAGTCATTGCTACATTTCAGGTAAAGATTGAAAAGGAACTCAGTGGCATCTACCGGCGGTTGTTTGAACCACTCCGTGTGCCTCCAGATTTGTTCAGAAGACTAACTGGACAGTTTTGCATGATCCAAACCTTGAAAAAGGGCCAGACTTATGCTGCAGAGGATAAAACCTCAGTTGATGACCGTCTGAGTATTCTCTTAAAGGGAAAGTAAGTGTTCTGCGGAAATCAGAATTCCTAGTTTACCTTTACTCTTTTCATGGCCTCTGGGAAGGAAATGAATGGAAGGAAATGTTGCCAATGAATGGAGGAAGTAGTCACAGAATTTGTTGTTGGTGGAATTTTATGCTACAACTACACTTTACAACGCTGCAGAGCAACATGTTAAAGCCAGGTTGAATGTACTGCTCTGAATCTTGATGTCAGGATTTTCAACTGCAAGTATTTTAACCATTTTGACCTTTTATTAAAATGAATGAGTCAAAATTGAAGTGGATTTAAATTAGACATTGAAATTCAAAAAGCCTATGCATGCTTCAGAGTTAATTTGTCTTGAATATCACAAAAATGCAACTTCTAGGAATATCAGCCTTTCGGGGAGAGAGTCAGTCTCTGCTGTGCTGGCATTGTTATTAATGACACCTCTTTCCCTCTCAGAAGTGTCCCAGCTAGAGTAACAGATTATATGGTCACTTCCATTACACGAGCAATAGTTACCACTAGATGGCATACATCTGACTCAATATTGGACACTGTTTTTTTCTTTTTCCAACGTTATTTTTTGAAATACTTGTGCCTCAAGAAGTGCTTTTAGTTCTGTCCATCATCTGTGGAATTTTAAACACTGTACTACAAAATAAAATCGCATAAGATTATAGCAGTTTTAAGGATCGTGATGGTATTTGTGAAATATTGCTTTTATTAACATTAATTTCTGTTATCAGAATGAAGGTCTCCTATCGAGGACATTTTCTGCATAACATTTACCCCTGTGCCTTTATAGATTCTCCTGAATTTAGATCAACTCAGATGCACAAAGGTGAAAAATTCCAGGTACGTTTTCACATGATTTTTAAGGAGATTGAAGCTAGTTTGCCTCTCATTCAGAATCCAGAGGATATTAATAGAAACACAGCTATGAGTTATTGGAGAAAAGAAACAAGTTTACCATAGGGCGTGTATAGTATTGTCTCTTTTTTTTTTTTTTGAGACGGAGTCTCGCACTGTTGCCCAGGCTGGAGTGCAGTGGTGCAATCTCAGCTCACTGCAAGCTCTGCCTCCCGGGTTCATGCCATTCTCCTGCCTCAGCCTCCTGAGTAGCTGGAACTACAGGCACCTGCCACCACACCTGGCTAATTTTTTGTATTTTTAGTAGAGAGGGGGTTTCATCATGTTAGCCAGAATGGTCTCAATCTCCTGACCTCGTGACCTGCGCGCCTCAGCTTCCCAAAGTGCTGGGATTACAGGCGTGAGCCACCACATCTGGCCTAAAAAATACTGTATATATTATATGTACAGAAAATGTTCCAGAAAGATATATTCTAACTTTGTCATAATGTTATTTATAGACTGTGTTTGATTGCTTTTTTAAACTTTTTTTGCTTATTTGAATTGTTATAAGTTTTTCTATAGAAAACATCTTATGCTTTATTAGCAAAAGGAAAATGTGAGTTGTAGATAGTCAGTGTTCTTAAACCATGTAATTGACATTTATTGGGGAAAACCAGAAAACTGGCTTTGCCTTAGGGAATTTATTTTGTTAATTCTTATGGAAGAAATCTAATCACTAAACTCTTTTGTACTTAATGAATATGTTTAAGGGTAAAGAATGAAGTTCTTCATGATGGCAGTAATTTGAACGTGGACTACTTAGTGTGATTCCTTTTGTGTTAAAACAAATTGCTCTGGCTGGGCGCGGTGGCTCATACCTGTAATCCTAGCCCATTGGGAGGCCGAGGCGGGCAGATCACGAGTTCAGGAGATCGAGACCATCCTGGCTAACATGGCGAAACTCTGTCTCTACTAAAAATACAAAAAATTAGCCGGGCGTGCTGGCAGGCGCCTGCAATCCCAGCTACTCTGGAGGCTGAGGCAGGAGACTGGCATGAACCCGGGAGGCAGAGCTGCAGTGAGCCAAGATCGTGCTGCTGCACTCCAGCCTGGGCAACAGAGCGAGACTCTGTCTCAAAAAAAAAAATTGCTTCATTACCTGGCACTTTGTTCTGATTCTTTCTGTAAGTGTCCAGCCCTCCTATTATATTCATTCACTTTGTTATTGGAAGGAAATTAACCAAGAAAAGAAATGGGTGAGAGTTTCCTTTAGTCTCAGCTTCTGGATTAACAGCAGTAAGGGAATGTCTTGGGATTGCTTATGGGCAAGTAGGTAAATCTATTTAGGTAAGAAATGGAAATAAAGAGGCTATTACTACCTGAGAGAGGATGAAATGTTAGTGTTTCTTGATGACAGTCTTATTTTAGAGTCTCATTTTGAGATGCTATACAGTTTGGGATGCAACAAAAGTGGAGATGAAAGAACATTTACAGACATACAGTTTAGTTTATATCATTTACGATGGTTTCAGCCCTGCCCTGCTCCCGCCCTTCCTGAATAACTGGCCTGAGTAATCATGCAGCTTGTTCGTTATGTGCATTTACTAAAAGGTTGCATATAGATTCACTGTTATGCAATGTTCTTCCCAAGCTGGCTGGGCTTACAATACAGAAGGAGACAGCTAATGCTGTGTCCTCGTCCTCTCTACACTCTTACCTTGTCAGCTTTGCTGTGAGATTTATGTTCTTATTTTATCTTTAATCACCAGCATCTACAAACTGGTGCAGGACCACATCTTTTTTCTCTCCTTCTTTCCTGTGACCTTTTTACACTTTCTTCTTCCAAAGTCCAACATTTATTGCCTGTATTTCTTTTGCCTCTTTTTCTCTGTGTATAGTAGCAGGTTGTTTTGTGTGGTAACTATCTCATATAATCCTGAAGAGACTGGGATTTGAGGATGGGGTGGGAATTGAACCTGCTTTGTTTCCAAAATCAAAGTGGTCCCCAAGAGGCCAGAAATACTAATATACTATCTTTTCCACTGGACTTCAGATTATATTTATAATTAAGTCAACAAAAAGGAATTCCTACCACTAGCTACAGTTCTCTTTCTTCTTGGGGACTAGGAATTGGATTTTGGTAGTTGAGAATTATTCCCAGTAATTATTACAAAGATTCCAAAATCGTGACCAAAATTTTATAGTACCATAGCTTGGTGAAGAAAATGTATTCAGCTTTTCCTAATGCCAGTCAGCTTTTCTCTGCATAGAGTCTCGTGTGGCATTTCCTGATTGGCCAGTAGATTAAAACTAGCATCATCAAGCCTGTGTCCTGTATAGCTGGAGCCATCAGAGTAAGCCCTTGGGAGAGACTGTACTTTGATTGTTTACAAAATGTTCCTGTTGGCAGATCCTCGAGAGTAATAAATAGCTGTTACACATCTGTGTAGGAGTATGTATATTGCCACTTACCCATGCAAGTTCCCAAATGAAAAATGTCACATTCTCCCAGATCCAACTTCTCACTACCTGTGCCGATGGCAGAGGACGCTTGAAATTATCAGCCATCAGGCTTCTTCACCTTCACACTTTTTAGCTGCTAAACTCATCCTTCCCTAACTCTGACCAGTTAAAGGTGTTAGATGAGGAGCTACTTCCTTTGAATTTCTCTTTCTTTAAATTCGTTCCGTGGTCAGGGTGCTCATGAATTGTACAGTAGGATGAAAAGGAGGAAAGAGAACGCAAGTGGACTCAATGACTGTCCCTTGAGATTGCACAACAGGTGTTGCTCAGGTAAATATGTAGTAATTATCATGATAATAAGCATAACGATAGAGCTGAGAAAACAGATTCTGAACTTACAGTTTGTTATCCCTAGGACCTTATAGTGATTTTGGTACTTATAGCCCAGAGTTGCTGTTTATAAGTATTGATAGAATCTTGAGTATTATTATTACAAAAGATAAAAGTAGGCTGGGCGTGGCGGCCCACACCTGTAATCCCGGCACTTTGGGAGGCCAAGGTGGGTGGATCACCTGAGGTCAGGAGTTTGAGACCAGCCTGGCCAACATGGTGAAACCTCATGTCTACTAAAAATACAAAAATTGGGTGGGCATGGTGGCAGGTGCCTGTAATCCCAGCCCCTCAGGAGGCTGAGGCAGGAGAATCGCTTGAACCCGGGAGGCAGAGGCTGAGGCAGAGGCTGAAGCAGGAGAATCGCTTGAACCCGGGAGGCAGAGGCTGAGGCAAGAGAATCGCTTGAACCTGGGAGGCCGAGATCACGCCACTGCACTCCAGCCTGGGCGACAGAGTGAGACTCCATCTCGGAAAAAAAAAAAAAAAGGATAAAAGTAGTGTTTTATTTCTTCTTCTTTATGTAGATGTTTTATATTAAGTGAGCTTTACTGTTTACAAGCTTTTCTTTTGTATTCTATCTCATGCTGCTGCCTTCCCATAGCCAATAGCATGCCCTGGTGTTGCAAAGCCCAAAAATCAAAGTTTTACTGACTTTAAGGGGAGAGGAATGTCTTGCAGGTATATGTCCATGCACTTGTAAAAGAAATGAACACAGACATTTCTCAAAAGAAGACATGCATACAGCCAACAGACACATGAAAAAATGCTCATCATCACTGGCCATCAGAGAAATGCAAATCAAAACCACAATGAGATACCATCTCAACACCAGTTAGAATGGCAATCATTAAAAAGTCAGGAAACACAGATGCTGGAGAGGATGTGGAGAAATAGGAACACTTTTACACTGGTTGGGGATTGTAAATAGTTCAACCATATGGAAAACAGTATGGCAAATCCTCAAGGATCTAGAACTAGAAGTACCATATGACCCAGCCATCCCATTACTGGGTATTACCAAAGGATTATAAATCATGCCTGCTATAAAGACCACATGCACACGTTATGTTCATTGCGGCCTATTCACAATAGCAAGACTTGGAATCAACCCAAATGTCCATCAGTGACAGACTGGATTAAGAAACTGTGACACATATACCCATTTGAATACTATCAAGCCATAAAAAGGGATGAGTTTGTGTCCTTTGTAAGGTACCATGGATGCAGCTGGAAACCATCATTCTCAGCAAACTATCGCAAGAACAGAAAAACCAATAGCCGATGTTCTCACTCATAGGTGGGAAACTGAACAATGAGGATCACTTGGGACTCGGGAAGGGGAACATCAACAGGCCGGAGCCTATTATGGGGAGCAGGGAGGGGAGAGGGATTGCATTGGGAGTTATACCTGATGTAAATGATGAGTTGATGGGTGCTGACGAGTTGATGAGTGCAGCACTCCAACATGGCACAAGTATACATATGTAACAAACCTGCACGTTATGCACATGTACCCTAGAACTTAAAGCATAATAATAATAAATTAAATAAATAAATAAATATTTAAGAAAAAAAAGGAAATGAACACTAAGTTTAATGGTATTGAAAGAAAACATTATCTTAATATTAACTAAATATTTTGGTGGAGCTGTGAAGTGATTTCCTCTGCCACTTTTGAATCTGTGTTATTTTAGTGCTTAGGAAAACTCAGTCAGCATCAGTAGAATAGACCACTTCTAGGATATTTTAGTGTTTGGTGTATGAAATGCAGTATGATGCATGCAAAAAGTATTAAATGATTTCCTCAGGACAGCCAGCCAGTCCTATTGCCACACTGCGGTTTCTGATTCTAGCACAGGTGGCAGATCCCTCAGAGACCTTTGTTTCCAGCAGTGGAGCCCAGTGTCTTCTCTTTCCGACAGGCTGTAGAATTGGTTTGGAATCTAAAGGGAGGAACTGATCCAGTATCTTGTGGGAATCATGGCAAATCTGTTTGCAAATGCTTAGTCTAATTCTCGACCTGAAAGATGTCCTTTTATGTCTTCTGTTGCCATATTTGCTTTTATTTCTTCAGTAAAATTCTTCACAAGGACATAAGCATAGCACTGCTAAAATGCCTAATAAGTAAATTTATTTTATGGAAACTTTTAAAATTCTTATATTGCTTTATAAGATATTCTCATAAAAAATACACTTTGCTTGACTGTTGTGACAGGAAATCATTAAATAAAACTGTCTATTTGGTAGAAATGAAGCATTAGGTATCAAGTAAAATGACCTCAGTCAGCACTTAACTGCTGGCTTCCAACTAAATCCATGTTTTTATGGGTCTGTAAGTTACTCATATGAACTAAGTACAGCTTATTATTTGAATACTGTTATTTTATATTCAATAATAACTTAAACAGGTCAAAAGTAATTTTTAAACCATCAATAAAAAGTGAATTTGCTAAGGAAATTACAGTGTCATCGTAAAAGTTTCATTGCCTCAGTGGAAACTTGAGGTAATTCAGAAGGCTGAAGAAAAAGTTAACGGCCTTATGTATCATCTAAATATAATTTCTTCGTCTTCTGGATGATTTCCATTTCCTCTTTTAACTCCTTCTCCCACTGTTTTCCAGAGTCCAGGGTGACATCTTTGCCCAACGAAGGGACGGCAGTCCTGTCTTTAGCGCTTGGGTGCTTGGCTGGGGCCTCATGAGGACCCCATGCTCACTTTTCTGTTATTATGCCAGGAGTATTTTTTAGCTGCCTTCCATTTATGCACCCGCCTGATACCGTTTGTGGGAATTCCCCAGGGGCAGTTTGCTGATACTCCTCTTCCTGTAAATTGTGACATGTTTTTGATCCTGTTTCTTTATTAGCAGCCTCCTCCACTAGAATGTAGGCTTCGTGGCATGTGTTCAGCCGTTCTTTGCATGAGGGGCTGTTGTGGACTGCACAGCTAACCTCGTAGTCACTAGGCAGAAATACTTTCTATGAAATGGTATTGATGAGTATTGGGTATATCGGGTAGATTTTGACCTGGTGGGAAAATACATTTGGGCTGAAAGTCGAAAGTGCTCACAGTAGCACTAATTTTTTTTTTTTTTTTTTTTTGAGATGGTGTCTCACTCTGTCCCCTAGGCTGGAGTGCAGCGGCGCCATCTCGGCTCACTGCAAGCTCCGCCTCCTGGTTCAAGGGATTATTGTGCCTCAGCCTCCTGAATAGCTGGAATTACAGGCGCCTGCCACCACGCCTGGCTAATTTTTTGTACTTTTAGTAGAGACGGGGTTTCACCATGTTGGCCCAGGCTGGTCTCGAGCTCCTGGCCTCAAGTGATCTGCCCATCTCAGCCTCCCAAGTTAGCTGGGACTATAAGCACATGCCAGCAGGCCCGGCTAATTTTTATATGTTTTGTAGAGCCACTCTACCACTAATTAATATGTGTTTGTGAGTTTTTTGGTCCTTCTCATTTGGCATCTAAAAAATGGAGAAGAGTATTACTTGTCTTATTTTAAACAGACTTTTGAGGATCCACTTACATGATAGATATGAAAGCACCTTAAAGTTTAAAAGTACATATACAAAGTGAGTGGCATTATGTGCAACTGTCACCTGCTAGTCATTCTCGACCACTTTCCCCGTTCTATAGTTGTCAGAACACTTACTGACACCTGAAATGGTCATATTTCTTTATTAATTATCATCCTTCTCCACTAGAATGTAAGCTTCACGGGGCAAGCATCTTGTCTTTCTTGTTCACCATTGTAACTTCATACCTTGAAGAGTATCTAGCATAAAGTACATGCATAGTAATGTATATCGAAAGAATGAATGAAATTTAGTGTTTCATCAAGTCTTAGACGCTGATGCACTTCTTAAAAACAAATCCGTTTGGTTTTGGAAATTCCTACTTTATATAAAAAATAGCTTTTTTTCCTAGGAACCTTGACACCACTTTTTAAAGTAGCCAGACATTCTTAATTTGCCAACGATCAGATTTCAGCTTGTTGAAGTAAGGAGACAAGCTGGGTTTTTCGTTTTCTGTCTTGGTAGACGTACATACCCCCTTGTCCTCTGAAATGTGTTTACTTTTGTGACAAAAGGGACAGAGCTTCTTTGGAAACATTTGCTCTGAGGCTCAGCTAGGACTGGATGTCAGTTTAACAAACCTTTTATTAGGACAGAAATTGGTTTTTGCCTTCTACAGTATTTGTGTTCATTTGTTTTGTTTTTGTTTTTGAGATGAGGTCTCGTGCTGTCACCCAGGGATCTCCTGCTGCCACTGTATGATCGAGTGTAGTTGTGTGATCATGGCTCACCGCAGCCTCGACCTTCCTGGGCTTAGGTGATCCTCCCACCTCAGCCTCCCAAGTAACTGGGACCACAGGCACATGCCACCATGTCCAGCTAATTTGTGTATGTTTTGTAGAGCCAGGGTTTTGCCATGTCGTGTGTTCATTTGCTTAAGTCCTTCATACAATAGTCATGCATTGAGCACCACTCCATGTTGGAAGTCAGGCATTCAGACAGACATGAAGATAGACAATCCCTGGCTTCACAGTGCTTAGAACAGGCAGATTTGTCAACTGATTAGCTTGGAATTACTAATAGGATTTAAGCCATAATGAAGCTTACAGGAGTGTTAACTGATAGAAGAGGACTACATGGGAGGAAGGGCTTCCTGACACTGAGTTGTGAGGACATGGCCCCTCACTCTGGCAGAGGGATTTATTTGAGGGATGCTTGAGCTCTGTGTTGTGCAGTTATAGTACCTTTCTGCTTTCCTATGTACAATACTGAAGGAAAGGGGGTATGATTTCCAGTTCTGAGCTAATTCAGGGTTGTCTGTGAATATCTCTAATGGGCTAGCCTGGATCTAACCTTGAAATGTGACACTCGAGAAACACCTATGACAGAAGGACCCTCACCAACCATATTCATCAGCAACAGCTAGGGGCCCTTGAAGTTTTCTCAGTCTTTAGTGTATATTTGCAGAGTTGGATGGGCAGAAGGTCTTTCATCTATAACTTGCCTCGTGAATCTTACCTCAGTTCATCTGCTTGAAGCTGTATTTTTGAACTTCATTGCAATGTACAGGGTGTAAAGAAATATTTCGTGTAAGTTATATGTCCAGTGGCATCCTCAGTTGAATACATGCTCTGGCAGCGGTAACAATACAGTGGCCATTCTTCTGTCACCAGACCTCACAAAACAAAACAACAATGAAACCCAGAGAATTTGCTTTTATTTAGTGTGGAGACTGCTTTTGTAAAAACATAATTTTATACATGTAGAAGCTTGTGTGCATTAAGTCTTAATTTAATTTGACAAATCATTGTTATGATAATGCCCACTAAATCATTCCTACTTTTCTCTTCTAAATCACTACAGTCATAATTCATATACATAGAAGTACTTTATTCTTTGCATGCTTGTTTCTTTGGCAGGTCACCATTATTGCAGACGATAACTGCAGATTTTTATGCTGGTCAAGAGAAAGATTAACGTACTTTCTGGAATCAGAACCTTTCTTATATGAAATCTTTAGGTATCTTATTGGAAAAGACATTACAAATAAGCTCTACTCATTGAATGATCCCACCTTAAATGATAAAGTAAGTGTTTTCTGAGTTTATTTTGTTAAATAAATATGTATATGAGGTATATTTCACTTTATGAAATATGTTTTCCTGAATTTTTAGTAACTAGCCATATGTTAAATGCACTGGGGATACTTGTAATCTTGAGAGGAGAAAGTATTTTGTAATGATTAGATTTTCTGTTACTTAGTAAGGAGTCTATAATTGTCAGGGACTAGTGTTTATGGTGATAAGGCACCCTCTTCATCAAGAGCATGTTAAGGAAGATGGTAAAGGAGTAAGAGAGGGTAGAGGATGGAGTAGGTTAGGGAGGACAGGGCAGCTGGAGGTTTGCAGACCGAGAAAGGCTGACAGACCCCAGCGATCAGGAAGTTGGCCTTGGAACCCTGCTGTCTTCCAGTCTTGCATATCTTCAGGTCAGGCCAGAAGGTGAAAGGAGAGGTATAGAGCTGCATAGATCTTCAACAGTTTGCAATTTGATCTTAATTTTCCTGTATCTTTTTAGAAAGAAATTAAAATGATTACAAGAGAGAATTTTTAAAAATATCATTTCTCTGATAAGTACTGTTACCCAGTGACAATTGAGTATATGTGCCCTTTCAAAATCATCTTGTCTGGGCTGTTCATCAAATTAAGCTGGTGCTTATTTCAGTTAATGATTTAGCTTATTATAAATAGGCTACTAAGTATATTTGATTTTTTATAATATATTTATAGTAATAGCTAATAATAAAAATCATAGCTTATGTTTATTGGTCACCTAATATGTGTCGGTATTCTTTTTTTATGCCCTGGCATATTTCTCGGAAAAGTACATGCTGCTTAAATGGAATATATGATTCAACTCCCATAAATCTCAGAAAGCTTAAAACTTTGCTTTATAGAAAGCCAAAAAGCTGGAACATCAGCTCAGCCTCTGCACACAGATCTCCATGTTGGAAATGAGGAACAGTATAGCCAGCTCCAGTGACAGTGATGACGGATTGCACCAGTTTCTTCGGGGTACCTCTAGCATGTCCTCTCTTCGTAAGTTATCCCAAAACTGATACTACTCCAGAGTTCTGATGGATATCTCTGGACATAGACAAATGGCAACTTTGATTAGAAAAATAACTTTGTAGGTAACTATTTGGCAACCTAAAGGTAACAATAAAAACAATCAAATTTTGTTTAGCATTTCCCCCATATTGCATATGAGCTAAAAGCCAACTTTAGAACTCTTATTTCTGTTTCAGAAATTGTTCACTGATTTTGCCATATACTTTGCTTAAATAGTGGCTCACCAGCTGGGCACGGTGGCTTATGCCTGTAATCCTAGCACTTTGGGAGGCTGAGGTGGGCAGATCACAAGGTCAGGAGATCGAGACCATCCTGACTAATACGGTGAAACCCCATCTCTACTAAAAATACAAAAAAAAAAAAATAGCTGGGCATGGTGGTGGGCGCCTGTAGTCTCAGCTACTAGGGAGGCTGAGGCAGGAGAATGGCATGAACCCAGGAGGTGGAGCCTGCAGTGAGCCGAGATCGCGCCACTGCACTCCAGCCTGGGCAACAGAGCGAGATTCTGTCTCAAAAAAAAAAAAAAAAGTGGCTCACCAGAATACTCTGAAACAGTCCACATGGTTTGGTTTTGTTGCTTTGGTTTTGTTTGGTTTTGTTGCCATTTGGTTTTGTTACTTTCATGACTTTAGTTAGAGTGAAGGTCTAGACCCAGAAATGTTTTGAAAAATGGTAGACAAATAAATGCTGGATGTTCTGCTGCTGGCTAGTTATCTCAGTATGAGTGCCATGAGTTAAAAAGTGATTGGTAACTGGAATATTCCCAAAGACAAAGGAGATCACTAAACACCCTTGTGAGTTACCTCATTCACACACCTGGCCAGTGGCACATTTTCCAGGATTCTTCCGTAGTTTAGATTGTTTCAAAACATTTTAAGTAGCACAAACAACCCAGATGTTGAAAATTAGTAAGTAAAATGAGAAAAACTAAATTAAGCATTAAATGCTTAATATTAAGAATTAGTCTAAGAATGATAGTATAAAGACTTTGAACAAATTCATATGAGATAGCAAAAGGCAGACATTCTTCCATTGCATGAATTAAAAACTATTTGTATTTCTAATTGTATTTTAAACCAAATTAACTTTTAAAAAATGCAAACACATTAAACAATTCTTTATGTAAATCGATCTTGTATTACATAGTCAGGAGAGGCTGGAATTTACAAGGCCATGTAATTGGTGTGTAGGAAAGAAAAAACTTTACCTCTTCCCTTTTAGGGTTGTTTTTGGGCTGGACCTGAGAATTAAATTGACATAAGACAGATTAACAAGAGAAAAGGATACACATTTAATACAAGTTGTATGAGTTTGTGTTAAAAGCTCATACGGGTTTTACATGGCACAAAAGCTTTCATAAGGAAATGAAGACCTGAAAAAGCAATTAAACAGTTTATAGTGAATTGGACAAAGAATAGTAAGTTGTGAAAAAGCAACTAAATTATGCTGGAAGACTTGAAGACAAAATAGTTATTTTAATAAAGGCTTGTACAGAATTCTCTCTGCCTTAACATCCTGATGATAAGAATGTTGTTTTCCTTCTAATATTTTTGGAGGTCACCTTTCATACAAGAATTTCATCTCCTGTTTTTTTGTTGTTGTTGTTGTTGTTTTGTGGGGTTGGGAGATTGTTTTTTTTGTTTGTTTTTTGTTTTTTGTGTTTGTTTTTGTTTTTGAGGCAGTGTCGCTTTTTGTCACCCAGGCTGGAGTGCAGTGGCACAATTACAGGTCACTGCAGCCTTGAACTCCTGGGCTCAAGGGAACCTTGTCTCTATAAAAATAAAAAAAATTGCTGGGTGTTGTGGTGCAGGCCTGTAGTCCTAGCTACTCAACAGGCTGAGGCAGGAGGATCCCACCCGCCTCGGCCTCCCAAAGTGCTGGGATTTCAGGCGTGAGCCACTGTACCTGGCCTGCATAGTAACTTTTTGAAGGTATTAACTAAAGCTTATATGAAGGTCGGGAGCTGCACTTCCCTACTCTTGGGGCTCAGCCAAAGGACCAGCTGCCATCTGGATCACTGCCATTGTGACTGCAGAGGGAAGACAGTGGTGGCAGATTTACAAGATGGCTGTTAAAGCTCCTGTTCCAAAGGAGCAAGTACCTCTTCCGTGCATGTTCCCTGGGCCACAGAAGTCACTTGCCAGAACCAACATCAATGGATAGATCATTTAACCCTCCTGCAGGGGCTGTGAAGGGGCTAATGAGAAACAAAACAGGTAGAAAGCTGGACTATAACACAACCTACGATAGCAAGTGTTATGTCATTTTACAGATGAGGAAATGGGGAATATGAGATGCTTATTCACTTGCTCCCCTTCCATAGTGACTGGTTCTGCAATACAAACCTAGGGATCCCGTCTGATTCCAAAGCTCATGTTTGGCCAGGCACAGTGCCTCACACCTGTAGTCTCAGCACTTTGGGAGGTTGAGGCTGGAGGATCGCTTGAGCCCAGGAGTTCAAGACCAGCCTGGGCAACATAATAAGACCCCTTCTCTACAAAAAAATTAAACAATTATCCAGGCATGGTGATACACGCCTGTGATTTCATCTTCTTGGGAGGCTGAGGTGAGAGGATTGCTTGAGCCAGGGAAGTCAAGGTTGCAGTGAGCCATAATTGAGCCACTGCACCAAAGCCTAGGTAACAGAATGAGACCCTGTATCAAAAGAAAAAAGAAAAGAAAACAGAAGCTCATGCTTGTAGACCAGATTACCTCTGTGGTTTTTTTAAATGCACGTAACAGTTGACTTGTTTTTAGATGTACAGGTAACCTTCACATCTGTTCTTGCATTTGAACCTGACAGCTGTGTGAGCTAGGCACAGGAGCTGTTATTATTTGCCTCTTTGCAGATGAGTCCACCTAGAGTTGGTGAAGGTAGTGACTCGTCCTGAACCACTTTTTCTCAACTCCCACCTACTTTTCTGGGGTAACCTGTCATCCCGATTCCTTCCTTGTGATCAAGTAGTGCTGCAGATAGGTTTTCGTAGATGGGTTAATATAATCCATTTTAGTGAACATTTTTGCCTTATTCTTAGCACTGGAGTACTAGGGTCCTACTTAGGAACATGTGAAATTATCCAATGATAATCTCCAGTGTCATTTAGCTTTTAGAGTACTTACAGAATTACAAGCAGTGTCACTCCATACAAAATTAAATATACCTTATACCTTATATACCTTATACCTTAAACCTTTTTACATTGTTCCACCTATTCATTAACCCAAATCTAGGTCGATTTAAACATTAACATGCATATGAATATTTATAATTATTTTTCGAATCATGATCTGAATAGCATGGGCACATTGCATTCAGCCGCTACACCTCGGGGCTCCCTTTCCAGTCTCTCTGTCTCTCTGTCTCTGTGTGTGTGTTTCTGCATATGTTTTTATTTTGGTTTTTTGGTTTGTCCTGTAGAACAGCAGATTCTTAAATGTGCATATGAATCACCTGGAGATCTTATTAAAGATCCTGATGTAGCAGGCTGGGGTGGGGGTTTGGGAGTGCACAGGTTTAACCAGTGTCCAGGTGATACCAGTGTGGCTGTTCTGTGAACTACGCCTTGAATAGGGAGGCTGTAGAATTTTCCACCTTCTGGAATTTTGCTGAGTTCATCCCCATGGTGGTGATTATGGTGTTCTTGTCTTTCTCATCTGCCTGGTAGTTGGGTCTAGAAGCTTGCATAAATTCTGGTAAAGGCTACTTTAAAGATCTCAATCAGTAATGTGACAAATATACTTCATAACTTTACACAGCAGATGTTCAGTGAAGCAGAAATACGGATCAGAAAAAGGTGGAGGAAAACTAAGTGACCTGTTTTAATGAAATTGCTGCTGCTCCCATATCTCATGTTGTACTCTGCTTTTATACATGCCACACAACACTAAATCCACAGCAAGGTCTCTACTCCTTTCCACACAGATTCTGTATTCCCACTCCAAATTGTCATTTAAAGGGAAGAAAGTGAAGTCATGAGATAGCCTGAGAAAAGTCATTTTCTCTCTGTTTTTTCAATACATAATTCATTTAACTCTTTCACTTTCTCATTGCTTTGTTTACTGGGTTTCATGTTTGCAAACATGGAACATAGTGAGATAGGAAGAGAGGAAGAGACAAACTGTATGAGATGTGTGAGAATCTTTAGTGCCAGTGTATGTAGGAAAGCTTTCTTCTCTTGGCTTCTGGACCAAGGATTTGCTCATCAGCGTACCTTGTTGTCATCTTCTTGTCATCTTCTCTCCTCCTTAGCTCCCTTCATGTATAAAACACACACATTCACACAGATGGATTGTATTAGCAATTCCATCAGTAGTAAGTGCTGCCCAGCTCAGGCATTGCTATGGTAACAGGAAGACATATGTTTCCTTGAATGTTACAGAACTGTATTTTAGTTAATTGGGGTTAAATAACTTATCATTTGGATTTTTTTTTTAATCACAAGACAATATAGGCAATGCAATTGGTTGGAACTCAGCTTTGAAAAAGCTTGTTTAAACCATGTCTTTTTTCATGAAATTAAAATTATGTTGTTTTTAAAGATGCTGTGAGATCTTTAGAGAGATGTTTCTTATTAAGATCTTTGTAAGTATTTTGTTTGTTATTAGTGTCAAGACAGTACTACACTGGCCAGGCACACTGGCTTACGCCTATAATCCCAGCACTTTGGGAGGTCAAGGCAGGAGGATCTCTTGACCCCAGGAGTTCAAGACGAGCATGGGCAAGATAGCAAGACCCCCCTTTCTACAAAAAATTTTTTTAATTATATGGAGGTGGTGGCATGCGCCTGTGGTCCCAGCTACTTAGGAGACTGAGCTAAGAGGACCACTTTAGCCTGGGAGATCTAGGCTGCAGTGAGCCATCGTCTTGCCACTACACTCCAGCCTGGGTGAAAGAGTGAGACCCTGTCTCAAAGAAAAAAAAAAAAAAGATGCTGCTGTGGACAGTCTACTAATGTCATATGACCTAGTTGTACAAATATTTAGTTAGCTTGCAGTCTGAAAAGGCTAGCAATATGTCTGAGAGAAACTAATAGGTTTCTCTCGGTTCTCTTCTGTGTTTGTTTACCTGGAAAGATGCAAAAAGCCATTACAGCATTCTTAGTTTCGAGGCTGGTTTCATGAAATAATCTGTTCAGCTCAATTTGTATTTCATTCCTGTTGTGAGCAACCATAAACTTACAAACAGTAAGCTTTACATGAATTCTGCAGAAAGGTAGAAAGATGTGATTAGGCAGCAGGTTTCTGGGAGATGAGCCTGAACAATTCTCAGACATACCAAGATGGCTAGAGAAAAGCAACACCCTCCTTTTGTAGATGAGTAAAATGCAGTTTAGGGAGATCAATGTGAGCATAAACTTGTTTGGGGATATTCACCTACTGCTGTAGCAGCTGACACATCCTGACCACTTTCATCCAGGTTCTCATTTAATCCTCGCAACCACCCTATGAGGTGGGTGTTTCATTTTCCGTTTTTAGGCTTAGGAATGTGACCCTGTCTCCCCCAGCCAGTAGAGGCTATACTCTCTCATGCCAGTGCCTCCCTCCTCGCCTCAGGAGGGGGCTTCTATCCTCACGCAGCATTTTCTTACCTGTAAAATCTTATCTGAAGGTATTTTATACAGTTGTACATTTTTAGTCTGTTAGTCAAATTTTTTTAAATTATCAAGTTAATATACATAGATATCACGTGGTTTAAAAAAACCTTACAATGAAAAGAACTGACTCCCCTCCAAGCTGATCTTAGTCCTACTCCGAAGGAACAATCACTTTGAAACACTTGTTACCCACAGTGCTAATCTTTTTTTTTTTTCCTTTTCTTTGAGAAAGGGTCTCACTCTGTCATCCAGGCTAGAGTGCAGTGGCAGCATCACAGCTCACTGCATCCTCCACCTCCCAGGCTCAAGATGTCCTCCCGCCTCAGCCTTCCGAGTGGCTGGGACTACAGGTGCGTGCCACCATGCCTGGCTGATTTTTGTATTTTTTTTGTAGAGACCAGGTCTTGCTATGTTGCCCAGGCTGGTCTCAAATTCCTGGGCTCAAGTGATCTGTCCGTCTTGGCCTCCCAAAGTACTGGGATTCTAGGCAAGTGACTACCTTCTCACCAACTCTAGGTAGACTTAGTAACTTTTATCTACTGACCTACTTAGCTCACTGCTAACTTCCCCTCCGCTTTCTGCTCAGCATGGTGAGGTCACTACTTTTTGTTCTTTTATTGTTTAACTTTGTAACATTAAACAATGCACTTAAATCTCTGTTTCTTCTTCTTGCTGGACTAATTTTAAAGGTGAGGGACATTAGGGCTGGGCCCAATGGCTCACTCCTGTAGTCTTCACACTTTTGGAGGCCAAGGTGGGCAGATCAGTTGAGCCCAGGAGTTCAAGACCAGCCTGGTCAACATGGCGAAACCCTGTCTCTACAAAACATGTAAAAAATAGCTGGGCATGGTGGCCTGCCTGTGCCTGTAATCCCAGCTACTCAGGAGACTGAGGACCACCTGAGCCTGAGAAGGTTGAAGTTGCAGTGAGCCAAGATTGCGCCATTGCATTCCAGCCTGGGCACAGAGTGAGACCCTGCTCAAAAAAATAATAATTTTTTTTTACAGGTGAGGACATTAGCATCCCTACTTTCTTATTCTTCCCCCTTCTACCTTCTAACTGTTCTGGGTCTCTTCTTTTACTTTGAAATGGTCAAGTTGTTATATGTTCTCTTTTATAACTGCAAATAGCCTTTGTCTATGAATTGTTCCACAAAGTCTGGGACAAATAAACAATGTTGAGATTATTGTGCTTTATGTAGAACCAAGTAGTGGGCAATGCTTACATTTATTTCTGTTTCCAATGTCATGACTCTTGTTCTGTTCAAAGGAGACTGTTCCTAAAAATCAAGTTCAAGTCGATTCTTCTTTGGTATACAGCATGACAATCATGCCACGGTTTGCTTTATGCCTTGACTCTCTTTTTTCCCCTAAGGTTGTTTCATTGCCTTGCTGTTGTGGGACACATTCACCATATCCCTGGGGTCTTCAGGCTTCTTCCTCATTCTCTCTTTTAGTGAAGCCCATTTCATTTTTTCTTCAAGTCTCTGAGTGGTTGTCCTTTGTTTGAACCCTGCCTTTTCATACGGCTTGTTGTTTCTATGGGCATTTCTAGTTGCCTTCCTTTTTCCTTATCCTTGCCTTTTCTGTCCTTATGTCATTTCTCCCGGTTCTGTGGCCCATTTTTCCTAGAGACTTTCCTTACAGAGGCTGCCGTCCTCCAGCCTTATCCTGGGCGGATTGTTCTCTGGGCTGTTGCATGGCTGCCAGCCTGGATCCTGCCCTCACTTTTCTCCTGGATTCATTCACCTTCTCCTCTACCCTGTTTCTTCTATGTGAGCAGGAAGGGGCCGCAGCACTTTTGCTCCTCCTTGGTTGCTCACACCACACCTTGTGGTCTGCAGCTCAAGGCCCTGACGGTGCATCCGAGTAGTTAGGGACTGATGTGAGAATGTGCTCTTGGGGCCGAGTAGACCCTCATCACGGGACCCACTAAGCTACTCCAACCTCTGCATTTGCCCTAAGTTTTATGCTTCGCTTGAGTTCCTCAGTGCTGGTGCTGAGTGTATTAAAGGAAACATTTGGTGCACAGGCCAAAGCTACCCTTCAGTATTGTTGTTCAGAAAGCTTCAATTCAAACTCAGTTTCCTCAATAAAAAAAAACTTAGGATATAATAAGCAAAGACAGGAAAAGAAATAATTCTTTCCAGAAAAAAAAAAAAAAGCCATTAAAGCCTTCCCCATTCCCATTCTTCAGAAATTGTACAATCTAATTAAAATTCTAAACTCCTGTAGGTTTTTAATTACTTGCTAAAGCAGTTGGCCAGATGGTTAAACATAATAAAAATAATAACGTTTTGAAAGAAATGGAGCAAACGTCATTAAAGTTAACGGGGAGAAAAGAAAATCTTAGCACATTATATTAGCTTACAGAAATGTTGCTCCTTTTTAAAAAGTGTGTTTCTTAAGCAAGGATAAAAGTCACCTGACACATTTCACATCATGGTACTCGACTTATTTGAAGCTCAGATTTGAGATAGTTTGTTCATCCTCTGGAATAGGCATGACCTTCACTCTAGATTTAAGAACAGCAAATGTTTACTTTTACTTCCTAGGAGAGGCCCTCAGGCCCTCCTGTAATTAGAAGTACACTGAGATAGAAATAAGATTAATAGGGACAGAATCTTACCTCATTTTTTCTTACCCTGTATGCCGGAGATTTGACTGTCCTGTAAGAGCTCCCTGGTTCATGTATAAAAAGGCCTGCTCTCATTATGTTAAGTGAAATAAACCAGGCACGGAAAGACAAACTTCACATGTTCTCACATATTTGTAGAAGCTAAAAACTAAAAGAACTGAACTCTAGGACAGAGAGAGTAGAAGGATGGTTATCAGAGGCTGGAAAACGTAATGAGGGTGGAGGGAGGTAGAGGGGAAGTGGAGATGGTTAATGGATACAAAAAATAGGTAGAAAGAATGAATAAGACCTGGTATTTGCTAGCACAACAGGATAACTATAGTAAAAAATAAGATACCTTTTTAAAATAACTAAAAGAGTAAGTTGGATTGTTTGTAACACAAAGGATAAATGCTTGAGGTGACAGATAACCTATTTACCCTGATGTGATTATTTCACATTGCATTCCTGTATCAAAATATCTCATGTCACTCATAAATATATATATCCACTATGTACCCACAAACATTTTAAACTAAAAAAAAGTTTTTGTAAGGCCTTCTATGGTTCTTTAACTCAAGACTCTGGAAGACAGAGAAGGATCTGCAGGGCAGCCCCAGCCTGCCCTCCACGGAGGTCGATGTTTCGTCTGCCGTTGTAGCCGGTGACCCTCAGGGACATGGAGTGGGTCTTAACGATGGGTTCCCCTCCTTCCTCACCAGCACGCAGCCCTAGCTGCTGTCTGAACGTTTCTGCCCAGGAGAGACTCTGCTGGCCGTATCTGAAGCCCCTTGTGAGAGCCCACGGTTTGGTCACCCCCTGCCATCCGGCAGAAGCAGAGGTGTCCACTGTTAGCTCAGGGCTCTCACTGCTGTCTCAGTCTTCCACATGTGCTCAGTGGCCTTGACTTGGAGTTTTTCTTTCTCAGCCACAGCACGGCAGCCTGGTGCTACAGTTCTGTTTCCCACCTGAACATACTGCGACTGTGGCAGACAGCACAATTCTGCTCCACTGGCTGCACCTTCTCGATGCCTTGGTCCTTGTGGAAGTCCTTTGAGCAGAGGATTTTTTTGCCACTTGGTCTAATACGAAACATCCCTCCAGCAACAGTAACTCTTGACGTAACTGTTTAACAGTTTCACACCTGTTAAGTCTGGATTGCAGTTCAGTATGATACTGTTTATATGCTTTCATAATAAAATGTATTAACTGGTAGGTAGAAGGTGATTATAGCTAACAGAAAAAAAATTACTACCAAAGTCTTTTCCTGATCACAGTAAATACAACAGGATGGAGTTAACCACTCTGCCTCCCAACTGTAAAAATAGTTTTAATAGAAAACTAAGAATCAATTTTCTGGGAAATTTATGGGTATGGAATTATTTGCCCCTCTACAATTGGGAATAAATGAAAAGTAAAGTATTCTACAGAGATCATGAACCTTACAGTAACATCCTTGAAGGACAAAAGTGATTTGAAAAAGCACTTTACTAAAGATAAGCTCTATTTTTTCCTCTCTCTTCTCATGTTCTCACACCTCTAGAAGATAGTTGGGCCTCTGGGCAAATTTCTGATGATCCGTGAGTACATAAAATTAATGAAAAGCCAGGCACACCTGTAGAAGTTATTTATTAATGTTCAACTTGTGAAATGTAAGAGCATTCCCTTGAAATATAATATTCCCTCATTTTTTTTTGTTCATATATAAATTGGTTTTGGATGTATTAGGGCTTCAAAGAAATAATTTCCAGCTATATAGGGATGGACTCTGGGTCTTTCCATTGAACCAGTAAGTCTCCTGATGGGGCCAGAGAGCCCCATGTCTAGGGGCCAGGTGAGCCCCTCACTCCTCAAAGCCGGCCTTTCTGGTGGCCATGACAGTTGCAGATTCTGAGGCAGGGCAGGTGATCCTTTTGTCTTCCTGGATGTGAATGTTATACTTGGCCCTCAGTGGTACAGAAGGCCAGGCTAACGGGTTGGTACAAAGAGTAGACACTGTCTGTGATTCTGATTCCAAGTGAGGGGTTGGCAGCCAGCTGGCACCGGGTAGTCCCTGGAAGTGGCAGGTTGGGCTGTGCTCCTGTCTGCCAGTGTGTGTACCACGGTGGACAAGCAACAAGGCAATGTTGTTGTAAGCACAGGGACTTGCCAGGGGGGTTGCACATTCTCAGCCACAAAGCTTGAAATGAAAGTGAGTCAAGAACTTTTGTAGAAAATTTCCATCTTTCCAGGCTGTTAGGCCTCCCTGGTTATAGCTAACAGGACACCTCTGCTCCTTCTAGGATGTGTTCTAAGTGGTTCACACCCTGGTGAGAAATAAGCTCATTCATGGCATCTACCCCTCTCTGTTTGTTTTCACGGATGTCTTTGCTTTAGCTTCTGAATATACAGTAGAAATAATAGTACAGATGTGGTTTGGGCGAATTGCTCTGAAAAGTGCTTTGAGTTTCTGAGAAATAAAATAAGACAGCATGAAAGACCAGGAGTGATTCCTTTTTATTTCCCCAACATTTAACTCATTGTCTAGCACCTTGTGGTCACTCCCTGATTCCTTTTACTTATTGGATGAAAACACTGTAGCAGGTGATGGTGCTATTAAGCCTGTTGATATTCCCTTGAGAGAACAGTGTTCTTGTCCATGCTCTAAGCAGTGTCGAATCAATTCTACCAAAGTGATTTCCTTCAGGGGACACACTACAGAGTGGAGTGATGACAGTTCCTTTTCCTAATGAGATTTACTGGACCCTGAAGCCTGCCTGTGCTTGAGGAATGCTGGCGATGCCCTACTGGGAGACCCGCCAGAGATTAAAGGTGATACCCATGTCTTTTTCCCTCATCCTCAGGATCCTTTCTGAGGTTCCCTATGTGGCCTTTCAGAGGAGAGATTTTTTTCATCACTGTGTACTTAAGGACATTATCAAGGTCCTGGCTATGTGTGGGGTACTTCTGTGAGGCTGCAGGAGAAAAGAGGCCTTGGTTACAGCATTCAAGATGCCTGTTTTCTAATAAGGAAGAGATGTAAGTACTGTAACCACAATGTGACACAGAACATGTAAGGGCTGAAGCTATTGAGATGAAGAGGGTAGAATCTTCCCACAGGAGTCAGGAAGGGTTACACATGAAGGAGGTGGAGTTTGAACCCTGCTTGAGGAAACGATAGGAGTTTGGTGGTTAGGGATGGGAGCGAAGGAACCATTCCAAGTAGAGGGAAAAAAGCAAGAGGAAAAGAGGAGGATGGGCTGGATTTGAAGAGCAGTGAGTTTGCAAGAGCTTGGACTGGAAGAGGGAGGGAGGCCCAACTTGGAGGTCCCTGGATGTCACCCCAAGGATTGTGAATGACTCTCATTATCCCTTTAATGTTATATAGTAAGTTCCACAGCTCTTCTTCTTCCCCAGCAAACATGGTGGGAGTAGAATAAATTCTTTCACAGAAAAGCTGAAAACTCTTGGGAAGTTGTTACTTAACCATTTCCTTTTGTGTTGAGTCCTCCCTTCATTTTCTCTCAGTGAAAAAAAATGCAAGGATAGGTGAGAGAGTTGGGAGGGTCGGATAGCATTGTGGCTCCAGAGTATAGATAGCTGCCTCAGTATAACTGTAGGATGTCCCTCCTGGTTTGATAGGTGAGCTTAAAAACCAGAAACCACTTAGTCCTACTTCCTCAGACGAAATAAACTGGGTTTGTTTCTGTTAAGCTATTATACAATTGTGTCTAAATACGATTTATTATTGATTTGGTTTAATGCTCTTAGACATGCCATCTTATTGTTTGTTCTGAGAGTTTTGTCTCATTGTAGTTACTCAGCCTAAGTTAATATTTTATGAGACCCAGTGATAACTTAAGGCTAAAAATATGATAGAAGCCAGGGCTATTTTTTGTTTTTAAAGACAATTTTGCTACACTCAGGAGAGCTAAGATTGAGAAACACAAACCCCCATTTGAGCACCAGGCCTACTTCCTTGATTGACCGCTCTTATGAGCAATGATGAATTGTAACAGATTTTCTCATTAGGAAGTCCATAGCCTTCCAAAGACCATAGTAATCGATTTTTATATTCTTACAAATATTTACAAAGTGGTTATTACATCCCAGGTACTGATCTAAGAACTTCACAAATATCAAGCTGTTTTATCCTTATAACAACCATATGAAATAGGTGCTGTTATTATTCCTATTTTACAGACAAGGAAATTAAGGCACAAAGAAGTAAAGTAACTTGTCCAGGGTCACACAGATAGTATTCACTGCCATATGAGTAGACATGTGAAGTAAAGGTTGTGTTTGGTGTGTTTGATGTCGCTGGGAAAGGGGAAGAATTTGCCTGAGAACTTCCCATGCTGTGCCCTATGCAGAATTGGGTTCTTGGACCATTTTATTAGACGCTTCTTTTCTACAGTTTATGTCAGTAGTTGTCATTCAAGAAACTCAGTATTTTTGCTGTGAATGTCTGTAAGTGAACAATTTCCATATATGTACAGCAAGTATACATTAGCTGTACCACAGTCGAGCCCTGAATATTTTCTTATGTTAGAAAATGTGACTGGTAGTAGCATTTCCCCAGATGTATAGCAGTGACTGGACAGTTAATAAGAAATGACATTTAGTCATATGTTCTATAGGCCCAACACCCTGCTAAGCACATCATATGCATTATTCAGTTTAATCCTTCCAACAATCCCATGGAGCAGATTCTAAGAATATCCCCTTTTTATAGACATGGAAACAGAGGCCTAGAAAGGTATTGTAATTGAGTGCAGGTTGCAGAGTAGGGATTTGAACCCTGGAACTATTTCCTGAGCCTCTGGTCTTGACCACTCTGCATGCTCCCTCCCCATGTGCCATACCAGGGGCCAGGAATGACCACTCATTCATGACTGAGTGCCAGGGCAAAGTCTTTGCTGCTGTCTCAGCCTCCCTCCAGGAGTGGCTGTGTGGCATGCTCATGGCCCATGGCCCTCCTTGCTGGTTGTGGCATTCTCCCTGTGCTGGCCAACCCGGCTGTCTGCTCCTGACTCCTGGCAGTGAATGACAGCTGATCTTGACAAGCTTCTGCGATCATCTTGTGGCAGATCTGCTTCATGTCTTAATAGATCCTCCACTCGCTTTTGCTGTTAGCACGTATTGAAAGAGCCAGGTTTCACCCCATGTCCCTCCACCATCAACCTTCTCCCCAGCTAGGTTCAGCATTTGTGGGCTGCCTGAATGCCACTCCACCCTATGACTGGGCAGCAGGGAGATGGGTGTGGGCGGAGCAGGTGGAAACCCAGACAACATGGATCCTGACAGTGATGGTGGTGACTGTAAGGAGGGGAGTTTATGCAGTCACGTTAGCTGCTCATTAGGCACCTTGAGAGGCCTATTGATAATGACTTCTACTCTTACTTTTAGATGTATTTTCTTCTACACCAAGCATGGTATCCATGGTAGATGCTCGATAAGCATTTGGTGAATGCATGAGCCAGTGAGTGACTGAATGAATGAATTGTTGCCTGGTTCCTTTGATTAAATGCAATCCTAAAAGGCCCTGGGGATGCGTTTTCTCCTGCTGCTACCTGGGATTGTGTTTCCTCCACTCAGCTCTTCCCTCCTGAATGCCTGGCCTTTCTTCCTCTTCCCCTTTCTCCTTTGCGTATCAGCCCAGGGAGTGGCTGGACTCCATGGTGGAGGCAAGAAATGTGTTTTAGGTGATATTACAGATGGCGATAGGTTCCATAATTTTAGAATAGAAGTATTCTTTGGGGAAATTAGGAGTTAAATCAACTTTCAGGGGCTAATATGAGACCCAAGCGCCCACATATGATATTAATGTGGGAACATGCGTTTTGAGTCCTAAACAGACTGTGGGGCAAATCCCTGGGAACTGAATCTATTTGAGCAGCTCAGATCATCCAGGCATGTGCGGTGGAATCTGTCCCTCATCTGTGCTCCTGACTGAGAGTCTCTTCTTGACTTGGTGGTTTTCCTGAGATGCTGGATTGAAATAGAATGGTTTCTGGAAATTGTGTTCTTGGTACTAGTGAGAGATTCCTACAGTTTTGTTTTCCAGTTGGAATTTATAATTGATACATCACACCAGCGTCTGGGCAGACTGTGCCTTCAGTGGTTTTCCCTCCTGTATCTTTCCACAGATGTGTCATCCCCACACCAGCGAGCCTCTGCCAAGATGAAACCGATAGAAGAAGGAGCAGAAGATGATGATGAGGTCTTTGAACCAGCATCTCCAAATACATTGAAACTCCATCAGCTGCCTTGATCAGAGAGAGAATTCAGATTACCAAGACGGAACGTGTCTTGAAGAGATCCTGAAAAATACCAGCACTTTTTCGTGGCTTTTAGGTTATTCTGCTTTAGTGCATCCAGGCTGGTAGCGTCTGAGGGAGGAAGTGAGGAAGGGTCAAGGATGGACGGGTTCTTTCACTTACCCTTTTTATTAGTCAGCTTTTAAAGTAATGTTTTACTGAGCCTTCTGACTATGCCTTGTTCTCTTTTGAGATATATATTTTCACAGTCTTTTCTAGATATATTGTTTTAACTTAACAAATCTTAGCAATCTCTCAATGCCTTTTCACTTACTTTTTTCCAAGTTGTGATTCTTTTCCTCACAGTCTTTTTTGTTCCATGGCAATGGGGTTGTCCATTTGATAATTTTAACAATGTAAGTTTAAATTTGAGGCTAAGGTAACGTGAAAAAGCAGGGAATCTCAAACTTTATTCCATATTGTTTAACAGGACGTTTTAGAGAAAGGTGTGATTTCACTGGTTTCATTTTTCTCCCAGGCCGGAAGTATTACCCCACTGGATCACCTTCCTTACTTGGGCTCTGTGTCGGTAACTTGATGATGAACACAACTCTCAGACTTGACTCACATGACCCTTGTATTATGCCGTTTATAAACTGCTCTGAAACCTGAAGCGGGAAAGATAACAGATGGTTTCTGAGCATGGGGTTAACCTCCAGCCAAACTCAACTTCCTTGGGATTTGGAGTCACCTTGTCCTGCACACACTGGTGTGGGAAACACTTTATGTAGGTTGGGAGGACAGGAGAGTTAAATGGCTGGGCAGGTGCCACAGGATGCGGTGACTGAAAGATCCGCTTCATTCTTTGGTCTGTATTCTGAAGTTCCAGATTGTTCATCTAGAGGCAGAGACGTCGCTTTTAAAAAAGTGCCAGATGCCCCAGTGCCAGAGCTGTGAACATGAACACAGTGGACGGCAGAGGGTTTACCACAGGCCAGGCTGTGGACACCCAACCCAGATACTGCAGTGAGGGCCTTCATTCCAGAGCTCTCTTTTCTACTGAAATCATGGTTTAGTAAACAGTGGCGTTTGGCTGGTGGGAAATGCATAACTGGTCAGTGTGTCTGGTCAGCGTGGCTGTGGCACTTGGCCAGGACACTCCGTTGAGTGAAGCTCATTGATTGGCCATGCTGGTCATGTCTCTTGCTTCATCCACTAGAACTAACTTTGAGTCAGTCCCCTGTTAGGTTAAATGGCTAAGAAAAGTTCCAAATGAAATTGTTTTCAGGTGAACTGAGCCAAAAGCAGCAACTCTTCCCATGAGGTGATTTCTGTTAGAGGAGGCATATAAATAAGCTCATCTAGGGTCACCTCATTTTCCTAAATATGTTTTTAAAGCAATTATTTTAGTAATTTCATTTGAGTTAAATTTACATGCTCGGTCACTCATTGAGAAAATTTACGCAGAGTCTGAATCCAGTTCCTGACATCTTCATCAGATGTTGGTTTATTGACATCACAGTAAAAAGGCTGCTGTCGACCGGACACGGTGGCTCACACCTGTAATCACAGCACTTTGGGAGGCCAAGGTGGATGGATTACTTAAGCCCAGGAGTTCAAGACCAGCCTGGGCAAGACCAGCCTGGGCAACATGGCTAAACCCCATCTCTACAAACAAAATTAGCTGGGCGTGGTGGTGCGCACCTGTATTCCAGCTACTCAGAAGGCTAAGGTAGGAGGTTCGCTTGAACCTGAGAGGTTGAGGTTGCAGTGAGCCCAGATCACACCACTGCACTCTAGCCTGGGCAACAGAGTGAGACCCTATTTCCAAAAAAAGGCTGCTTTCACTGTACTGCTGCAGCAGTTTCTTCAGGTAGCTAAATTAGGAACTTGTTTTGGAGAAATGAAGCAAAGGTGAATGACAGCCTAGGCTTTCTCTCTCAGAAAGAAGAAATTCAGAGAGAAATTATAAAGCTCTCTCAAGTTGAACTCTCACGCTCTCACTCTCACCCTCTCCCTGTACCTGAGAGCACAGGTGTGACTGTGACATCATAGCCGATACTACTTTCCTTTACCCACTGGGGTAAAGTTAGGCAACCCATTTAGTTTACACATGCATAAGACTAATTTACAAAATCACTCTATACAGTCATTAGATGTAACATCCTTCCCTGAGTAGAAAATAATGGAGTAATGGATGTGTTTGGAGATTATTTTCTGTAATGCTGGGAACAAACCTGTTTTAAAAGCACAGTGCTAAAAGTAGGTGACATAAGACCATTTACTGTTTTTATTAAAGTGTGTGTGTGTATCAGTGTCTCAATGTGAAGATTGTAATCTCAAGGTTAGGACTCTTAAAAGAGCCACTTAGCCTGAATGGGAAACATGAAACTATTTTTAAATACACACCTCTGAGGAAGACAGTGAGACTCTGAAAAAAGGTATAAGGCATTGAGAAGCCCTCCCATATAGACTTGATTGCAAAGAAGCAGATAAGAAGACAGAAAAGTGTTTTAAATGTAAGATCTCCTATGGAGTACTTTAAATTCATTTATACAAATGAATAAGTACATCTTTGTATAACGCATAAATACATAGATAAAAACACGTTTGCTGCCAGAGTTCCCAGTAAGATGCTTCCTGTGTTTTTTGGCCTTTACTTAGCTGAATGATCAAAGTTCAGAAAATGGTCGCAAAAGTTACTCCATATACAACCCCATATCTACTAGTTTTAAATCTGGAGTGTAATATTTATATTAGAATGTATATGTCATTTAAAATATTTTGAAAGCCCTCATAAATATTTATATTTACTAAACTAATAGCATAGACACTATATAAATCTGCAGTGATGCTAAAATAAATTAGTAATAATGGGTGCTATATAATTATTTTTAGTTATCATCCCTGGCTCTCTGGAATCTTCTCCATTTCTCCCTATCACTCAATTTCCTTTTAATCATTGGACACCTTTGCGTTTTGCTGCTAACAGTGTGTGTATGTCACCCTCTTTATATCTGGTGTTCCCACTTGTCTGAAGCTCTCTTGGTCTTAGAACCTGGAGCTGCAGATTCCACCATGTCAGCTCCCATCACAGCCCCAAAGACAGAGTCACTTGGTTGCTGGAAAAATCTCTGGGGAAAGCTGGTACAGCCTACACACTGACCTGTCCCCAGTGTTTCCAGGTAATGACTTGGCACTCCAGAGAAGGTTTCATGTTGTTGCGTGTGGTGGCTCCAAGCCAAGCGCCTGGCATGCAGGTCAGCCCCTCCCAGCAGGGCGTGGCGTCATCCTCTTCTCAGATGCCATGTTGCAGCCCCAAGGTCTCACCATTTTGTGGTTTTTAGAAACCCATTTTCTTGGTCATTTATAAAGCTGCTTTATAGATATCTTTGATCCTGGCATGCCTTGGTTTCCTCTCCCTTCCGTCTTTCCAATCCTGGTTTCCCTGCACCTCTTTTAGTAATTCTCAAATCAAAGTCCCAAGAATTTGGAATGGTAGGATGCTGTGCGGGGAGCTCGAGGCTGAGGCGTAATCACCACTTCGGTTCTGCTCCTCGGGACATGCTTCGTTACTCACGGCAGCCATGTTTGATTGTCACAGAGCCCCCGAATACTGCCTAGAGTGACACACTGTAGGTATCATAAATTTTAAGAAATCTGCTTTTAAGTACTGTTTATAGGTTTTTCTGTTACACTTGCAACCTAGTTTTAAAATACATGAGGATTTTATGAAAGCTTTATACAGACCTTTATAGGAAACTCATTCTTTGATTTTAGGTACTGTTTAAATTGGTAACACTTACTTTATAATAAAGATGCTTTTTGTCTGGATACAGCCTTATAGTTTAAAATATCTTCATATATTGCCACTTGATCAAATAAATTTCTTACTTAGAAAATGTGTGTATTTTTTATTTCATCCCTCTTCCATGTATCTAGCTTGTTCGAGTGCTGTGCCCGAAGGCCGAGGTTGTGGGGACTGCCCTGGTGCAGGCCACTGTGTTCTGAGCGGACCAGCAGGGGCAGTGCTCACGGGTCGGTCATGCCTAACTTCAAAGGTCCTGCCATCCTGGCTGCTTTGACTGTGAAAAAAGAAAAATGGCCAGAAGGCAGTGTAGACAGTGTTGACTAGATGCAGCAATGAAGAAGCCTTCAGAGTTTTACTGACGGGACTTGGTGGACTTCAGCTTTTTATCCACTGCGTCTGAACATTCACTCCCTTCTAGCTTCCTAAGATTCAACAATAAGAGAAGTCACATGTAGGAGTCAGAAAACCTCCCTGGGTCTGTTCTGTGGTGGACGAGGGGGACAGTCTTTCTATTCTTTGAGAAACCCACATTTTCTCCCATAAGCTGTCCTAGGTATTGGAATGGAAACTTGACAGCCCATCTTTTGGCCTTGAGTAGCAAGCCCTTGGCATCTAACACACTCGCCCTAGTTGGCCTCAAGGATAGGCCCAAATGGAAGGAGCATCTTATACCATGAGACAAATTAATTCTGTCACTCAACAGGCCATGGCATCTAGGCCTGATGTCCGGGTTTCCAGCCCTGAACTTTGTGCTGAGCCAGCTTTTGACCAGCTTCCCCTTACCTAAGACTGTGCTGTAAGAGCTGGGAGTCTCCACTGATGTCCACTTGAGGGTTTTCTGTGGAAAGACATGGCTATAGCCCACCAGAAGATAAAGCTGACAGGACTTGGCTATTCGTGAGAACAGAAGTGGTGGTGAGTGAGGGGCATGTCAGAGATTTCTGGCTTATGTTACTGCTGGTGATTCTCTGGCCAGGAACATGGCAGAGCACCAGGTTTGAATACAAAGCCTGAGTATGTTTTCTTCATGGTAAGTTCGAGGGGCCTTGAGAATAATGAAGAGATGTCAAGCAGGCAATTGGGTAAGTCAGCCTGGAACTCAGTGAAGGGATCTGGGCTGAAGATACAGATTTCCAAGTTGAAGACGTCACTGTGAGTTTACCAGCTTCCTAATACATAAAGATTTTTCTAGTTAAGGTTTTTTCTTTTCCTCGTTCCTTGCACCCCCCATGAATGAATGAATGAATAATAATAAATGAGTGAATTTTGGATCTTTTATTCTGAAACGTGTTAACATTTGAAAGATCTGCATAAGTGAGCCAGTATTTTTTAAGTGATCAACACATGATGTTGTAAAGTCACACACATGGATATAAGATCTATTCCAAGCACAAGCTAGACCAGTGCAGCGGCACAAAACTGCCATTAACAGGGTTTCAGACTCCACACTGCAAACAACCTTTACGAAAGATTGTTCCTTTTCCACTCCCACTGCTTCACTTGACTAACCTTAAAAAAAAGAAAAAAGAAACTATTAAGTATAGAGTTTCTTGTAGTATCAAGAATAACCTCAGTTGGCTGGGCGTGGTGGCTCATGCCTGTAATCCCAACACTTCGGGGAGGCCAAGGTGGGTGGATCACTTAAGGCCAGGAATTCAAGACCAGCACGGGCAACATGACAAAACCACATCTCTACTAAAAGAACAAAAATTAGCCAGGTGTGGTGGTGCGCACCTACAATCCCAGCTACTCAGGAGAATTGCTGGAACCCAGGAGGCGGAAGCTGCAGTGAGCAGAGATCATGCCACAGAACTCCAGCCTGGGTGACAGAGCAAGACTGTCTCAAAAAAAAAAAAAAAAAAAAAATCCAATTATCTCAAGATTATTAAAGTACTTACTCTGTCCTCCTACCTTTTCCAAAATCTATGTGAGACTAGGTTTTCTTCATATACTTCAACCAGAACAATAGGCTACAATCCATTGAATGCAGGGGAGATGTGAACATCCAGCTCTTCTATGGAGCCACACTTCTAAAAGAATTGCAAAAGCGTAAAACAATGCCACTGTATGCTTTTTTTGTTTTATAAAATAGTGATTTTATAAATTTTATAAATAGAAAAGTGTTCTTCATGTTAACATGTAATAAGTTATTTATTATTTTCAAGCAGAATGACGAATGTCATCATTCTCTAAGCGCCTCTGTTTCTAGCCCCTGTGGCTCTCCCCGGATTCCTGCAATAGAACCCCACCTTGTTTCTCCACCCCTGGCCTTGCATTATCCAGTCAACCTTTGTGCTGCTATCGGAATGATGTGAAAATTTGCCAACAGAATTGAAAACCTTCCGATGGAGCTTCCTTTCCTGCAGAGAAAAGGCCACACTCTGCATGACCGCCAAGGCCCTTCCCATACCCAATCACCTGCACCCAGCCAAGGCGGTGACTTCTCCATCCCCTGAACTCATCACACAGGAGCCCACCTCTACCCGAAATGCCCACATTTCTCATCCAGCGGTGCCCCCAGGGTAAACTCTCACACCTCTGTGGATCTGCTCTTCCCTCCTTTGCTGCCCTCTGTGGCTTATGCACACAGTATGGTTGGTTGTATGGCAGCCACAGCAGGGACGTTTGCTTAGGTCTCAATATCTCTTCATATCATTGTTGAATCTAGCAACGCTGTTTCACTTATCTATTTGAACCCTCAACAGTACTGTCAGTGTGGGAGGGCAGGCCCTGTGTCCCCTTTTTAGAAGGGAGAGAAGGTGGGTACAGAGAAGATGGTAAGTGATTAACCCAAGGTCACGTTGGCAGGTCCCAAACATATGTGGTCTGTT
This sequence comes from Rhinopithecus bieti, assembly GCF_001698545.2. Lineage (NCBI taxonomy): Eukaryota > Metazoa > Chordata > Mammalia > Primates > Cercopithecidae > Rhinopithecus > Rhinopithecus bieti. The sequence goes on along the minus strand of NW_016806893.1, from coordinate 714,307 downwards.
CACTTTCCTAGTTCTGCTTATAACTCTGGTTCTTTTTTTTTTTTTTAGAGACAGGTTCTTGCTCTGTTGTCCAGACTGGAGTGCAGTGGCGTGATCACAGCTCACTGCAGCTTTGAACTCCCGGATTCAAGTGATCCTCCCAGATCAGCTTCTCCAATAGCTGGGACCACAAGTGCACACCAGCATGCCTGGCTAACTTTTTTTTTTTTGGTAGAGATGGGATCTCGCTATGCTTCTCAGTCTGTGTCTTCAACTCTGAGAAACCGACTTATTTTCTATTTATTCTACTCCTACTCTATGCTTAGGCCTTGTTCTCATCCCAGTTTTGGGCCATGTTCACAGTTCCAGCGTCATCCATAGCAGCATCCTCTTGGTTGCTGCACCACTGGGTCTTGGATTTTGTTTTGCGTTTTTTGTATTTTGTTTGTTTGCTTGTTTTTGAGACAGGTTCTTGCTCTGTTGCCCAGGCTGGAGTGCAGTGGTGCAATCTCAGCTCACTGTAGCCTCGACCTGCCAGGGTCCAGTGATCCTCCCACCTCGGCCTCCCGAGAAGCTAGGACTAGAGGCGTTTGCCACTATGCCTGGCTAGTTTTTGTAATTTTTTGTTGAGATGGGGTCTTACCGTGTTCCCCAGGCTGGTCTCAAACTCCTGAACTCAAGCAATCTGCCCACCTTGGCCTCCCAAAGTGCTAGGATTACAGGTGTGAGCCGCCGTGCCCAGCTGGATCCTGGATGTTAAACACTATGTTAATATTTTCTTGCTATTCACTGAGGACAAATATATTCCACTGACTTCCAAGTTCTCCCAGCTTTCTTCTTCATCCTGTCATGAGAAAATTCACATCTTTCCCACTTCTAGTTGTGTCTTCCTGATTTTCTTCGTCTATTCGCTCGTCCCAGCTGCCTGTTAAATGCCACGGTGCTCATCATTGCTGGGCCAGTGCACGGGGCCTGCTCCCAGGAGGACATAGCACCTTAACTCCGGATTTTACCTTCTGACTCCTTGATTGGCAGGCCAACAGAACCAAAAGTGGTTTGAACTGGGCTAAACTATCTCACGTCCAAGTCCATGGAGGTCCCACGACTGTAAAACAGCTCTTATAAGAAGGGACCTTGAATGGGGACGTGATGATAGCCATTTGATTCTTGATATTTATCTGCAAATGAGGAAAGCATACTGAGCTGTTCACAACTGTTGGTGACTACATTATAATTATTTCATTTGTGTAGAGACTGGCTAAGGCAAGACCTTAGAAGGATCTCAGGGAACAAACCTCAGGTTCAACCTCCCAGGGGCCCAGCTACACTGTGCAGAAAACAGAACTATAATTCACTCATCTGCTATGACATTACATCTCTTAAAATTGCTTCTGTAGGCCGGGCGCGGTGGCTCATGCCTGTAATCCCAGCACTTTGGGAGGCTGAGGCAGGGAGATCCCTCGAGCCCAGGAGTTCAAGACCAGCCTGGCCAACATGGCGAAACTCTGTCTCTACAAAAAAATACAAAAATGAGCCCGGCATGGTAGTGCATGCCTATAATCCCAGCTACTGGGGAGGCTGGGGTGGGAGGATTACTTGAGCCTGGGAGGCGGAGCTTGCAGTGAGTTGAGCTCATGTCACTGTACTCCAATGCTCTCTGGGCAATGGAATGAGACCCTATCTCATAAAAAGAAAAGAAGAATCACTTCTGTTGTCTTGGGGACCTATTTTTTTTTAATGTGCTTCTCACTACTTTTGTTGTTCTCACCCGATCCCTTCTAACTTTTCGTATTAGGGCTGATATGTTTTGTTAGTAAGAACGATTAGGTGTAATGGGAGATAGTGAGAACAGCATGTATTGAGTGCCTATTATTTACCAGAGACTGCATTTAAAATACATGATTTAGTATTTTCACAATGATTGTGCAAGGTAGTTATGATCACCACTTTGCAGAAGAGGAAACTGAAGCTCAAATAGATTGAATTTACCAAGACAATTCAGCAAGTCACAAAGCCGGGACTTCCTCCCGGACCTCTGAGACTGAGGCCCGGCCTGTCTGCGGCCCTCTTTCTCTCCAGTGCTCCTGGAGGTTGAGTGTGAGGACACCAGCGTATCTGCTTTCCAGCTCCTTTCCTTAGGTTATCAAGGAGTTTTCATACTGAAATAGAAAAATGTAGGACTCTCTATTTTTTGTTCATGTATTTATATAGATGGGCATTTTCTTAGAAAAAAAGAAAAATTAAAATCTGACATTGGCCTTTAAAATTATCTACCAATTCCTGTGAAAAAATGGGGTCCTAGTATATTTTGTCCCAAACTGATTTCTTATCTACATTGTTTACCTCCACTTCCCTCATAGATGGAAGCAGCTGAAAAGCACAGGCCTGAAAAAGGAGGCAGAGTCCTGCCCTGGATGTGGCCTGGAGGTTGGACAGAAGCAGTTCTGAGTGCTGGCTCTGACAGTGTGATCTTAGGCAATGCTGTGAAGCCTTCAGAGCCACTGTGTCCTCACATATACACTGGAACCTTTCCTAACACATAGCTCGCACCCAGTACATGTTTGATCTCCTCTTTCCCTTTTTCCTTTGTCAAATCGAATCCTTAAGCCTTCTGGAATCTTGGTAGCCACAGTCCTTGTAAAGAGCCTTATAAAGGTCAGTGCCAGGACCCACAGGACAGACAGGGCAGGGGATTATTACCAGGGCTCCTTCTGCTTATAGCAGAAATGGCTGGAGGCCTGAGCGGCCCACACTCACGGCTGCAATCTCACTGGACCTGTTTGCCTGGGGCAGGGAGAAGAGCCAATTCCAACTTAGACAAGTGGCTCCAGAAAGCACTAGGCAGAGAGAGGGGGCTGCAGAGACCTCTCTGAGGCAGCCAGTGGATGGATAGCACTGATGTAACAGTGAAGCAGGAAAAAAACTAACACAACTAACTCCATTTGTTTAAAGGGCCTGTTCCCATTCCTGCACGCAGCCTAGGATAATTTTAGAGAACTGAGATAAAACACAAAAACAGCAATCATGTAGCTTTTGAAACCAGCTCTGAGATTCAAGGGGAAGTATATATGTACTTTTTAAAAAATAAACCAACTACTTTGGTAAAGGTTTACAGGAGCATTGTGACCTGACCAAGGACCAGGAAGTTCTGAACCCCCTGGGACCCTTGCTGGCACTCAGATGTCGGCGATTATTGGTCACCTCTTGATCCAAAAAAGTTATGTTGAGGATAACTTTCTTTTTGTTTTGAGACAGAGCCTCCCTCTGTTGTCCAGGCTGGAGTGTGGTGGCACTATCACAGCTCACTGCAGACTTGATCTCCTGGCTTCAAGTGATCCTACCGCCTCAGCCTCCCAAGAAGCTGGAACTACAGGCACGCACCACCACGCTTCGCTAATTTTTGTATTTTTTGTAGAGACGAAGTTTTGCCGTGTTGCCAGGGCAGGATGCTGATGCCGCTGTTAAGGGAACCACATTTTGAGGTCCTCTTGACCACTTTGAGGTCTGATCATTTGAGTCTACCTCCTGCACCCATTGGGCAGATGAAAAACACAGCCAGGACAATGGAACCCAAGAAAAACTAGAACCCAAGTATTCTTGTTCACAGTCCAATTAAAAGCAGCTTGTATTTATTGGCTCCTGGCCAGCTTTCAGACTTTTTATAAAAGAATCACTCAGGGAACCAGTTAAAAGTCTAGCTCCAAGAGCCCACCCTCACAGATGCTGATGCAATATACCCGGGACAGTGGGTTTAGCCTGGGGTGCACATTGGGATAAAAGATTCGAATGCCATTCATCTGGGCATCGGGAGTCTTAAAAGCTCCCCAGGTGATTCATATGGATGGGAACTTTGAGAAACTGGTCTGGGGTGAGGTCCAGGAACTTCCTTGCACAAGCATGCCAGGATTGGGTAGAACTCCTGGCAGGTCCAGACTTTGCAGGCTAGTGCATTCATAACCTTGCTTCCCACTGTAAAAAACACAACCAGGCGCAGTGGCTCACGCCTGTAATCCCAGCACTTTGGGAGGCTGCAGCAGGTGGATTACTTGAGTCAGGAGTTCCAGACCAGCCTGGTAAACATGGTGAAATCCCACCTGTACTAAATATACAAAAATTAGCCAGGCATGGTGCGCGCCTGTAATCCCAACTACTCAGGAGGCTGAGGCAGGAGAATTGCTCGAACCCGGGAGGCAGAGGTTGCAGCAGTGAGCTGAGATTGCTCATTGCACTCCAGCCTGGGAAACAAAGGAAAACTCTGTCTCAAAAAAAAAAAAAAAAAAAAAAAAAAAAAAAGCCGGGGGGGGGGGCCACCCCCCTTTACCCAGCACATTTGGGAGGCCAAGGTGGGTGGATCACGAGGTCAGGAGACCGAGACCATCCTGGGCAACATGGTGAAACCCCGTCTCTACTAGAAATACAAAAATTAGCTGGGCGTGGTGGCATGTGCCTGTAATCCCAGCTACTCGGGCTGGGTAGCTCCCTCCCACAACACCTGGGAATTATAAGCGCTACAATTCAAGATGAGACTTGGGTGAGGAAACAGCCAAACCATATCACAGAGTCTCACTATGTTCATCAGGCTGGTCTTGAACTCCTGGCCTCAAGTGATCCCTCCAGGTTGGCCTCCAAAGCACTGGGATTTCAGGTGTGAGCCACCATGCTTGGGAGAAGCTTTATATTGCTCATAGCTTGAAAGGTGGGGGAGAAATGTATGGGATAACAATGCAGTATGATTATTTAATGTAACTGAATGTTTACAGTCCTGTGGTTTCTTATTACAAGAAGACTTTTAGAAACACTTTTTTCTAGACGAGTTACCAATATCTGATTATCTCTTCAGTATTGTGAACTGTGTTGACAGCCCATCTTCTCCATAAGAGCTCAAAAGGCATTACTTATAATTACACATTTTTTTCAGTCAGAAAATTTCCTATGTAAGTTTATCAATCATATGGATATTCAGATACTCAAAAGAGTATTACAGCTATGAGGGGATGTAAAATAAAATGTTTCAGAGAGCAAGTGAAGAGTGCCCTCTGGTGGTGTCAAGCAACAACTGACGTGCATCATGTTCAATCTTTATTCAGAATTAGTAAATTCCAGTTCTACGGTTTCTTAAAAGTCAGACTTTCACCTTAACCATAAGGAATTTTTACACTTCTAAAGGCCCACTGCACATTGGAGTACATTATGACATGCTTTTTAGATTGTGTTATATAAGACATCTTTTACATAAGCCTTGAAGAAAATTTTAGTAGGGATAGTGTTCCATTAAGAAATAATGTCTTACTAAAAAGAAACACTGCAGGTTGTCAATATGGTCCCTTTAAATGGCATCTCTTTTTAAATTATTTTTTAGTTTCTGTGGGTATGTAGTAGGCGTATATATTTACAGGGTACATGAGATATTTTGGTAGAGCCATGCAATGCGTAATAACCACATCATGGAAAATTGAGTATCCATCTAAATGGGATCTCTTATATAATCTGACATTGGCCCACAGTCTGTTATTACTTATTTTTGTTGTTGTTGTTTACTGATTCCCTTCTAAAGAAACTCGTGGAATCTTCTCCAGCAGATTTTGGAAATTACCATCTAGGATGGTCAGGTATGATCCTAGACGGAGACAGACTACTGAACCAGATGCCAGTCCAGGGTCCCTTCCCACTGTTTGGTTTTATGTTACATTTTCCCCAGCCCCATTAGTGCTGTGCAGTCTCAGCAAACAAAAGCCACCTAAGGAAACAGAGCGTGGGCCGGGCACGTCGTCAGAACACCGCCGCAGGAGCTTCTCACGTGGCAGCCCCTCCCCTGCATTTTCCAAGATTTTTAGTGAGGAAATTGATTATTATCGAAATTAGATTTTTATTAATATTGTTTTAAATGGATTTTTTTGGGCAAGTTTGATTGCTTTTGGGCAGAAGCAGTTTAACATGGGACTAGCGAAACTAATATCTGAACTAGTTAATGAAAGTTGTGGAGAATTAATTTCACGAAGAAATGAGAGAACTTAAGAGCCGATGTGGAGACTGATAACTATAAGGGTTTAATATGTGGCCCGATGATCTCAATGAAAGAGTGATAAATGACCAGGCACAGTGGCTCACATCCCTAATCCTAGCACTTTGGGAGGCTGAGGTGGGTGGATTGCCTGAGCCCAGAAGTTCGAGACCAGCCTGGGCAACATGGCAAAACCCTGTCTCTACTAAAAACACAAAACATTAGCTGAGAGCGGTGGTGCGCACCTGGAATCCCAGTTACTTGGGAGGCTGAGACACAAGAATAGCTTGAACCTGGGAGGCAGAGGTTGCAGTGAGCTGAGATCATACCACTGCACTCCAGCCTGGGTAAGAGAGCGAGATTGCGTCAAAAAAAAAAAAAAAGAGAGAGAGAAAAGAAAAGAAAGAAGAAAGAAAAAAGAGAAAGAAAGAAAGAAAGAGAAAGAAAGAAAAGAAAAGAAAACAAAAGAAAGAAGAAAGAGATAAATAACACTTGAAATACCTGACATACTGGCAGTGAGGGAGAGGCCACACTTCTAGAAGTAAAGGTGAAAAAGCAGCATGAAAGGACAGGTCAACAATATGTCTGTTTGCACCAAGTCAGACAGAAATGTGGTTTGATTCTTAAGTGTGAAATAGTCTTTCCCTGGACTTTGACTTTGGGCATTGTCCTTACTTTAACAGGCCTCTTCCTTCTTCTTGACAAAAGAAAACAAATCATGTGATTTGGGATGTAAGCAAAACCTCCAAGGTTGGAGTTTGTGTTTTAAATAACTTTTACAAACTGGAGCAGGCGTATATAGTTACAGATGCTGAGCAGCTCAGAAATCAAGTAGAAATGGAAGCCCTTGGCCTTCAGAAAACAGCCCACATCTTTCAGAAATTTTGAGTAATTTTAGAAACAAAACACACTATAAATATAATAAACTATCCTCTACTGTGTTAAGAAACATGCCTGCTATGCAGCCACAGAAACATTTACCATTTCCCAGGCAGTCCAAACTAATTCAGAAAGAGAGTGTGTGTGTGTGTGTGTGTGTGTGTGTGTGTGTGTGTGTGTGTGTGAGGAGACAGGATGAGAAAGGGCAACATACTGATTTCTAAATTGAGGATGACAGAAATTACATTTGAGCAACTGTGAAAGTTTTAAGAATTTTCAATTATTTCTAGAAAGCAAAGCAAACAAGAAACCCCACAGAGTTTTTGAGGAATGTTTTACAAAACTAACAGGCAATCAGGAGCAGAATCGATCACAAAACGGTGGCTATCACACAGCACTGCTTTGATTTAGTAGCCTAGCAAGCAAAAGCTTCATACAAAGGCCCTTACAAAAAGCTTACACGGGAGACACAGACAGGGGCAGGAAACGTAGTACTTTGTACAGAGAAGGGCAGCCTGGAATTCTGGCTGGGTCTTCCTGTTATCCTGAATGTGCCTTACAGCTCTTCTTTATTCAAAAAAACAAACAAAAAGCAACATTAATTATGTAAGCATATTGGACTATTTGTTTTAATGATCACATTCTTCTATGTATCAACTCTGGTAGGGTTTGGTGGTTCACGCCTGTAATCCCAGCACTTTTGGAGGCCAAGGCAGATGGATCACCCGAGGTCAGGAGTTCGAGACCCAGCCTGGCTAACACGGTGAAATCCTCTACTAAAAATACAAAATCAGCCGGATGCAGTGGCATGCGCCTACAGTCCCATCTGGAGAATTGCTTGAACCCGGAAGGTGGAGGTTGCAGTGAGCCGAGATTGTGCCACTGGTCTCCAGCCTGGTGACAGAGCGAGACTATGTCTCAAAAAAAACACACTCTCGTGTATATATGTGTGTGTGTGTATACATATATATATAACCAGAAGAAAATTAAAAATGCTAATGGTTATTTCTAGGCAATGGGGTTATGTGTATATATATGGCTATATATGTATATATATACACACGTCTATATATATTTTATATACATATGTCTATATATATATATATATATATATAT
>NW_016806893.1:693773-706275 GCF_001698545.2 Rhinopithecus bieti | reverse complement strand
CAGCTCTCCACCAAGGCAATATGTGATGGAAAGAAGAACGTGGATTCATATCCTGATGTCCAACTGTGTGATTCTGGGTAAGTTACTTACCTTCTCTGTGCCTCAGTGTCCTCACCTGTAAGATGGAGATAGAAATAGCACCTCCCTCGTGGGATGTTATGAGGATTGACAGGCTGAAAACAGTGCCTGGCACAGCAGGGCTGGCTCTGTCAGCTGCCCCGTGATTCCCGCTCACCGCTGAGCACTAAGTGTTGAGTCTGCCCTGGACCACTCCATTACTCACAAGCAAAGCCGGCTTTTCAGCCAGGTGTGGTGGCTCACGCCTGTAATCCCAACACTTTGGGAGGCTGAGGTGGGATCCTTGAAGCCAGGAGTTAAAGATTAGCCTGGCTAACATAGGGAAACAGTCCCTACAAAAAATTTACAAATTGGCCAGCGGCGGGGGTGGTTCATACCTGTAATTCCAGCACTTTGGGAGGCCAAGGCAGAAGGATCAATTGAGCCCAGGAGTTCAAGACCAGCCTGGGCCACAAGATAGTCAATTTTTGTTTTGTGATTTTACCATCTCTACAAAAAATGCAAAAAAATAGCCAGGCATGGTGGTGTAGGCCTATAGTCCCAGCTACTTGGGAGACTGAGCTGGAAGAATCACTTGAGCCTGGGGAGGTTGAGGCTGCAGTGAGCCGTGGTTGTGCCGCTGCACTCCAGCTTGGGTGACAAAGCAAGACCCTGTCTCACAGAAAGAAAAAAAATTTTTTTCCATATACTAAATATAAATAAAAGCTGTTGTTTACTTTCAGATGATGGGATTACATATATTTTTAAGGTTTAAAGGTTTTCCATATTCTCGAAAGCACAAAAAGCCCTTCACATTCAAAGAGAAGTGAATCATACATGGTTGTACAAGAATGTGAACATACTTAACAATCAAAAATGGTTAAGGCTAGGCATGGTGGCTCACTTGTAATCCCAGTCCTTTGGGAGGCTGAGGAGAGAGGACTGCTTGAAGCCAGGAGTTCAAGACCAGCCTGGGCAGCAAAGCAAGACTCCATCTCTCTTAAAAAAAAAAAAAAAAATTAGCTAGGCATGGTGCGCATCTGTAGTCCAGCTACTCAAGAGGCTGAAGTGGGAGGATCGCTCAAGTCTAGGAATTTGAGCCTGCAGTAAGCTACAATTGCACCACTGCACTCTAGCCTGGGCAACAGAATGAGATCTCATCTTAAAAAAAAAAAAAAAAAAAGGTTAAGACAGTAAATTTCATGTTATGCGATTTTACCAAATTTTAAAATAAAATAAGAAGAGTTATAACAGATCATCAAAAAAAGAAATCATCCAGTTGTAGAGAGGAAAATAAGTTTGATTGTGGAACTGGCCAATTTATAGAACTCAATAGTTTTGCCAAATGGTTTGTTATAGTACATCAATACTGCATTCATGGTTTGATAAATCTACATTCACATTTTAGATATTTGGTACTGATATAATTTGCCTTTTCTTTTCAAATTCTTTATTAGAAAAAAACCTGTAGAAAAATTCTAAAATGATTTCTTCAATAGGCTTTGAATATTTTGCTTCAAACCACTCTTCCTGCCCATGTGAAGTATGTGCCTTTATTCATTCACAAGCTTGCACAATCTCTGCTGGACAATTCTGAGTGATGGCAGCTTCCACCTTTCCTTCTTCTTTCACTTAGACTACATTTATTCAGCATCTGTATTGTTGGAGTAAGTTCCACGTTAATACTCACCACTGAGGATATGTGAATACCATTTAACTTACGCTCCAGCTGATGTAAAACACCTGCCTAAATGGTCTTTTATCCTTTCACTTAGTAAGAACACACATCATAAAAAATCTCCAAAACCCATCATAAATGCCAACGTTATATGTTTTATTTTTAATCAAGTAACTTGTTAAAACCCCAGCATATCCATAATTGACAGAGTAAGACATTAGGCATGAAATGAGAATATAAAACCCAGAGTGTACAGAAAGGCAAACAGCGCTTCAATCCCTCCAGATGACTGCACGCAAGTGAAATGCATTCCAAACATCTACCCCTTATCTTTTAAAAACATACAGTTCAAGTGTTTTTATTTTCACTTGTAAACAGCATGAATCAAAATGGACAATGAGGTAATCTAAATACTACACAAGATAATTTAAAACACTAGATAAAACACCATTATTAAAGACATATAAAAATCAGGGTTCACTTTGGTCTCTAGTATGGTTAGAGTTGTTAATACCAAAAAGCAACACATACTAATTGAAGCCAGCTTGGTGGTAGGTGCCAGTGGTTGATAGATGGAAGTGATTCAAGAGGTAGTCAACACCATCATTTTCAAGCTGGTAACTCTCACAAGTGTTAAGCCACAGATGCATTAAATATCATAATACTTTCTCACAGTACAGTACTTTACCATAACTTGCAGCTTTGTTCCAAATATAAAATTTAAAAATGAATCATAGGTCAACTTCTCACTCTAACTGAACAATTATGACACAGATCATACAACCACCACGTCTTAAAGAGGCTGTTGACAGCTATGTAAGACAGAGTTTGATGCTTTTAACAAGATGTTCTTCTCTAAAACAAACAAATCTCATTAAGACATCTAGAAAATTAAAGTCAGTGCAGCTGCACTTGTACATACTTTCCCAAATTTTATAACCAAAGGGGAAATACACATATATATTTTATGATAAACATTTCTTAGAGAAAACAGATAAATTAATTTAAATTAACTTTAAGACTTAATGAGATTTCCCATGTCCTGTATAATTCATCTTACAGTGAATGTTACAAAGTCTATTAACACTTATGGGCTCCTATTCACAAACTAAATACAACCAGCAGTAACTTGGGGCCGCCCTGGTGCAAAATAAAACTGAGCCAGAATAAAAATAATATTGGCAATATTGGAGGTGGACTGATGCTAATAACATGACATTTCTTGATCTTTTTTCTTACATTGCACACTAAACTTCCAAGTTATAAGCAGGTAAAAATCTTTCTAAATCTTTCAACTGCAAAAATACATCCAAGGTCTTCTAGTGAAGACTAGAAATCCAAGTATAAAAATGTTTTCATTATAGTCTGCCATGTAGCAAATGATCAGCTTACAGGGCTAAGACTGGCAATGCATCTTCTTTAGGAATTACATTTGTGTTGACATGAGGGTGAGGTCAAGAGATAACTGAATTCACAGACCTGCTGCCCCACCATTAGTAATCCCTGCAAAGTGATGCTTCACACAGACCCTTTTCCCTCAATAGCTAGTAATGGCATTGCATGTTCATTCCTTGGCAAGCCAGTGCTAGTTAGTTATGTGCCTGGGGCTATAATGCTGCAATACGCTTGGCTTCAGGGCAGCACAGACAGTAAATGAAGGACATTGGCATCTTTTAAACTCTTTGCCTAAGCACGAATACCTGCATAAACCAACCCCTCTCCCTGCTACCCCTTCCAACCTCCGCCTCTGGGCAAAGAGATGCTTCTAAGACTGCTTCCGTGTTCTGTTTTGCTTAAGTTCTTAAGTTGAACAGTGCCCATAATTCTTTAAACTAAATACATGATTATTTTAAGGAGATGTTTGGAGACTTTGCTAACTAAAAGGAGATGCTTCATTATTCACAAGTGTTTGTCAGCAACATGCAGTTGTGGATTGCTATTTATAATACAGATAAAAAGGTTCTGTACCAGAGAATTATCAGCCACCTGTAAGGCTGGAACAGCATACATACAGGTGTGCTATGCATCAACTATGAGGTAGCCTTTTGCTGTAAACAGAATATTTTACCTATGTAAATGAACAATGTGTTCACATCAGTGATACTCACATATGCATGGAGTTGAGGGAATCTGCTTTAGAGGAGTTTTCACATGAAATAAAAATAGGATAACTGATATCTGATATTCAAAAATGTTGATCTATGTCAAACTCAGAGGTAGTTACTATCATCAGTACATAATACTTATATAAAGGTATAAGTTATTTGGTTTGTTTTGAGTAAGCAGGACTGTAGACTAGTCTGTAAAGAAACAAAAATATTATATGGTATGTTCCCTGAGCAAAGTTCTTTGTCCTGAGTATGTTATGTAATAGTGATAATATTCTCATATAAAAAATAAACCCCAACTCCCAACCATAAGACAGGTTTGGTATGTGCTCTTAGTTCAGTCTGGTAAGATGATGAAAAGGATTTCAAATTGCACCCATAAAGACCATAGTTCTCAAGTGTTTCTATTTTTTACCATGATTTTAGCTCTAAATTTCTTTTTGTAAACAGGAAATGTCCAATTTTCAAGTCCATAATTTCCTATTTCCATAAGGTGAAGGAACTTTGGTTTGAATTTTCAAAGTGACTTATCTATCATGTTTTGCATTTTTACTGTTAACCTGCTTATTATACCTGCTAAAAATTGAGCAATGCTTATCATGTTTTGCATTTTACTGTTAACTTGCTTATTATGCCTGCTAAAAATTAAGCAATGCCACTTTGATTTGTCTACATAATTTAAATAAGCTTGAAATCCTCACATAAGGCAAGGAAGTACTTCTCTACAGCTATATCACATTCAATATCGTCAAAGGTAAGCTTTGCATCACAGCACACCGATATTTCAGTGTATACCACGCAGATTCTCACAATCACTGTTGTGAAATTCAAGCTGAGTTGTAAAGGACTGGCAACCCAACCTGAGGCATTTTCTTCTTATGGTGGCTTGCTGAAACAGCAGCAACTATATACGTCTCCCATGACAGGACAGGAGGGAGAGGAAGTAGAAACTGTTCAGCAGAATATGTCTCATTTGAGTCATGCTATTTTTATTTAATTATCTGAGCTTACACCAACAGGCCCATACATTATAATTATAATGCTTAGTATTATTCCCAATATTAAGCACTATAATTAACTGGTACCTTCTTGCAGATGTTTCAGAAATTTGCCCATAACATCTAGAGCCAGGATGACCCCAAAATAATTTTTTTTCCATGACCGAAACCTAATGGGACCAATACTATGACTGGTCCCTAGCCAGTTTATCACTCTGAGAACCAACCTGAGAAGATTCTCCCTAGCACTGAATGTTCATCCTGTATCCACCATATAGGTTACTTCAGAATAAGCATTGGAGGTAACTTCCATAGGTTCAAAGTTACTGTATAAAATACTTTCAGTTCTCTGGTGGGAGAGGTTTGGTACCTCTGCCCCAGGCTTGTCACTCTTGTTAACTGTCACTGAACACTGCCTTTTGTCATATCATTCACAGGTCATATATATTGGGCAATTGTGAACATCCATTTAATTTTAATTCTCAACCCTGGTATTTCATTCATTTCTGTGCTGCTTGTTTGTTTTAGAAAGAAGTTAGATAACTTTCCAGGAGGAACAAAAAAAAAAACAGCCACCAAAAATATACGTCAAACAACTGGAGTTCTCTAAGGTCTTCAGCAGTAAATAAGGAGGGCTACCTGCTCTAAGCAATGGGTAGAAGATTGACTTAGCCAAGGGAAGCTGCTGTTGCCACACAATCCCTTACAACCCTCACAACATGGAAAAGGTTACAAGAAGCTGGTATTAAAATACTACTGAAAACAAGTCACTAAGATTATCCTCCCCTTCATTTCTCTTAATAGGCATCTAATTTTACAATCAAACACAGAATTTAAAACAGTGAAATATCGGCACAAATTACACATTCATTGTCTTTTGTGGAGTTATGTATCCCAGAATCAAAAAAGCTTATGGCAGTTAGAGGCATACGAAGTTAAGGTACTGCCTTCAAAGAGGGGGGAAAATATCACTCCAGAAATTTCAAGAAAAAGAGGCAATCCCAAATTCAGGAGAACTGGATGTCTTAAAACCTATAGTGTACCCTATAGTTGGCAGCTCTGAGATCTGAAGTATCCTTTGGTTCACACAAAAGTAACAGTCATGTTTTATTTTATATAATATAAAAGAAGTGGTATTTCAAGAAAACTCCAGTGGGTGAAATTTAAAACTATCTATAATGCTTCACATGGGTTTTCAATTCTTGGAAATATCCAATTACATGAGGGAGGGTGTGTGCTTTGATCTATACACAAATATATAAAGACAAAGGCTCTTTATATATGTGTCTACATTTCTACATAAAATTCTCATGTGCACACAGACTCAGGCTCTCCCCCTCTCATACATGCACATAATGACAGACATAGTATTTTACTCTCTGAATTAACATAAAACATGACACCCTGCTCAAATATAATTTGCTTAGAGTGATTTGTCTGTTTAAAAATTCACAGTTCCCCAATAGTAGTTAAAATCCCAGGTCAGCTACTGCTTGTGAAATACTGTTCCCCTATACTTGCATGAGGTAGACTTTGCAACAGGGTAAAAGGAAAGAACATATGAAGAAGACCTGTTATGTCTTTTTCCTTTTTTGAACTGAAGGCCCCTTTTTGCTTTGCTCTTCTGGTGCTGTAGATGACTTTGTGGAGGAAGCTTCTTGAGGTGACCTGCCTGACCGTTCTGAGATCTCTGCCCTAGCCTCCTGAGGTGGTGATGTACAGCCATGCCCGCCTCCCACTTCTCGAGGGAGAGCTGAAGTGCATGGCTGGGATTCTGCTTCCTGTCTTCCCTGAGAACTCACAGGTGGCTGTGCAACATTTTTATGTGGGCAGTTTGCCACCATGTGCATGATGCTCTGACAGTAATGGCACTTCTTTGGCTGAGGAGGTAGACTACATTCCTTAGCATGATGATCAAGGCCACCACAGTTGTAGCATCTGCAAGGCAAAAAGATGAAAATATCTTAGAAGTAGGCAGCATGTATCCAAAAACACATTTTAAAATGTGAAGACACACAAACTATCAATGAGACAAGCTTATTTTAATGTGCCTTCTTAAAAGTATTTATCATTGTTTACACTGGTTACACTGTTGGTTCAAAGACTATCTCCAAAATGTTCTCGTGAGGTTAAAAACTTAGTTGTGTGAGACATAACTAAACACAGTGAAAAACAAGAGTATTAAAACACGAAAGAATATTTAATCACTTCCATATAGAAATGATTCCTTTAAATTTGACACTATCTGGTCATTTTAAAAGAACCATTTAGCCCACTAGAGGGCAGCGAATATTCAACAAAAAACCACCAGCCAGTTTTAAAAACAAGAGTGTAGAAATACAGCTGTTGGTATGATACAAAGTGGCAATTCACTCAGAAATTGGGAAAATTTTAGACCAAATTAAATTTTAAGAGTTTAACACTTCGTTGAATGTTAATTATTTTGACTGCAGAAACCAGCTTAAATGGAAAAAAATGTTTTCCTTTGTATAAAATTAAGTAGTGCAGTGAAATTTGATATTTAAGAAAGTCGGAGTCTAGTCAGAAAGTCAGGATGATATCTGGCAAATTACCAAGCAATTTTAGAGCAATAGAGTAAATGTCTGAATCAGAACAGTGCTAAAAAAAGAAAGCTTCTAAATACTTAGATTGAATTAATAAAAGTTCATGCTAGTTCAATGATGAGAAAAGTTTACTTTCTTTTCCTTTTGTAAGAAATTAGCTTTCTTTCAGGGTGATCTCTTTTAGTTAAAATAAATGGAAATCTATCCATAATATGTGAATGCACACTGAAGACATGGCTTTGTATTAGATGTCTGAAAGTTCAGCTTTTAGTTTGGCAAGGAAAAGCTACGCAAGAAAATTTATTCAGAGGTATATTTGTTCAATTTCAATCAGATTTTCTTCTAAAATTTTATATTAAAAATAAAAGAGCATAAGTGGAAGAAACTAAGAAAAATTTATATTTACTAAAGGTTTTAAATCTGATTGTTAAACATGGAATTTGTTTAATGACTTGTCTCCAAATGAAGTATTTTAAGAGCTATTTTATTTTCCAAATACATTTATGACTCCATAAATTTCATTTATGAAGCACAAAGAACAACAGGTTATAATTTTTTTTTTTTTTTTTTTTTTTGAGATACAATCTCACTTTGTTGCCCAGGCTGGAGTGCAGTGATCTTGGTTCACTGCAACATCCGCCTCCTGGGTTTGGGTGACTCTCCTGCCTCAGCCTCAGGAGTAGCTAGGATTGCAGGCATGTGCCACCATGCCCGGCTAGTTTTTGTATTTTTGGTAGAGACAGGCTTTCACCATGTTTGGCCAGGCTGGTCTCGAACTCCTGACTTCAAGTGATCCGCCTGCCTCTACCTCCCAAAGTGCTGGGATTACAGGCGTGAGCCACGGCACCCAGACAGGTTATAACGTTTTTAAAAAATAATAAAATGTGTTAACTGGTTGGGCGGCGGTGGGTCACGCTTGTAATCCCAGCACTTTGGGAGACAGAGATTGGGAGGCAGATTACGAGGTCAGGAGATCCAGACCATTCTGGCCAACATGGTGAAACCCTGACTCTACTAAAAATACAAAAATTAGCTGGGCGTAGTGGCACACGCTTGTAGTCCCAAGCCACTCGGGAGGCTGAGGCAGGAGAATTGCTTGAACCTGGGAGGCGGAGGTTGCAGTGAGCCGAGATTGCGCCACTGCACTCTAGCCTGGTGACAGAGTGAGACTCCATCTCCAAATAAAAAACAGAAAAACAAAAAACAAACAAACAAAAAATAAAAGGGTTAACTGAGGAAATTGGTTTAAATCCAGACTGACAACAAAAAATGAATTATGATGACTTACATTTGTATGTGTGTGAGAACATCAAACAATAATTTATACTACCTTATATTTCAAAGACAAACTAATGTACTAACAACCTACTAAGCAGTATATATAGGATATTTAGTATTTTATCTTCTGGGATAAATTAAACGGTGAATTTTTTAATTGGCAAAAATTAGGGTAACTATTGCCTGCTTCTCCAGTTAGCAATGTTACCTTATGTAATTTAGAATAATGAATTTATAAGATGGGCTTTTATTCTTTGCAACAATTAACAAGTATTTATCTTAGGACAGACTGAATTATATTTTCAAAAAGGGGGAAAAAAAATCACATGTTGTAGTTAAATTATTCATTGTACAATTACATATCTTAATATAATATAGCAGATTTAATAGTTTCAGCCATATGTTCTATGAGAGTGTAAGATTAAATAATCAAGATTACTCGCTAATGCTTAAAATTCAGGTTCTCAACAACACTCAAAAATGACATATTTGAAAGATATAACCACATTATTTATAATAATATATTTTCCCACACAGTTCTCCTCTACAATAGAGAAGTGAATTCTTAAATTAAATTTGCCCATCTATAAAGTATCTTCTTTTGAATTAAATTCACTTCCTTGAGGATACCTTCCACTCAGGAGCTCATTTTCAAAGAGAGAAAAAAGAGGTTAAAGGCTTCAGTAATAGGCTGGCTCTCCGGCGGACACATCGGTTTTATCAGTCACCGTGGTGGGCACTGCGCTATCCAATTCAGGGAACCATTCTGCCTGCTCACTGACCAGGAGCCTGATGTCAGTACTCTGCTTTCACAACTGCGATCTTCAATTACCCTCTATCTGTGCATTCACCATTAGATTTGAGCTATAAAAGTTATTTTTAAGGACGCTATGTAATTTTGGTTTCCTTACATTTTGATCTGCATAGTTAATTCACCCCCTTGGCTTTTCTGATATGTGCTATCATTAGGCCAGACTGTCTTCCGCACTGAAAAGATTTGCATTTAGTGTCTATGTGCTTAGCCTTAAAAGGGGAGGAGTGGTATTTATATTCTCTTCTATTTAATCATTCCGTGTCAATCACTCTTACTAAGAGTAGAGATCACTCTCCATTATGAAACCTCTTCCTTCCCAAGGGACTGACACCAAAATAGAAATGTTCAGCTACGTTGCAGCTCACAAATTATACCACAACTATATACTCCATACAAGCTATACATGATTTTAGTCCCCTTTGTTCACCCTCCATACTTTTCCACATCAGTTTGCCTTTGTAGTCTGAATGAATTTTACACTGTGATGTGAGCATAAAAATAGCATGTGTGTCCATGTTTAGCTACATGCTTAAGAAATATAAGGACATAGTCTCACACAAGCAAAAGACCATACAAAGAAAACTATACTCATACTTTATTATATATTCCCATAGTCCAACATAAAAAATAAAATTATTCATGTTAAGTACTTTATTAAATGCTGAACCAATAGCACAAAGGGTATTTTCTCATGCATTACAAGTAAAGACAAAATAGGCCAGGCGCAGTGGCTCACGCCTGTAATCCCAGCGCTTTTGGGAGGCTGAGGCGGGCAGATCACTTAAGGTCAGGAGTTTGAGACCAGCCTGGTCAACATGGCAAAACCCCATCTCCACTAAAAATACAAAAAATTAGCCAGGTGTGGCAGGGCACACCTGTAGTTCCAGCTACTCAGGAGGCTGGGGCAGGAGAATTGCTTGAACCAGGGAGGCAGAGGTTGCAGTGAGCCAAGATTGCTCCACTGCACTCCAGCCTGGGTAACACGGCTAGACTCTGTTTTAACAAACAAAGATAAAATAAACAAAAATGTTCACTTTAATCTTAGAAAGTTATCAAGTTCTTCATAAAATCATTTTATAAATACTGTTATTCTAATGAGCTAGCACATTCTACAAGTATTATGTCTTATTTAAGGAACATTTAAAGATAGAAGATAAATAACAATCAAATCAAAGCCAACTTTTTTGAGACACTAGCAAAATAAGATTTAAAACTTAATATTTTAAGACCGGGTGCGGTGGCTCACGTCTGTAATCACAGCACTTTGGGAGGCCAAGGCGGGCAGATCACGAGGTCAGGAGATCGAGACTATCCTGGCTAACATGGTGAAACCCTGTCTCTACTAAAAATAACAAAAAATTAGCTGGGCGTGGTGGCAGACGCCTGTAGTCCCAGCTACTCAGGAGGCTGAGGCAGGAGAATGGTGTGAACCTGGGAGGTGGAGTTTGCAGCGAGCTGAGATCGTACCACTGCACTCCAGCCTGCACAACACAGAGAGACTCCGTCTCACAAAAAAGAAAAGATTTTAAATGAAAGAATGGCAACAATAGATAGAATACAGGCACTTATGATGGCCAAATAAATAAAAACAAATTGTTTAGACCTTTAGAACCATTTAATTATATTCTGAAGTAATTACGAGTTTTTAAAAACCAAGTCCAAACACCTACACTAGTTAATAAGTTAATCAAAACATACCCAAATTTCTGAGGATTTCATCAAAAAATGAAAACTCTGATTCAGAAATCAGAATTCAGATCTGCTACGACCATTAAAAAGTTTGCATTTTTTGATCCAAACAACTGAGTAAGCAGATTATATTTTCAAATGATATCAGCAATAATGGAGCTGAGCACAGCTGACAATCACTAGGTTAAAAGATAGACATTAATTTTTAAATAATATTCCAATAGTGTAAATGAAAATACTCATCAGTTATATATTCCCCCTTGATCCAGAGAGTGATTAAAAAAATTGGGAAGAGGGGCGATACCACAGAGGAAGATCCAGATTTGCTTGTCTAAAAGTATAATGGAAAAAAATCTATCTTAGGGTTCTTCTCAGTACTTGAACATTTTAACTTAATAAGAATTTATATGTAAACTCAAATCCACATTCTGAGGGTCTGATGCGGGCATTAAGGATAATTTTGACAGTGATCTGTAAGCTTCTGAAGGGGAAGGAACTGTTGAAAGATAGTACGTAAAACAGTATCAGGGACAGAGAAAAGAGTAGTGAAAGAAGTGCGAGCTTTGGGCAGGAAGAAGGTACGAACATAGAAAAGGAATTATGTAAAAATTCTTGGGAAAAACAGACTAAAAAAGGATTAATAAAGTTTCCAAACGGGAGGCAGAGGAGCTAAAGAAAAGTCACAGATTGAAAAAAATTTCAGGAACTAAATTGGAGGAAAAATAATTCTTTGAAGACATCATTTTAAACCTTGGTATAGTTCAACTAAAATCCAGAAATGATACTAATAACATTCCTAAGCTCTATTATTTTTTATTCTAATATGTTTTAATACTTGTTATTTAATTAAAATTGTGTGCCAATCAACTGAACACATGGAAGCCAGCTGGTGGTGGGGAGGTGGGTGGGCAGAAAGGTTATTAGAGAACCACACAGAGCTGACAAGCAAAGGATCCAGAGCATATGATGGAAGCAATCTGCCTACCCTGTACCTCCTGAAGGTAAGAGGGGCAGATCCTGGAACCAGTCTTCCAGAAGAAGGCCCCATTTTGTTCTGACTGATTCTACACAATCTAAATAAACATTTGGGTAACTCCACAGGACCCGCCCCAAAGTACCAAGAGAGAAGTCAGGAAAGTTTGATGAGTCACAGAACTAGTAAGTCTCTTTAATAGTGTACATGTCTTCTGACCTCCATCAACCTATGTGTTAATGAATTAGTTTCTTTTATTTCATTCTTCTCATAACCAAATTCATAAGACTGTAAGCCAGTTAAACAATAACAATTTTAGTAAAGTTAATTTTATTTAAGTTTT
>NW_016806893.1:671350-693306 GCF_001698545.2 Rhinopithecus bieti | reverse complement strand
AGTAAAGTTAATTTTTATTTAAGTTTTCATTTGGATCTTTTCATCCAAAAATGAATGGATTTCCATTTGGAAAACTTTTCATCAGAAAAGTTTTCATTTGGATCTTCAGGAATATAGAAGCCAGCATCATACCCCTCTTTTACCTTAATTCATGCTAAAAACAAAATATTCTATATACAGAAGGACTAAACATACTTTAACATACTTTTAAGATAATTAAAATGGTTAATAACAGAAATAATAAACAGGTTCAATTCACTGAGAGCTTACTAAATTCCAGACACTGTGCTAAAGGTTTTTAATGTGTTACATAATTTAATCCTCCCCCAAACCTTATGAATTGGGAACTACAATATCTAAATTGTATGGATGAAGAAATTTAGAGATTACCTAGAAGGGAATTTTAATTGAAAGCAATTAAATTTCACTTTTTTGATTATATAAAAATGTTATACCCAAGAATATTGATGTAATTTTATTATATGTAAGTCTAAAATATCTAGGATCTGGAATTTAAAACACTAATACACACACACACACACACACACACACAAAGAAGTGAAGTAGATTTTTCTTGAGACTTTGTTACTGGGGAGGTCAGCGTCTTTCTTTGAGCATCCCATCTATAAAACAAAAGACTGGGAGTAGTCCAGTCCAGATTTTTTTCACTGCCAAGGCTGGATTTTCTTTTCATCTCTCCTACACTTTACATGTTGAAAAACTTGGTCTAAAAAATGTGTGAATACTTTTTCTATTCTCTTTAATCAATATGTTTAAGATTGTAAATTGGAATTTCAAGCTGACATGCTATATGATCAGTGCTATTAAACTGACTCAATAAAATTCCAGTCAAAAGAGAGAAGATGGAAATTTTAGTTAGCCCATTAAATCATACTGCAGTATGAATGATTTGTTTAGGCTCTGAAATATTGCAATTAGATTCTATTGGTTGGAGTGAATGTAAATTGAGACTGCCTCTCTTGGAGGACAATTTGACAGCATATTTGAAAATATTAATACATATACTATCTGACCTAGTAACTCTCACTCTAGGAATTTGCTCTATAGGAATATTCACTGATAAACACAATGATTCAGGTACTAAGATATTAATAAGAGCATTGGCCATACTGGTAAAAGTTAGAAAATTAAATTATAATAACAATGCTAACAATAACCAATTGTTATTATTAAGCTATAAACTTGTTAAAATAAAAAATAAAGCCACATATACCAAAAAACATTTGCAGATAGAATAATGAAATAATTTTTTAAAAATTGAGGTAAATTTATATGTATTGACATGGAAAGATCTCCAAGACAAACTTTTTTTTTTTTTTTTTTTTTTTTGAGACGGAGTCTCACTCTGTCGCCCAGGCTGGAGTGCAGTGGCCGGATCTCAGCTCACTGCAAGCTCCGCCTCCTGGGTTCCCGCCATTCTCTTGCCTCAGCCTCTGGAGCAGCTGGGACTACAGGCGCCGCCACCTCGCCCGGCTAGTTTTTTGTATTTTTAGTAGAGACGGGGTTTCACCGTGTTAGCCAGGATGGTCTCGATCTCCTGACCTCGTGATCCGCCCGTCTCGGCCTCCCAAAGTGCTGGGATTACAGGCTTGAGCCACCGCGCCCGGCCAAGACAAACTGTTAAGCAAAAAAAGCGAACCCCGGCATAGTAAGTAAATACAGTATGATCACATTTATGTTTCAAAGACATTAGACATGATTATAAGTAATTGTGTGCATTTTCAAATGCATGTAAAAACCGGCCAGGTGCAGTGGCTCATGCCTGTAATCTCAGCACTTTGGAAGGCCTAGGTGGGCCTTCCTCATCACAAGGTCAGGAGTTTGAGACCAGTCTGGCCAACACAGTGAAACTCCGTCTCTACTAACAACACAAAACTTAGCCAGGCATGGTAGTGCATGCCTATAATTCCAGCTACTCGGGAGGCTGAGGCAGGAGAATCACTTGAACCCAGGAGGCAGAGGTTGCAGTGAGCCGAGATTGCACCACTGCACTCCAGCCTGGGTGACAAGGCAAGGCTCCATCAAATGAATGAATGAATGAATGAAAAAACCATTGGGAGGGAAGACAGTGAATTGACAAAGAGTGGCTACATCCAGGGAAAATAGTATAGTGAAAGGGCATTTCATTTTTTTTTTTTTTTGAGACAAGGTCTAGCTCTGATGCCCAGGCTGGAATGCAGTGGTGTGATAACGGCTCACTGCAGCCCGGACCTCCCAGACTCAATCATCCTCTACCTCAGACTCCCTAGCAGCTGAGACTACAGGTGTACACCACGTGTGTGTGTGTGTGTGTGTGTGTGTGTGTGTGTCGTTTTATTGGTAGAGATAGAGTTTTGCCATGTTGCCCGGGCTGGTGTCTTAACTCCTGGGCTCAAGCAGTCCCTCCCATCTTGGCCTCCCAATGTGCTAGGATTACAGGCATTAGCCACCATGCCTTGCTGGCATTTCACTTTTTCTCTGTAAATTTTTGTATAATTTCTTTTTTAAATAACAAGAAAGAACTTATATATTACTTATGTAATTAAAAAAGAAAAAGAGCAATTATAATTATAAAACTCCATTGCCATTTTGTAATTGACCTTCATTATTATTGTTAGTCATCTGACAGTGAGCCTGTCTACCAGTGACTCAGAATCATTTTGGAAGCTTTCAAAAAATACTAATGCCTGGGTCCTACTCTAGACCAATTAAATCAGAATCTTTGAGGATGATGCCCTAAGCATAACTACTTTTTAAGTTTCCCAGGAGATGGTGATGTGCAGCTACTTGAGAACTACAGCTATTAACAAACACAAGTGTTGCACTGACAATCTTACCACTACACTTCCCACTACAAGGAATGTGGTTCAAAAGAGAATACATCTCTCATAACAGTTTTCAACAGGTTACTCACTCATGCCTCAGAAAGGAAAAGAGGGGAGGAATGGAAGGAGGGAAGGAGGAAGGGAAAGAGAAGGAAAGAAGGGAGTAAGTGAGGGAGGGAAGAAGTGTGTGTATATATCTCTTATTTCCTTATTGAGAATGGATCCTTGAAAATTTCTGGTTGTGATGGCAGAAAAGCTCCTCAACCTTTTACCATCACTGATCCCTGGAAGGTACACACTGCAAAAACCCACTGAGTTTAACTTCAGATATGGTTTCTCTGTTCAATTTATAATTTATCAATCAAGAACAGGTTCAATGTATACTTGTGTCATCAAAATGGATGATAACTTACAGCCTTTTTTTTTTTTTTTTTTTTTTTTTTTTTTTTGAGACAGGGTCTTGCTCTGTTACCCAGGCTGGACTGCAGTGCCACAATCAGGACTCAGCATCCCTCAGCAGCTGGGACTACAGGTGCGTGCCAACCCGCTTGGCTAATTTTTTTTTTTTTTTTTTTTTTAATTCTTTTTGTAGAGACGGGCTGGCACTTTGTTACCCAGTCTGGTCTTGAACTCCTGGGCTCAAGTAATCCTCCCACCTTGGTTCTCCAAAGTGCTGGGATTAGAGGCACGAGCCACTGCACCTACCCAATTTATAGCTCCTTAATCAATAACTACTTTCCCTAAATTTCACCATCATTACAAATTAACAATTACTAATTTCCCATAACTCTTTTATTTCTCCATCTTCTATTGCCTACATTTAAAATAATTTTGACCAGCATATAAATTTGTTTAGTATGGACATGCTCTTGCAAACATTTCTCCTCATGGCCAAATTCTGATTTTTTGTTTGTTTTGTTTTTTTGAGATAGGGTCTCACTCTGTTGCCCAGGCTGGAGTGCAGTGGCATGATCTTGGCTCACTGCAACCTCCACCTCCCACGTTCAAATGATTCTCATGCCTCAGCCTCCTAGGTAGCTGGGATTACAGGTGTGCACCACCACACCCAGCTAATTTTTTGTATTTTTAGTAGAGTCAGGGTTTCACTATGTTGGCCAGGCTGGTCTCAAACTCCTGGCCTCAAGTGATCTGCTTGCCTCGGCCTCCCAAAGTGCTGGGATTACAGGTATGAGCCACTGCGTTTGGCCTCTGTTGGCATTTAAATAGAAAATTACTTTCTTGTCAGTATAAATATAATAACAAGATCTCTTTTTTATAAAAATGATTAAGTATGTAATTTTTTAAAACGCTATCTAATGTCTAAACTACATTGTGCTTAAAAGAATGCCATTAATAAGATAACTACTGCTCACTCTGTTTTCTATACCCAAAGAAAAGGAAGTCCATAAAAGATAGTATTTAAACCTATTTAATCAGACCACCCTATGGGTAGGTGCTCAATATTATTAAACAAAAAGCAAAATTCAGTTAGTATAATTGCCATTTGGTTCTTTCTGCTGCATAACAAATCGTGTGTTTGGATAGCTCTGTATTGTCTAGTACTATTCAGTGTAACAAGCAGGGATCAGCCTGTGGTGACATGGCACCAAAGTAAATTCAAACTCTGAACTGCTGGCAGTAGAAATGAATGTCCTATGTCTCCCCTAAAGCTCAGTTTTCAGATCAACTAAACTAATTTTTTAAAAAATTTATCAACTAGTGTTCTAACCTCTTTTATCATCTGATTATATGATGAGAAATTAACTAGATACATTGTTTGCTAGTGGATTCAACTGCTTATAATATTCATTTAATCATTTTCATAGAATCAAATGAAAACCAAATGGACAAAAAAAAAAACTGAAGAATATCTTCTATGTGCACAACTTTGTATTAGATGCCAATGAAAGGTATGTGAATAGTTAGCTGGATGGTTAAGATTTACACATTTTATCTCATTTAATATCTTCTCCTGACTGGTTTTCGGATTGCCTTAGGTTTATTAGCTTTTGGACACTTTCTCTGATTAATGCCATTAACTATCTCATAACATCAGTGAAAATGCACCAAAGTATACTGAAAACCAGCTAAAATACAGTAATAGCTCTATTCACAAACCTTTCATCATCTTATAAAAACAAGAAGATAAGATGAAAAATGTGGGGAATGGGTATGTAATGAATGGTGGTGCAGGTCACTGAGAAATGGGGATGAAACATGTAGCAGTTTTAAAAGCAAACAAGACATGGAAGGGGAGAGAAATCACTGGAGGCATGGGGCAAAGGGCAGCATTTTTCATATAAGGGCACTTCAATCAGGCATAGTTATAAACCAGACATTTTTATATATCATTCCATTATGTTTAAAAGTACTTGGTAGATTCTGTGTCAAATCAATGGAACAATACTCATTTGTTGAAAGTTTTCTACTTTGCACTATAACTTGAGAAGGAGCATAATAATGAATTCTAGGTCATAAGTTAAAACTTTATTTCAAATAGAAATGTTATCTCTCTCTTACATGACAAACAACATCTCAGACAGATAATCTGTTCTGGCTAATGGAAAAGTTTAGAAAAAAAAGAGAGAGAGAGAAAGATGTACTCAAACACAGATAACTTCATGCTTTCCAATTTCCTGGGAGTAAAAGCAGTTTGTTATGAAATAGGACCCAATCTCATATGCAGTGGGCACTCGGCCAGTGCTGCTTTCAGAACCCAAGATAACTAAGAAGGAGTGTCCAGTTCAGGAGTAACACATACACACATACACAAATAAATGAAAGCCACATGCATTTTTGCTGTTGTAGTGTTGTAACTATCCTAACTGCAGGTATACATTCATCCTTGTTGGAAGCAAGGTCAGTTTATTGACTCTATTTGGTCTTACTGACCTTTAAGTTAAAGTGTTTTAAAAGGTTAGTACTACTATCAATTATGAAAGGAAGGGAACACATTCAATGTTTAACTTATCTTGAAATGGTTAAAATTAGCTGCTTGCTTAGATGGAAGAATCAGATTATAATACGCAGTCTGGAAATGTCTGTTCATTTATTATAGCAGCCTTGCCGAAAACTTAAACCACCAGGGCTGCTTGCTTTTTTCACCAGACTATTTCAAATTCACAGTGTCAGAGGTGTGACATCTGCTGTAAATAAGCATCAGCTCAGCCTGAAGAAATACAATTCCACTAGAGCTTTGTGTCAACTCTTATAAAGGTTTTTTCTTCTCATTGCATGATTTCTTTTAGGCTTTGGTTCTGTAGCCAGCATTCTTTTTATCTATTAATATAACATTATTTTGTAAGTCATTCTAAAGTTGTATCTTTCATACGTGTGTGTGTGTGTGTGTGTATATGTTGAGCCTTTTATTCATATATATATATATATATATAATATATATATATATATAATATAATAATGTCTTTACTATTAGGACATTTGACCAGAGCAGAAGAAATTTTAAAAGAAGAATTTCATCATGATTACCTGATAAGTGAGGCAATAATTTGTTATCTAGAGAAGTATATGTAAATGTCCGAACAATATACACAAAATTTTAATACCATATTAAAAATACCTTAGGTATACAAAATAAGGACTACAAAATAGTGACTAGCACATATTTTATCACATACACTTCTCCATTAAAACACAGAAGAAACAGAGAACATGAGAAATTCCAAAGGAAAGAAAGATGTATAGAAGTCAAGAATCAATTTTGTTGGCATGACTGATGTACTGTACATAGAAGATTAGATAACAGCTTCAAATTTATACTGGTTGTTTGCAAGCCAGGGGCAAAAGGGCGCTAGATTAAAAAATGTTACCCTAGTTTTAGCAAAGTAAATATCTTCTGGGTTACTCAAAACTTTGAAGTTACCTATGACTGAGTTACCTTTGATGCAACTAATAATGCTGGTAGAATCTCAGTTTTTATGAAGACAGAATGTTAAAACACCTCTCTATTGCTGTATGACTGACTTACTACTGAATTACTAGCACTTACTACTAACTACTAGCACTTCCTACTTACTACCTAATTATTTTTTGAGACAGGGTCTTGCTCTGTCACCCAGACTGGAGTGCAATGGCACCATCACAGCTCACTACAGCCTAGAGCTCCTTGGCTCAAGTGATCCTCTTGCCTCAGCCTCCCAAGTAGCTGGGACTACAAGTGTGTGCCACCATGCCTTGGCTAATTTTTGTATTTTTAGTAGAGACGAGGTCTCACTATGTTGCCTAGGCTGGTCTCAAACTTCTAGGCTCGGCTCAAGTGATCCACCTACCTTGGCCTCCCAAAGTGCTGGGATTACAGCTATGAGCCAGAACACTCCCAGCCCCCTGAATTATTACTATATTATTGAATTAGTAAGAAATATTAATAATCTGTCCATTTTGACAATGTTTATATTAATAGCATTAAAAGTATTTATAGAGGGCCAGTGGTCTTAGAACACAGTGCCTGGTATGATTTAACCAAAATGTGTTCTTGGTACGAATTCATGTGCAAGAGTCAAAAGAAGACTGTCCCAAGCCATCACCTGTCTCTACAGCTACACAGCAATCAGAAGCACTTAAAACCATTTTGCTCAAGTCAGAAAGCAAAGGCTTCTAATGATCGATAAGTTTGATCTCCCATTCCAGCACCAGCTACCGCTGAGGAAAATGATGAAGTATAAATGAGAAGTAAACGACCTCTGTCCATTTCTCCCTCCAGTCCAATTGGTCTTCCAGTGACAGACTACATATTGCCTTTTGTCAAGAATCAGCAGTTCTTCAACTGTTTACCATATAAGTAAGTAAAAATTAAACAAGGAAAACTGTTACCAGGTTCAGATAACCTCTGTAAACTGTGTAGGTTTTACTTTAAAATTAGAGCTCAAGACAATGTTCTTTGCCTCATGGCTACTTCCTTTCCTCCTCTTTGCTGATTGAGGATACCTTTCATGTCATAATCTTTCTATGACTAAAGCCTGATGGTCAAGCTGCTAAGACAGCCCTATAGATCTTTTCTCTGATCACAGATCCCTTAAGGGATCTTATCTTCCTATTTGAACATTTCAAGGCTGTGACCCTGTGAATACACAGCCACTAGTGGAGGTAAAATTTGAAGGTAAGTATGGGAAGAGCAGTTGAATCCCCGGATAGAACAGATTGTTTATAAAAGTCCAAATACTCTTCATAACTTCTAATCATTAGGGCTAGATTCTACAAGTTAACAGATTTATTTGCACATATTCTGTAAGCCAAAAAAATGGCTTTGTTATGAGTACAGTTCCTTAAGTATTTGAATGATGAGTTTTCATCTCCTTTGGTCACCCTCTAGATTTAGCTGGAGGAACTTTTCATGAAGAACTTGGCTTATTCTCTTAGTGGAACAAGAGAAACAAAGCCACTGGGTATTTTTTTCTAGATTTTTCTTTAAAAAATATTAAATGATACCCTGACTGGTGTGATAAAAGGAGGTAAATTTGCTTGGGCAATACTTGAGCCTTTTATTCAAAAAATATATTTATTTCAGAAAATAAACATTTGAAAATATGATAGCTACAAATGGCAGTGTTATTTATCACTCTGAATGTAAAGTTCTCTTTATGTGCTTGACATGTAATTTGAATGAATGCAATATATGTGTGGGGGAAAGCTGTGCTTCAGTGGAAAACATCTGGAACCCAGCTTCTGGATTATCTGATTCTGATTCTAAGAAGGTTATTTTACAGCTCTTTCCATGACTGACAGAAATACAACATCATTTTTCTCTAGAGAGGGGCAAATTCTATCCTGGAGAGTGCAGAGTCAATTGATTTCCCTTGCCCACTGTGGAAGAAGCCAGTTTGGGTTTCATTTGCATATTCATGTCAATATACCTGATCTACAAATATGTCTGTTCTTTGATTCTCCTTTGAACAAATTACAACATTTGGTTCTCTTACTGAACTGAGTTAAATAAATTCTTTAACACTTGTTCATCTGATATTTGCATAAAAACCATAATACTGCGTTTTAAAAAAATTATCCTTTAACATACAGTAAATATGCACCACAGAGCCACTACATGAGATGCAATAAACATTTACAAGCACTTTTAGGCACAAAGACTTCTAGATCACCAACTAGCTTTAACATTGAGTTACTGGACCCAATTCTAGTTTTTTTGTTTCTTCTCAGTGATTTTATTTTTCCTATATCTTGAAATAATCTGACCTTTCATAGTATTGGGACTTATTTCCAACTACACAAAAAGATAAAATAATTATAATATAATTATAACTATTATATTTAATAAGACATATTGGAAAATATTATTTGGAAAAAAAAATTTTAAGACTGAGGCTATGTTGCCCAGGCTGGATTGCAGGGGTTATTCATAGGCGTGACTGTAGCACAGTGTGGCCTCAAACACCTGGCCTCAAATGATCCTTTCAAGTAGACATGTGCCACTGTGCCCAGCAGGTGATGATACAATAGAGAAATAAATCATCGCTATTTTACTATCCTTTACTTTACTTTTCTTACTTTTATTTTGAGATGGAGTCTTGCTCTGTTGCCCAGGCGGGAGTGCAGTGGTGCGATCTTGGCTCACTGCAACCTCCGCCTCCCGGGTTCAAGCAATTCTCATGCCTCAGTTTCTCGAGCAGCTGGGATTACAGGCATGCGCCACCACGCCCAGCTAATTGTTGTATTTTTAGTAGAGATGGGGTTTTACCATGTTGGCCAGGCTGGTCTTATAACTCCTGACCTCAAGTGATCCACCCTTCTCAGCTTTGCTTAAAGTATTGCCTGATGTTCCAAGAATGTACCAAATACATTGGGACAGTGTTTTTTATAATCTTTTTCTTTTTAACCTTACATTGAATGCAGCTGAGAATCAGAAATTTTCATTTCTGTCCATAATAGCAGAGAGAAGATGAATAAGAACATAAATACAAAAAGATAGCTAGCAGTACTCTAGACTCTAATGATAATGATAAAATTGTATAAACTAAATCTCAGAGTATGAGCCTTTATATAAGACAAACAAATAAATATTCACTAAATCAATGAGTAAACAATATTATTTCTAAGGACAAAAAGGTAATTTGCTACCCAGTAAGTCATTCTACAGGATGTCATCATGCAATTATTTTTGGACAAAAATGTTTACTAAAAGAACACGTGACCGTATTTTACCTTTTATGAGGTTTGTACTAAGAAATTTACATAACAAACTGTACATAAGAAATATGGCTCGTAAGTGGACAAATGCTTAAGGCACTGACTGAAAGGAAATAGCATAGAAATGAAAAAAATCAATTGAATATATCATTCTAATCAATGTCTAAAAATGAAAATGTTTTGCTATCATCGGCTAAAGAAAATGACCACCTTCTGACAAAATTACGAGCCATGAAAACTTCCAAAAGTATTTCATTTTGAGGATGTAAATGCAAGAACCATCAGGAGCAATAAGCTGGAACCTCTTAGAAATGTATTTGAAAACTGAATCAGTATTTACAAAATAGGTATGTTCCAGGGTCATCCATGCACAATTACTTGCATTCAACGGAAATCACCCATTATGAAAATGAGTATCTTCATACCAGAAACACATGCAAGAAAAATTTGAGTTTGTTAAATTCTTGCTAATTTCCAATGCAGTTTTTAAAGCAGGCTTTGATTTACATATCTGTAAATTACTTGTAATATCACTTAAAAATATATTTTAAACAGTCCATTGGCTCAAATGGTAACTGTTGCTGACGACTGTTCTTCCTGTATAGCAATAGCTAATAAATGCAGACTTTGTTAAATGCTGTAAGATAGAAAGTGTTACGTCTTTTCCAAAAATGACATAATCAAAAACAAAACAAAACAGAACATAACAATAACACAAGCATAATTACTGAGAGTGAGAGGGATGACTTTGTAAAAGAGTTGGCCTAGCTGCAACATAGTACTTAAAAGTTATTTTAAAATGAGTAAGGTTTGCCGGGTGCGGTGGCTCAAGCCTGTAATCCCAGCACTGTGGGAGGCCGAGACGAGTGGATCACGAGGTCAGGAGATCGAGACCATCCTGGCTAACACGGTGAAACCCCGTCTCTACTAAAATACAAAAAACTAGCCGGGCGAGGTGGCGGGCGCCTGTAGTCCCAGCTACTCCGAAGGCTGAGGCAGGAGAATGGCGCAAACCCAGGAGGCGGAGCTTGCAGTGAGCTGAGATCTGGCCACCGCACTCCAGCCCGGGCGACAGAGCAAGACTCTGTCTCAAAAAAAAAAAAATTTAAAAAAATAAAATAAAATAAAATAAAGTGAGTAAGGTTTAGGCTGACTCTGAGAGCCCTGCCTTGGAGTCAGCCCTGCTTTGCAAGGAGCAGTACCATTTAAGAAAAATTCCTGTCTAAAATAAATAATTACATTAAAATAAAAATAAAA
Organism: Rhinopithecus bieti; assembly: GCF_001698545.2. NCBI lineage: Eukaryota > Metazoa > Chordata > Mammalia > Primates > Cercopithecidae > Rhinopithecus > Rhinopithecus bieti. Next base: position 682,069 of record NW_016806893.1, on the reverse strand, counting down.
ATGAGTAAGGTTTAAACAGATGCAGAGATGGGAAAGAAAATATACCAGGCAAATAAATGGCCTGAGTATGACACCAAAGTAGAAAAGCAGAGGACATGTTTAGGAAGGCAAGTTGGCTGGCTTGGAAAAGAAAATGGAAACAAAGACTACTGAGCAGAATATTAAATATATTTTACAATTTAACATTTTTTAAACTTTGATCTTACAGTAGGAAAAAAACCCTAAGTTTCAAAGTTTATGTACACATTGTTCATGACCTCAAATCTAATATAAAAGGGAATCCAGGATTTCAGCCTGTAACTCAGGTGGTAGTCCATGATAAAACCACCTAATCTCTCTGGGTTTCCTCATCTATAAGTAAGCTTCATACTTCAAGAATTCATTTTTAAAGATGAACATAATTTCCACTTACTTCATTTGGTTGCTGTTGGTCTTAAATGAGATACATATTTTAAAATGTTTTGTGAACTATAAAGCTTCGTATATAAATGGTAGGTGAAATTTCTCTACTAGTGGTAAGACAATTCATGGTAGATGAATTGAAGCCCTCATGAACTGGGGGGTGGGGTGGGGGGAGCGAGAGCAAAAATAACAGAAGAAGCTTAAAATATTTTTCTCTTTACAAGAATCCTACAGAGATCAAACTAAATAGCCCAACAATGATACTACATATGTATATCTTATGAATGCTCTATAATTAATTTCTATTTTCCATTGCTTGTCTACTGGGATTTTCTTGACCATCTCCTACTCTTCCATTTTGATGAGATATTAGTAAATTAATTTGCTTTGTTGCAGATGCCGTGCATTTCTTCCTGTATGTAGTTCACTGTCTAAATATTTAATATTTTTCTGCTTTATCCCTTGGAGTCCCTAAAAATAAAATTGCAGGGTAACTTAGTTTATATAAATTCTATCAGAAAAGTTGCAGATAAAGAAAATGATAAAGTAGACTATCTTTGTGTAGTACAGTTTTAAGTACTGGGAATTTGCTGACTATTCCTATATTCTAGGGACTATTCTTTCATCTGGTTTTCAGAACATTAAATTGGTTTTCTTTCTACCTTACTGATATTATTTTCCTATCTTGTTCTCAGTACCTTTCCAGAGTCACCAAGATCTAGACTTATATTTGTCTACCAACTCCCTTTTGAAAAATTAATCAACTTCCTATATACAAACTACTTTCTTTAGTCTGACACTCACAAATTATTGCCACTTTTATGTTTCCTTGTAATCTCAAACTCAGCTCATCTCTTCCAGTTCATTTAGACCCCCTCCTAGTTTCCAAATCTCTTCCAATAAGTTCTACATTTATCATTGCATTCACAGTGTGTACTGGTATAATGCCTGGTTGGTTCAAAGAAATGGAAAAGGCACTATTGAAAAAGTCACTATATTCTGGGCTTTAAAACATCATGCTTACTGGAAGTTAACTCTTCTAAACCATGAAGTCATCACAGCTTTCTGTCCATTTGGGAGTAGATTCTTGATCTCTGGCCTTCAAGGCATGTCACAGATCAGTCATGGTAACTGATACTCCAGGTGCATCTATCAGTCTGCTTGTACCACTCAGTCACCAACCACTGTGACCATATTTATATTACTGTGGACAATATAAATGAAACGAACAAACAAAAAATTAATTATAGGTCAAGCACAGTGGCTCACTCTTACAATCTCAACAACTTTGGGAGGCAGAGGTGGGCAGATTGCTTGAGCCCAGTAGGTTGAGGCTGCAGTGAGCCATGATCTGCACTCCAGCCTGGGCAAAAAAGCGAGACCCTATCTCAACAAAGAAACAAAAAAAACGAATTAGCAAATCAGTCATCTTCACCTTGTATTATTAAAAAATAAGAGTAAAAGGTCAGGCACAGTGGCTCACGCCTGTAATCCCAGCACTCTGGGAGGCCGAGGCAGGTGGATCATCTGAGGTCGGGAGTTGGAGACCAGCCTGACTAACATGGAGAAGCCCCATCTCTACTAAAAATACAAAATTAGCCAGCTGTGGTGGTGCATGTCTGTGATCCCAGCTACTCAGGAGGCTGAGGCAGGAGAATCACTTGAAACGGAGAGGCGGAGGTTGCGGTGAGCTGAGATTGCACCATCGCACCCCAGCCTGGGCAACAAGAACGAAACTCTGTCTTAAAAAAAAAAAAGAAATAGAGTAACATTAGAATAAAAAGAATGAAAAGGGAAAATATTATAAGATGCTGGAATGTAAGGATGAAAAAATAATATTTAGTACTAAAGGACAGCATCATTAAAGTGGAAGAAATGCAAAATGATTAGTGTCAAATGTAATAAAAACATGAATTCCTATTTGCCATACTTTTTGGGCCAAATAGTATTGTCATACATTTTAGTAATATTTTAGAGTAACAGGCACCCACTGAGCTATAATGTAACTCTATGGCAGAAGCTTCATCTTCTGGGCAAAACTACCACACAGTTCAATTTCCCTTCATCTAATCAATTTTTTTGTCAAGTCTTACTAAGCTTCAATTACCACTATAAGGATTTTTCAATAAAATAGTAATGGAAAAACTACAAGTTAACCACATGTGGATGTGCATCTCTGGAGACACAGCGAGTCTGAAGCTTGAAGACAGATGCTAAGGTTGAAGTCACAGACTTGGGAGACATCACTAAAAGAACAGACAGTAGCTAAAGCTCAGAGATCACCTAGCAAAATGTGAAGAGTGAAACAATAACTGCAGCCAAAGCTTTCAGGAAATCCACTATTTAATAACTTTCAGGTGGAGCAACCAGTTAGCAGTTCTAAGAAGGAACAGTCAGAAAAGTAGAAGGAAGACAAGAAAAGAGATATTTCCCTAGTTTAAAAAATATATATATACAGTTTTGCATTCGAGAAAGTGGCTAATGGAGAGATCAAACAAGATGAGGTATTAAAATAGGCTGCTGGATTTAGCAAGTAGGAGATAGTAAGAGGCCACAGATAGAACATAAAATGAATACAAAAGAATTAAGGAACTAAAATTAAACCATAGCACCAGTATCAAACTTCCTCAAAGTCAGACAAGCATATCTTAGGAAACAGATCTTCCTAGGGGACTCATTTCCTCAGAAAAGCAGCCCTTTCCAAAGCCATGTACTATATATTATTTTGAAAATCACCAGAGTCCAACAGAAAAACAGACAATGGACATGAAACAGGCAATTCACAAAAAGAGAAAGAAAATGGCACAAATACTTTAAAAATATCCACAGGAGGAAAAGCGCAAATTTTAAAAGGCAACAGCCACACATTAAAATTACATTATATATAACATAATTACATTACATACAAAAATACACTTCATTTCCTTCAAAGTAGCATATAAAATACTCTGAACAACCACACACACCACTTAAAAACAACTAAATACTGGAAAAAACATTTCTAAAGCATCCTTTGAACTGCTTTGCTGATGGCACTGAAAAGTCAGTGATGCTCAGAAGCCAAAAACAAAGTGAAAGCAGAAAACTAGGGAGGTAAGTGGAGCACTGAAATAGCCTCTCATTCTGGAGACATCTACAAAATACTAGCAACAATCTGAAGCTTTCACCTTGTAAATTGGACGATGCAGCAGAGGAGTTAGAAAACAAAGCCTAAGATCTGTCCAGAATTAGGAGTCTAACAGAAGATCCTGTCCCACAGAAAGCTGGAACCTCCACCCAAAATTATACTCAGAATGTAAAGATCAATGAAAAGTAGTTACCTCAAAGACGGGAAAGGCAAGATAACTTTTCTGCTCCCAACTATGTGGTGGGAGGAAGAGAAAACGATCTCCCCCCTTGAGAACTGATATCACAAGCTAGATGCTATATGGTGTTGCAGCTCATGTGGGGCTACAACTCAAGCTGAGAATTTCTTTTTAAATGGTTCCCAGTTGGTACAAGTACCTCTAGGCACATGATAAAATAAACACATACCCTCCTCAGAGAAAATGCACTTTAAAGCCAGGAGTCAAAAAATTCCTGTAGACACAAGTTCAAGAAGTATGAATTTCTGGTTAAAAAAATCAGAGAAGACAAAATAATTAAATAAATAAGGGACCATGAGCTGCAGCCAGTACAATTAGATCCAAAGTGTTCAGATATTGAATTGCTCAGACTATAAAATAAATATGTTTTAATTTGTTTAAAGCAACACTTCTTAACACTACTAGATCAATACTTCCTTTTATAATAAATATTTTGTAATGCCCCATTCTTATACTGAAATAAATTTAAAGTAATCTCTATATACATACAATTTAAACTATCTATATTCCTTAACCATAATATATAGAAAAAAGTAATTTATAGTAAACCAATACATACTTCAATTTTAAAATGTAGTGGTAAAACTACACAAGAATACAGTAAAATAACAATGCTTGTACTTATCTATGATAAATAAATTGACTTTAAGCCATTCCACGCAAGTAAAAGAAAATGAAAGAAGAGGTACATGGGTATACCAAGATAAAAATTATCCTGAGTAATATACATATATAGAAAGAGGAAGAAAAATCACCTTGATTGAAGCAGCATTAACATGTCACGGCAAATTAAACACTCAACACTGCAAAAATGAGAAATATAACACTCTTCAAATGAGCTACCTGTTAGGTATAAGTGTAGGAGCCAAATAATTTCCTATGCTGTCAGATGGCAGATGATAGTGATGATGTGTGGCAGAAAACATACCACATCTATTTTAATTCAACCTCATGCTGAGACATAAATTCGGCGTCACACATATAAAAAGACTTTAGAGACCAGATCCTTTAATAGGTGATGGGGAATAGCTGATGGATTGGAAAACAAAAACTAATACAAGAGGTTATAAATAAATTATCTCTGGAAATGGTACCACAGTCAGGCTGTAAAACAACTTGTAACCCCCAAATAAATTTCTACATGTAGTTTTTACATTACAGATATTTTATCTCTGTATTACAAAAAAGTTATGAATACTGTATATAGGTTCAATGGGCTTCTGAATATGATAGACTTAGACTTACTCTTCTGCAGTCTACAGCTTTAACACTGGGAAAGATATGAGGCAACTGTTTATTGTCACTGGACAGGACACTAGGTAGTAAAAAAACTGTAGTGCTTGATAGAAGGGAAACACTCAAAGTAAGCCCAGATGTTTGCCCTAGCTGTCTGCCTGGGTAGACTTTTGGGACTAAGAGGCAAGAAGACAATGAAACACAAGCACAGCAGTGATCTCAGTGAGCCATAAAGGCATAAATTTCAGCTCAGAGTTTCTAAAGCAGTTGGAATTCATGGGACAGGATACTGGAGAGAAGAGATCTGTACAAATCCTGTACCTTTCCCTCCTTATTCTTAATTAAAGACCAGGTTGCATGTGTACAGGTTGAGACCCTTCAAAACACAGCAGCAGACTTTGTTGTTTGGCAGAGAGATAAGCAAAAATATCCAAGGCCACAAAATGCTGGGAGATACTGGACTGACCTAGCGAGAAGTAAAGAAACCACACTGGATTTTAAATCGAGAAACACAGGCATTTCACTTGAGATCCTAGTAAACTCATGACTTAGGAATGAGGATTATACTCTATGCACCCTATGACTGCATTCTAGGACTAAGCAAATGAAAATAGATCTACCATAATCTAGAATAAAAACAAAACTGGCAGAGCAAAAACTGTCTACCAGAACAAAAGTCAACATCTTGTAGAGAAGACAAATGACTCGGACTCCCTACGATCTATCAGCCCAACATTCTACATACAATAAAAAAATTACTAGGCATGAAAAGCAGCAGTAAAAAGTGACTCATATTTAAGGAAAAAAGTAGTCAAGATCTTAAAAAGACCCAAATGTTAGAAATAGCAGGAAATAACTCAAAATAGCTATCATAAATATGCTCAACAACTTAAAAGAAAAGATGGACATAATGAATGAACAAATGAGGAATAGTCGTAGAAAAATAATAAGAACAGCGGCTGGGCACAGTGGCCTATGCTTGTAATCCCAGCACCTTGGGAGGACTGCTTGAGCCCAGGAGTTCAGACCAGCCTGGGCAACATGGTGAAATCCTGTCTCTACCAAAAAAAAAAAAAAAAAAAAAAAAAAAAAAAAAAAAAGCCAGGCACAGTGGTGTGCACATACTCAGGAGGCTGAGATGGGAGGACTGCTTGAACCTGGGAGGTTGAGACTGCAGTCAGCCATGATCATGCCACTGCACTCCGGCTGGGGCTGGAAGGAAGACCCTGTCTGAAGGAAGGAGGGAAGGAAGAAAGACAGACTATTAAAACAACAACAACCAGGAATATTAGAACTGAAAACTACAATATCTAAAATGAAAATATTCATGGATTGAATAATAGTAACTTAGAAACTGAAGAAAAACGTAGTGAACTTAAAAAGCAGATTATAAAGAAATAGCACAAACTGAATCAAAGAAAATAAAGAAATTTGAATATAATAAATATGAAGATATTTTTGCTTATCTCTCTGCCAGACAACAAAGCCTGCTGCTGTGCTTTGAAGGGCCTCAACCTGTGCACATGCAACTTGGCCCTTAATCAAGACTAAGGAGGGAGAGGTACAGGAGTTCTCCTTTGCACAGATCTCTTCTCTCCAGCATCCTGTCCCATGAATTCCAACTGCTTTAAAAACCCTGAGTTGAATTTTACAGTTCCAAATATGAATCTATTCATATTTTACAGTTCTTTATTTTCTTTTTAAGATACTGTTATTCATAGTGACATGAGGGACAATATGAAATAGTCTGATATATATATATATGTAATTAGAATCTCAGATGAAGAAGAATGGAGAAGAATAAAAAACACATGAAGAAATGATGGCCAAACATTTCCCCAGTTTTATGAAAAACATTGTGGATCAACAAATCCAAAAAGCTCAGAGAACCCAAAACATAATAAATACAAATAAACCCCCCAAAACCCCACACTTTGGCACATCATAATTCAGCTACTTAAAGCCCAAATAAAGGAGTAAGAAAAAAGATACATTTTATACTATGGAACAAATAAATGAATAATATATAACATCCTCTCAGAAATAATGAAGACCAGCTGACAAGGGGACATCTTAAAAGTAGTTAAAAAAAAAAATTTTCAATTGAGAATTCTAAATCTATTAAAAATACCTTTTAAAAACGAGGGCAAAATAAAGATATCTGAGTGAATTTTTGGCCAGCAGACTTCACAAGAAGCAATGCTAAAATAAATAAATCAATAAATAAAATTTTTTAAAAAGATGTTCACATTCAAGAAAAATGTAAACTCATGGAAACTCACTGGTTTGCACCCCGGGTGTATGACTCCCCAATGGGGGGCACCCCAAAGTGGCAAGAAGTCCCCCAGGGCATGGGGATAGGACAAAACGTGATGAATGTCCCTCCATTCCTCAGAGTTCCTAGGACCTAAGTTGATTGCTCTCCAGGTTTCAGGTTGTCACTCTCCCACTCCCTCCACAGAATCAGTCAGTCCCACTCCAGTACCTATGGGTTCACCTTTTTTTCATCATCCCCTAGTGTCTCCAAGACATTTTGTCCATAAAAGCAAGGTGAAATGGGGATAAAGACAGGTCTACAGAAAGTAATAAATAAAACTAGAAATGAGAGAAGTGTACAGGAAATGCTATCTATTTAAAGCAAAAGTAATAACACTGAATTGTGGGACTTATCAATTATGTCAAAATAAAAAATGTATGCCATATGCACTGAGAATGACACCAGGGTGGTGGTGAATGGAATTGAATTTTGGTAGCAGTTACATTTTATAGCAAATGAAACAATATTAACCAAAAAGATTGCAGAAAAAAAATACAAAAACAATTATAGCATTGTTACATTGTATTATCTTTTACATTTTATAGCAAATGAAACAATACTGACCAAAAAGATGGCAGAAAACAAATACAAACAAAACCAAAAGAGAAAAAGACAAAACAGAGCAAAATGGCAGACCTGCATCTAACCATATCAGTAATTACATTAAGTACAAATGGTCTCAAATCCCAATTAAAAGGTACAGATCATCAGGTTTGATTTAAAAACACACACACTAATTATATCTTGACTGCAAGAGACATATTTTAAATATAAGTCACAGATATGTTGAAATTAAAAGCAAACAAACAGTAGACCGGGTGCAGTGTCTCACGCCTATAATCCCAGTACTTTGGGAGGCTGCGGCGGGTGGATCGCCTGAGATCAGGTGTTTGAGACCAGTGTGGCCAACATGGTGAAACCCTGTCTCTACTAAAAATAGAGAAATTAGCCAGGCATGGTGGCAGGTGCCTGTAATCCCAGCCTGTAATCCTGAGTATGGTAGGCTGAGGCAAAATTACTTGAACCTGGGAGGCGGAGGTTGCAGTGAGCTGAGATTGTGCCACTGCACTCCAGCCTGGGCAACAAGAGCGAAACACCATCTCAAAATACACACACACACACCCCCCACATATATACACACCCACATACACACCATACAAACAACCATAAAAAGTTGGTGTGGCTGTATCAGTGTCAAACAAAGGATATTACAGGGGAGGTGGGACATTTCATAAACATAAAGGGTCAATTCATCAGGAAGACATAATATTCCCAATATGAATGCAATGAATCTGCTGTTAATGCAATTTCAAAGCACATGAAGCAAACACTGTTAGCACTCAAAGAAGAAACAGATAAATCCACAATCATAGTTGAAATTTAACATTCCTTTCCAGTAACAAGTAAGTTTATGAGTGCGCACACACACACGCACCATAAAGACATAGATTTGGGCTACACTATCAACCACCATTATCTAATTAACACTATAGAACCATGCACTCAACATCGGCTGAATATTCATTCTTTTCAGGTGCACGTGAGCCACTCTCTAGGATAGAACATATCTTGGGACAAAAAAAGTCAGTAAATTTCACAACGTGGAAATCTTACAAAATACACACGTTTTCTGACCACAACAGAATTAAGTTAGAAATAAATAAGACATAGAGAAATTCCAAAATATTTTAATAATACAATATACTTTAAAATAACACTTAGATCAAAGAAGAAATCACAAGGAAAATAAAAATGAAAACAAAATAAATTAAAATTTGCGAAATGCAGCTAAAGCAGTGTTTAGGGGAAAATTTAAAACTTTATCTGTTTATGTTAGAAAAGAAGGTTTAAAATCAATGGTCTAAGTTTTACCTAAAGAAGCTAGAAAAGAGAAAATAAACCAAAAGTAAATAAATTAAGTAATTAAGAGCAGAAACCAATGAAATAGAAAACAATATAAAAAAATTAACAAAGTCAAAAATTGGCTGGAAAGGATTAATAAAACTGAATAAACTCCTAGTTAGAATGATCAAGAAACAAGAGAGAAGAAATCAATTGCTATTATCAGCAATGAAAAAGTGAATATTGATATGTGTCTTGTAGTCATTAAGAGGACATAAAGGAATATTATAAACAATTTTATGCTAAAGCATTCCACAGCTTACATAAAAAGGACTCGTTTCTTAAAGAAACAAAACATAAGAAAACTGATCTTCAATGCAGCAGTATTGGAAAGCGGGGCCTAATAGGAAGTATTTGGGTCATGGGGGCACTGTCCTTATGAATGGATTAATGTTATTATCCTGGAAATGGGTTCATTCTCATAGGAATGGGTTCCCTGTAAAAGGACAAGTTTGGTATCCTTTTCTCCCTTTGCTCTCTCACCATGACACAGCAAGAGGGCACTTGCCACATGTCTGCCCCTTGATCTTGGACTTCCCAGCCTCCAAAACTGTGAGCCAATACATTTTTTTTCATTATAAATTACCTAATCAGTGGTATTCTTTTATAGTAGCACAAAATAGACTAAGACACCATCTCACCAAGAATAAAATCAAACTTCATAAACCATGGTCTACATGACCCTGCCAATTTCTCAGCCCTAATCTTGGACCTCTCTTCTCATCAATCAATTCACTCAGTCATACTGGCTGGCCTGCCACTCCTCAAACATGCTCAATTCATTAATGCCTCAGAATCTTTGCACAGGTTTTCCTTTTAATAAAATCACTTCCCCAGATCTTTACAAGGCTTGTTCCCTTACTTCATTCATGTCTCTGCTCAGATGTCACCTCTTCAGGCATTTCCTGATCACTTAATCTAAAACATTCCAACTATTACTTTGTCCTCTTACCCTGCTATAATTTTCTTCACAGCATTTATCACTACCTGACATCATATTATATACATTTATTAATAAATCTGTTTTTACTTATTTGCCTCACATTCTAAAATCTGTGCTACAGGACAGCAAGACCCTTGTATGTCCCATTCTCTGCTCCAACTTCATTGTCTAAAACAGCTCCAACTTCATTGCCTGGTCCATGGCAGGCACTCAAAAAAAATTGGTAAAATGAAAGAATTTACAGATGAGAAACTAGATAGAGGGAAAGATAACTGCCCAGGGTTATTACAACTACTTTAATAAATATTAACTAAGTAGTTACTTTGTACCCATGACACAGTAGTGAATAAGGCAGATCAGGTCCTTGTTCTCATGGTGATTACACTTCAAAAGAACTCGTATTATAGGTCTTTCTATTGCAGACATTTCTTTGAAACTTAAAAAAAAAATTCCCGGAGAAGGAAAACAAGCTAATATACAACATTCCTCAGCAATTCAATTACAACCAGTTGTCCCAGCTTTTCTTTTCTTTCTTTTCTTTTCTTTTTTTTTTT
>NW_016806893.1:658722-671194 GCF_001698545.2 Rhinopithecus bieti | reverse complement strand
TTTGAGATGGAGTCTCATTCTGTCGCCCAGGCTGGAGTGCAATGGCATGATCTCAGCTCACTGCAACCTCCACCTCCCAGGTTCAAGTGAGTCTCCTGCCTCACCCTCCTGAATAGCTGGGATTACAGGCGTGTACCACCACACCTGGCTCATTTTTGTGTATTTAGTAGAGATAGGGTTTCACCATGTTGGCCAGGCTGGTCTTGATCTCCTGACCTTGTGATCCACCCGACTGGGCCTTTCAAAGTGCTGGGATTACAGGCGTGAGCCACTGTGCCTGGCCCTCAGCTTTTTCTTTTACTCATTATTAACTACTTTTTTTTTCTTTTAGATATATTTACTTATTAGTCTACATGAATCCGATGTACCATTTCTTTTCTTTCTTTTTTTTAATCTAAGGTCTTGCTTTGTTGTCTAGGCTGGTCTCAAACTCCTGGTCTCAAGCAATCCTCCCACCTCAGCTTCCCAAACTGCTGGGATTACAGCCACGAGCCACCACTCCTAGCCCTATATACCTTTTAAAGCATCATTTGTAAAACACAGTCTTACATATTTTATATCGTGTCTTGAACTTCCTAATAAAACCAAGTACCGAAATCAACATTTCTCAGAGATTTTGGTGATCTCTATCTAAAAGAAAAAGAATTCTAAAGGAAATTTATGAGGCCATTCATTGTCCTGAAAATATAAAATATACGGTGATTTAAAACATTGTAAAATCATTTAGTATTAGTTACAATTACTAACTATAAAATGCCACATGAAAAAATAGAACAAAACCATATAGAGATGAAAGAAGAGATGGGTTTTAATTTTTAAAAAGGTGTTATTAGATAAGCACATTATGTACTGATCACTTGGAGAGTCATGGTAAAGTTCACAGCTCTGAGTTCTGGCAAGGTTTTGCTCAGCATCCTACCAACTGGACTTTGAAAAGAAGCCTAACCATGCACTACAGCACACCCAGACTTCCCTCCTAAGGCAAAAAATGAGTAACTGGTTTAGCATTGTCCAAGTGTGTACCGATATGGTTAACTTTTTTAATGTACAGTGAGTGGGTGCTTGCTTTGCCAGCACATATACTAAAGTTGGAACAATACAGAGAAGATTAGTATGGCCCCTATACAAGAATGACATACAGGGCCGGGCATGGTGGCTCACACCTATAATCCCAGCAGTTTGGGAGGCTGAGGCAGGTGGATCACTTGAAGTCAGGAGTTCGACACCAGCCTGGCCAACATGGTGAAACCCCGTCTCTACTAAAAATACAAAAACTAGCTGGGCACAGTGCTGCATGTCTTTATCCCAGCTACTCGGGAGGCTGAGGGAGGAGAATCGCTTGAACCCAGGAGGCAAAGGTTGCAGTGAACCAATATTGTGTCCCTGCACTCCAGTCTGGGTGACAAGAGCGAGACTCCATCTCAAAAAAAAAAAAAAAAAAAGACATACAAATTTATGAAGTATTCCATATTAAATAATAATAGTTATTATTAAATAAATAAAGTGAGTGGATTTAGGAATACTCAGGATTTAAACAGGCTTACCTACATAAGATATACGTAGAATAAAAAGAAAATAGTACCTTCAGGTATTTCTGAAACTTTTATTAATCTATGATGTGATTATTTACCTGCTTCTTCTATTACTGCTCCTAACAGTTTAGCGTTAGACTATTCATGGCACATATACTTGTAGCTATAAATGTCATATGTATTTTTTTTAAGAGATAGGGTTGGCCAGGTGCGGTGGCTCACACCGGTAATCCCAGCACTTTGGGAGGCCGACACAGGCAGATCACGAGGTCAGGAGATCGAAACCATCCTGGTTAACATGGTGAAACCCCATCTCTACTAAAAATACAAAAGATTAGCTGGGCGTGGTAGTGGGCGCCTGTAGTCCCAGCTACTCGGGAGACTGAGGCAGGAGAATGGTGTGAACCTGGGAGGCGGAGCTTGCAGTGAGCCGAGATCGCGCCACTGCACTCCAGCCTGGGTGACAGAGCGAGACTCCGTCTCAAAAACAAACAAACAAACAACAACAACAACAAAAAAGAGATAGGGTCACACTACATTGCCTGAGCTGGTCTCAAACTCCTGGGCTCAAGTGTTCCTCCCATCTCAGCTTGCCAAGTAGCTGAGATTACATGTGCGAGCCATTGCACTTGATCCAAAAATTCCAACGACTAGAAATACAACTTTAAAATGTTACCATTAAGATCATTTCCATTGGGTATAATGTACACTATTCGGGCAACAGGCACATTAAAGTTAGGCTTCACTACTATACCATCTAACCAAAAGCCACTTGTACCCCTGAAACTACTGAAATGAAAATATTTTGAAAACTAAAATAGTAATTTCCAATGACTATATTAAATCAATTTTTAGAGCATGAAAAAATTAGATCAAGTCATATGAAATAGTTTATCAGCTATCATTAGATTTATATCTCCACTGTGGGAATTGAAATTTCTATTTATAGTACTATACTTTGGATTTACAAACTGCAAAACTGAGATTCCTGTACCACAAGTATTTCATGAATAAAACAATTTGAATTCCTATCAAAATACCAATGAGAGTTGATAATAATGAGAAGAAAGTGATTTTGAAGTTCATCTTTAAAAATAAATGAAAATAGCAATAACACTATCTCAGAACAGTAATAAAGGGAGATTTACTTCTTGAGGAATTAAAAGGTATTACAAAAATACAGAAATTAAAACTAGTGGAAGAAAGAGTAGGACAAGCTGTAAAAGTAGAGAGCCCTGAAACATACATATTAGCAGTAACACAAGGAAGCAATCATCAAATAACAGAAGAACTTTCACTAATCAACAGAGTTCAACAAGAGATGCTGAGTAAGGGGGAATTCAGAACAGAGCTTCTTAATCTTTATATAAAGTAACAAATAAAATTTTGATGGATTTAAAATTAATACAAGGAAAACAGGAAAAATGTAATTATTTGATCACTGAACAGGTAAAACACAAAGGCAGAAACAAAATGGAAAAACAATAAAATGGATATACCACAAAGTATCATAGAGGATACAGTTATTATTATTTGTGGGTAAAAATGTGTCATACCTTGAAATCCATGAATATATTGAAAAACTATTAAAAATCAACAAAAGAGCCAGGTGCAACACTTTGGGAGGCTGTAATCCCAGCACTTTGGGAGGCTGAGGAGGGCAGATCGCTCGAACTCAGGAGTTTGAGACTAGCCTAGGCAGCATGGTGAAACCCCATCTCTACTAAAAATACAAAAATTAGCAGGACATGGTGGTGCACACCTGTAATCCCAGCTACATAAGTGGCTCAGGCAGGATAACTGCTTGAACCCAGGAGGGGAGGCTGCAGTAAGCTGAGATCCTGCCACTGCACTCCAGCTTGGGTGACAGAATGAGACCCTGTCTCTAAAAAACAAAAAACAAAAAAATCAACAAAAGAAGTTTTAAAGTAGCTGGTTAAAAATTATCAATCTTATTAAGTTTATAAAAGAGGAGGGAAGATTTCATTTTTAATAGTATATACACACACACAGACAAACATATCCCAGGGTAGGCTTCATACTGAGCTTAGTTTTACTCATGTTTTCTTTTATACTAACTCTGTATAGTTTCAGTTTTTTGTTTTTTTTTTTTTTCGAGACAGCGTGTTCTCGAGTAGCTGGGACTACAGGTGTGCGCCACCATGCCTGGCTAATTTTTGTAATTTTAGTAAAGATGTGGTTTCACCATGTTTGCCAGGCTGGTCTCGAACTCGTGACCTCAAGGGATCTACCTGCCTCAGCCTCCCAAAGTGCTGGGATTATAGGCGTGAGCCATCGCACCTGGCCAGTTTCAGTTTTCTTCATTTAGATTCTGTGTATCTCTCATTAAGTTTTATTCCTAGGTATTTTCACTCTTTTGTTCCTTTGGCAAATGGAATATATTCTTCCAGTGAGCAGAGGACAGTTCAGAGGTTCTTTCCTTGGTTACCCATCCTTCAGCCCCCATCTCCCAGAGCAGAGGGGCTGGGCTTTGATAGTTTGCTTACTGTCAGCTCACAAGAGCAGAAATCACAAATCACTTCCATAAATCAGAGGTTTGTCTCTGTTTTAAAAGAGGCTAAAAGTCGCCTCTGTACTCATGTTAAGGGAAGAAAAACCACAATGAGAGGGGAGAAAAACTCCAGTATTTCATAGGGACAAAGTAACCTGAGAGAAAGAACTGCATTTTAGAAAACGTGGCTCCCACTAACATCTGAAGAGAATTTTAACATAAACCAGTTTAGGACAGAAAAGAAGGCTCTTTGGAACTAAAAACATGATCTCAAATTTTGAAACTAAATAGAAAACAAAACAGTGAAAGAAGACAGTCACATCTGAGAAGTCAGTCGATGTTCTAGAAGAACTCAATTAATGTTCAAAATAATGATCTTACAAAAGAAAGCAAGACGATAGATGAAAATGCTGAGAAAAGACATGAAACTTTAGGAGCACTAATAGCTGTATAACCAGATTTTCAGGAGAAAAGGAAAAAAATAAAGAAACATATAAACAAATAACACAGGAAAATTCTAAACACATGAAGAAAGGAATATTTAGTACAGGTGACACTGTTTTTGTAGCAAGGCCTTCCAGTGAAGGAAGTGGTATATTAACTTAGATTATAGTACAAGCTCATTGTCTTCTTGAAAACCAGTAACAGTTTACAGACTGGCTACTCTGTAATCCAGTGCTATTTTACATGTATCAGTTATTTTTGCCTACCCCCTCATTCAGTGCCTCTATTCATAATGGCACTTTTTCTTCTGGAGAATCCTTTTTCCCCTACTTTTAATCCTTGTAGTTTAGATGAGGGTGGGAGTTCACCTGACTCCCCAGCATAGAGCGGGCAAATGATTCATGTCTAGCAAATCAGATTATCACATTCTAGGCTAGATCAACAAAATTAATTCTGAACTTCTGTAAGAATTGCTGGGGATTCTATCCCTCTTGGCAGTAGGATTGAGCACTCAAATCCAGATGTATCTGAACTATTTTAATTCCTGGAATTATAAACTATGTGATTCAACAAATTTCTTCCCACATCACCCTCCCACGCCAAGCCAAGGGATCTCAAACTTAGAGTATATCAAAATTACCCAGAGGTTTGATGGAAAAAAGAAGAAAAAAAAAACACAATAGCTGAGCTCAACACCCCAGGTTAAGTCTAGGGTCAGGCCTTGGAGTGCGCATTTTAAACAAGATCCCATGTGATGCTAATGCTGGTCCAAAAATGACACTGAGAACAACTACCTTCAGCCACAGTGAGTTCATTTGTGTAACTTGCACCTGAAAGACTTATGACCAATATACCTCCAGTTAGATGATAAACAACAACCCTTTAACAGCACTGGATTTCAGAGTAGCCAGCACAGTGAAAATCAAAACTAAATATCAAATTATCTAGAAAATAACAAAAACACCTAGAACTTCATACTGAAACCTGTGCAAAACAATTAAGTTTTTCCTAAAAGAGTATTTATGGTCTGAAATCCTTATTACCTATAAAAATAAAGATTGAAGATAAATTAAGCATCCAACTTATGAAAATAGAAAAAAAAAACAAAATTAACAAAGAAGACATTATACAAGTGAGATCTGAAAGAAACAAAAAACAGGCAAAATTGGAGATAAAATAAAAGGTAATTATTTGAAAAGGTAAACTCATGAGATGCCTAAATGAGAAAAAAATAAAATAAAAACATAAAACATTAGGAATTATTAAAATCCAATTGTAGGCCAGGTGTGGTGGCTCACACCAGTAATCCCAGCACTCTAGGAGGCTGAGGTGGGAGGATTACTTGAGCCCAGGAGTTCAAGAACAGCCTGGGCAACATGGTGAAACTCTGTATCTACTAAAAAAAAAAAAAAATATTGGTTGTGTTGGTGTGTGCCTGTAATCCAAGCTGTTCAGGAGGCTGAGGTGGGAGAATCACCTGAGCCCAGGAGATCGAGGCTGCAGTGAGCCAAGATTCCACCACTGTGCTCCAGCCTGGGCAACCAGAGTGAGAACCTGTCTCCAAAAAAAAAAATTCCAATTGCATATAAGGAAGAAATTTAAGTAAGAAAATCTTATTTCAAAGTTAGGCACAAATTAGAAAATCCAATGGAAGTAAATAATTTCTTAGTACAATATACTAAATCTGATCTAAAAGGAAACAGAAAACTCTGATATGAGAAACCGCTAGACAATTTTTTTAACTACAAAATGTGAAGGGCTTTGGTGTTTACAGCTTAGTTCTATTACCTTTTAAAGTTGTGGGCTTTAAATTATTTTGATCATGCACACCTATTAGTAAGAATTTTTTTTGAACACCTACCCCATTATATGTAGATTTGTGTGTATTTATATATCAGGTACAAACTAGTATACATTACAAAACATAAAAATAAAAGGTATAAAGTAAATAAATATAAACACAAGTTGTGATGTTTTTCCCATGAAAGAAATCTATTATTTATCACTTAAGAGGAGACTACTACTTAAATTCTTATTATGTTAAACTATATAGCAACACAGAGACAGAAAACTCACTAATTCATGAGAGTAGAATAATCTTAATATAACTTACTAAAACTTGAAGAGGAAAGTACACAAAAAGTCCTAGTTCATGTATGACTGATAAATATTATGAAACTGAATAATCAAATGACTAAAAAGGGTCTCACTCCCCCACAGAAATGTAAGAATGCTTTAACTTCATAAAATCTAGAGATGTAACTCACTTTATCAATATACTAGAAAATTATATAAATTATGTCAAGAGATGCTGAAAACATTTTTGATATAATAATTTAGCAGCCATCCATGGTAAAAACTCTGAGTAAACGAGAAGAAAAGAAAGCAATTTAAACATGATTATTTACTGAAAAACAACAGCAAACATCAAACTAAACTTGAAATACTAAAGCCATTTTCATTACATTGGAAGACAGAATGCTTGCTGTCATCAGCATCATTCAACACTGCTTAGGAAGTTCGAGTGTATTCCTAAGAAAATAATAGGTATAACTCTTGGAGAAGAGACAAAACTTTCCCCTAAATCTTTACACAGCTTTTCTCTACAGTAGGCAAGAACCATTTAAAACTGAAGAAAAAAAATTCATTCAAAATAGCATCAAAAACTACAATACCTAAAAATAAATATAATAAGGTATGGAATCTATTGTATATGAATATCCTACTGAAGGATTCAAAATAACTTGAACAAATGGTTAAATATAATCTGTATACTCCCATAATCCCATTCTCTTCTCTGCCTCTTAAGAGTAAGTACTAGCATGAATTTGGGGTTTATCATGTTTTCACATTTTTTGCCACACATGTAAGTATCCATACGTAATACACAATATCATTTGATGGTTTTAAAAAATATAGATGGAGTAATATTTCACACACTGTGTGCAACCTACATTTTTATTCAACAATACAGTGGGGTTTTTAAAAAAGGAGTTATCCTTGAGATATAGCTCTAATATGTTCACTTTAACTGCCATATCATCCTAAGAATACACTATAATTTAAAAATTCTCATTTACAGACATTTAGGTTGTTTCTAGTTTTTTGTTACTACAAACAATGCTATAAGTAACATTTTTGGATAATTCTTTGTGTGAAAATGACCATGACCCACATTGAGAAAACATTTTGAATCTTGATTCAGTACTCACACAAATACACACACCACAACTCGTAAGTTTATGAAACAAGTTACTCTTACTACATGCAACGTACGCTGATGATTTTTATTCTATCTCATTTTTTAAAATTAATAACTCTGGTCATAATCCATCAAATAGATCTCAAAGCCACCAGGGGCTCCCAACCCAGTTTGAAAAACACTGCCATGGAAAAGTCTACCCAGAAGTGGAGTAAAATGATATGAACAATCTTCCACCAGATATTGCCAAATTGCTCTAGAAGTGGTAGTGTCAAGAATCCCATCAGTATTGTGGAACATTCTTTACAATGCTGGTATTGTCAGACTTTGAAATTTCTGCTAGTTCAACGTGAGTGAAATGATGTCTCATTAGGTTAGCAATGCCACACATTTTTTCAGTGAATACTTTTCTTTATAAATTACTGTTTATTTGTTCATTTCTATCAGGCTTTGTTTTTTTCTTTTGATTTGCAGTGCTTTTGGATATTAATTCTTTATCAATTACATGCATTGCAAATATCTTTTCCCACTCTGTCTAAGTTTATTTATATTACTGATGCTAGATTGTTTAATATCAGTTTGGTTACGGTTAGCACCTGCATTTCAGAGAATCTCCTTCTCTGGATGGTTCTGAGGTAGAGTCAACCAAAAGAGAAACTTGTACAAGATTTGGAAGTGAAGAAGTCATTATTCTTGGACCTGGCCAGACTTCGTAACAGACACAGACCTGCCCAGCAGGTCCCAGCTGTTCTCTCTGGTGCCCTGTGCTCAGCATGTCTTCCCAACTGTTGGCCCTGCTGACCAACAGCAGCCTGCCACTAGTCCACTCGGTGGCAGTAGCTTCCATAGGCCTCTCCAGAAACTCCCTCTTCCAGTTCCCTTTTCATAATCAGATGTGCCTGGCTTTTGGAATTCCCTGCAAGCTCTGATTTGTATCCCCAGCACAGTGCTTCTGAAGACTGGTTAATGACTATTTCTCTAATCCAGTGACTCTTCCATTCCCCTGCAACTCCCACATTATGTATAACGCATACATCCCTAATTTCTATAGATACTTTGAGTGGTTTTATCTGTCTGACTGAAACCTTTGCCTGGTAGATTAAATTTTAGAGCAGCCAATTTTATTAATCTTATCCCTTATGGTTTGTACTGTTTGTACCTTCTTTTAAAAAGATCTTTCCCAAATCTAAGATCACAGGAATATATTCTCCTGTATTTTCTTCTAATATTGCAAAGTTTTGCCTTATGTCTTTAAAAATGGTATAAGGTAGGGATCCAATCTTACTCTTTCTCTACAGACAGACAATTTTCCCAGGACCATTTATATATATATAATGAATTTAATATAAATAAGGTAACCCTATTATTCCAACAAAAAGAAACATCACTTTATGAGAGCAGTTCAAGTTGTAGCTCTTGGTGGGGTGCAGTAGCTCACATCTGTAATCCCAGCACTTTGGGAGGCCGAGGCAGGCATATCACTTGAGGTCAGGAGTTTGAGACTAGCCTGGGCAACATGGCAAAACCCAGTCTCTAAAAAAAGATTAAAAAATTAGGGCATGGTGGTGCACATGTGTAGTCCCAGCTACTTGGGAGGCTGAGGTGAAAGGATCACTTGAACTTGAGAGGTGGAGGTTGCAGTGAGCTGAGATTGCACCACCGCACTCCAGCCTGGGTAACAGAGTGAGACCCTGTCTCAAAAAAAAAGAAAAGAGAGGGGAGGGGAGAGAAGGGGAGGGGAGGAGACAGAAGGGGAGAGGAGGGGTGAGAAGTGGACGGGAGGGGGAAAAAGGGGAGGGGAGGGAAGGAGAGAAAAGTTGTAGCTCTTAATCTGTTATTTTAACCAAATTTCAAAAATTTAAATTCCAATGTGAATTTGGAAGAATCTTTACATAAGCTCTTCAAATTTATCAGACCAGAATCTGACTTGCATATCCTTATTATGTAGAATTTAAAAAGTCTAGCTGGAGACTGCTGAAAACTTTGTGATTCCCCTAGATTGTTACTTGGGTTTGGGATGCAGAACTAGTATTTCAGTGGAAGGATTCAGCAGTGCAAGTAACAAAATTTTCTGTTAATCAGTCTTCATCTTGATCAGCTCTTATTCTGTTCACACAGGAACAGATTGGATGTCATAGTTAGCAGATATAAATCATGATAATTTATGTTTAAATTTAAGATATTTAAGCATAATTTTTAAAATTTAAGTGACATTAAAATTCACAAGTGATACTCTGAACAATGTCATAATGTTCATTTAAACATCTACCTACTTAATATTAGAGGCTAAATTAATTTCCTTTTTAGAACGGATATCAAATTTCTAAAGTACTACCAAATTATCACAATACCCTTGTACTGAAATCATACAATAAATAAATAATCTGACTTCACCAAGGCTACAGTCTAAAGGAAGAAAGCTAAGTTACTTCTTAAATCCATAATTTCTACTTGAACTATTATTAGACTTGCTTCTGGAACTTTTCTTCTGTAGGCATTATTTTATTATTTATTATGCTGAGACTACAACAGCAATCAGAAAATCAACCTAAAATTCTGATTATTTGCCACTTGGCTTCTGACCATTCCAATAAGGCATCTTGGGAGACCTATGCAGCGCCAAATGAAGCTCAGCTCCACACAATGTCTGGCAGAGGGTGATGAGAATGGCACATTGTCTGCCCGGTCTGAACAGAGGTCACAGCAGGGAGAGCATCTGCTAAGATAATGTGAATGAAGGAAACAACTATAATTGCCTCATTAAGAGATCCCTGGCCAAATAATCACAAGAAGAAAGGACTTGGATAACCATCCTAAAATTAGGCTATAATAAAGAAACTTGGGATAGAATTAAAAATACGGAAGAATTAAGAAGACTTGGGTATTCTATCGGTTTTACTAATTTCCTTAGTCACCATATGGATAACTGAAAATTTGGATGCAATAGTTCAGTTATTCAGCCCGAGCCTTTGCCAGTCATTAGTAGGAAGTACAAGATGCAAATTCACAGCTGTCCAGGATACAAACAAATGTAAAATAAAGAGTTGTGGGGAATTTCTTACGGGGATCAAAATAGAGAAACTAAGAAGGGATACCTACTGATCTATAGTTCAGAATTACAATGAAAAAAGGCACACAACTAAAAGACATAAGGAACATTTTAAAGGGGAAAGACAAAATTTAAAAGAGCAGTCTCAAAAGGCAAAGGAGAAAATGAATGAATTGTCTCTGCCTAATCAATTTACCTTCTTTGACTTTCTACCTCCATCTTTTAAAACGACTTTTTTCCCAAAAGTCAACATTGTATAATTACAACTAAATCCTCAGTCACTTCATATTACCATATGTATATATTTTATGCAAGTGTTGATAAATTAAATATTTCATAGTAAAAGCTGAAGTAAATATTTTCCCAATTTAAATTTAAATTAAGTATACAAACACACACAAGACTAAAATGTACTGATATTGTGACAAACTATTTTCACATTTCCCGATATTTTGAAGGTAAGCTATGTGAACTTAATTTGTATTATGCAGCTAAAATTTATTACTATATAAATAGTACCTTGAAGTAAATTATAGTTATTAAACTTTTCTAATTCCAACAAACACAATAAAATTAGCTTGTTATAACCATAAGCCAGGTTTAAAATAAGCAAACTGTTTGATGACTTTGATGTTTTGCACCCAAAATGTGCTGGCTAATTTTTCCATTCCATTTGCCATTCCAGTCTTTAAACTGCCTTAATCTTCTGCCCTCAGATGTTGACCTTGTAAGAATAGGGGTCATAGGTCAGAATAGACAGACCTCAAAGGATCTGGACTATCAATTCATGCCTGAAAGATTTCTCTGCCACAATAGGAACCTACTAAACAGCAAATTCCTAAATCTAATCACACAAGTATCAGGGTGAAACAGTTATTTATTGGAATTTGTTGATCTACATTTCAAACATCTCTATCATCTAAAAGCATTTTATTTTATTTTGGGAACAGAATCTGGGATATAATACATATAAAAGTAAAATCACTGACACAATTTTTAAAGTAAAACAGATATTCTTTAATAAAATGACACCATAAACCTAAACATGGGTTTTTTTCTGTTTTCAGGAATGCTATAGAGATTTCAAAAATATAATACTAGATTTCCCAAGCATAAAGTACCTGGAAAAATGTCAAATTATACCACTGAGATAATGAGTGGAAGAGGTTATATTGCTGTAGAGGTGGGTGGGAGTGGGGCAGAATTACCACTAGTTAGTTTTCAGCTTACTTGCCCTAAAACTGAATAAGGACAATAAATAAATATTTTTCTGTTTAATAAACAAATGTGAATTTACAGCACCTCAATAAGGAAGCCTATACTGATTTTCTTAATCCCCAAAAAAAAACTTCATGGCTACTAAAACTTTCTTGCAAATTTAAAGAATTTAAGGCCACAAAATTATGGCTCTGCAAAAGTAACTTTACTACCACACATCTCCACTTTTTTTAAAAAGAAGGCAAGTTAACTCGTGAGCTAAGAATGAATTAGACATAATTGGTTTCTGTTTCTGTTCACCTTGGTCTTTCTGATCATAAATGATAAACACAGCATGATGTACCATTTTAGTACTGATTACAAGGAATGTTAAATTTCACAATTTTTAAATCTAAATAAGGAGCATCTTAAAAATGATAAATTAATGAATTCTTCTAATATGATCAAAGTAAAGAAATTCTCCATGCTTCCAAGCCAAAAGTAGTAACATCAAACATCTTTTTCTTTTAACAGTC
>NW_016806893.1:621450-658222 GCF_001698545.2 Rhinopithecus bieti | reverse complement strand
TATTTTACATTTTTTTGCCACAGGGAATAAGTCTTCACAAAACATGATTCTACCTTATATACAAATATTAGAATTGAACAAATAATTTCTCAAGTGATGAAATCATATTTGGAATTTGTTAAACATATTAATTTCATGTAATCAAAACTTCGGAATTTCAATTTTTAACCAAAATGACAGAAACTAAACTTTCTAATCTAAAATATTTCAAGAAAAGGATATTCTTTTCAATAAATGATGTGTGAACAATTCATATTACACATGGCAGAAATGAACCTCTACCTAGGCCTTACACTTTATATAAAAACTAACTCTAAATGGATCACTGATGTAAACAGAAAATGTAAAGATTGATAAATCGTCTTCAAAAACTTTTGTTCTATAAAAGATATTTAAGAGATTGAAACGACAAGCCACAGATGGGGAGAAAACATCTGCAAATCATGTATCTGGCAAAAAACTTTGTATCCACAATATATACAAAGAGTTCTTAAAGTACAGTAAGAGAACACACAACCCACCAAAAAATGCACAAAACATATGAAGAAACAGTTTGTCAGAGAGTATATGAGGATGACACAAAAATAAATATAAAGATGCTTAATATCAGTAGCTATCAGATAAATAAAAATTAAAACCATGATGAGGTATCACCACACGCCTAACAGAATGTTTTGAAAAAAAATTTTCTTTTTTTTTGAGACAGGGTCTTGCTTTCACCCTGGCTAGAGTGCAGTAGCCTGATCATGGCCCACTGCATCTTTGACCTCTCAGGCTCAAGTGATCCTCCCATCTCAGTACAAGTAGCTGGGACTACAGGGGTGCACCACCATACGCAGCTAATTTTTTTACTTTTTACAGTGACAGGGTTTCTCCATGTTGCCCAGGCTGGGTTCAAACTTCTGGGTTCAAGCAATTCACTGGCCTTGGCCTCCCCAAGTGCTGGAGTTAAAGGCGTGAGCCACCACACGGGGCCAAAATTTTTAAAAACTGGCAATACCAAATGCTGGCAAAGATGGCAGGCAGCTGGAATTCTCACATACCGGTGGTGGGAATGCAAAAGAAAATAATTATTCTGGAAAACAATTTGGCAGTTTTTTATAAAGTTAAACATACATATATGACCTTATTATGCAGCAATCCCACTCCAAAACTGAAAACAAATCTTCACACACCTGTGCATAAATGTTTATGGCTGTTCTATTCAAAATGGTCACAACTGGACACCACTCAAATGTCCTTCAATAGATGAATAAGTAAACAGTGTTATAGCTATAAAATGGAATACTATTCAGCAAAAAAGTGAACTACTGATACACTCAACAGCTTGGATGAATTTCAAAGACATTATGCTGAGTGAAAAAATGCAATTTCAAAAGGTTACACACTGTATGACTCCACTTACATGTCATTCACAAAAACACAAAACTACAGTGAAAGAATAGGTCAGTGGCTGCCAGGGGTTATACGTGGGGAAGGGGTAACCATTATAGATTAGAGGGAGTTTTTTTGGGGCAATAAACCTTCTGAATTTGGATTATGGTACTGACTACAGGGATGTATATGTGTGTTAAAATTCATCTAACTGAATACCAAAAGAAAAAAAGTTAATTTTCACTTTGGGAGGCTGAGGTGGGTGGATTACGAGGTCAGGAGATCGAGACCATCCTGGCTAACATGGTGAAACCCAGTCTCCACTAAAAAAACACAAAAAATTAGCCGAGCGTGGTGGCGGGTGCCTGTGGTCCTGGCTACTCAGGAGGCTGAGGCAGGAGAATGGCACGAACCCGGGAGGCAGAGCTTGCAGTGAGCCGAGATTGCACCACTGCACTCCAGCCTGGGCGACAGAGCCAGACTCCGTCTCAAAAAAAAAAACAACAAAAAACAACAACAACAAAAACAGAAAAAAGTCAATTTTACTATATGACAATTTAATATTATGTACATATTTATATACAGAAATATACCAATGCTTACTTCCAAATTTAATGTACATTAACTGGAATTCTAGCTTTTTGGTCATCAGCAGACCAAATCAATTATTTAATTCATTATTTCAAATATTTTGTAGCTATAAGGTCAGTATGAAAGTATCTTACACCAGTAAGAAAGTACTCAAAAAATGATGAGGACCCATCAAAAGGACACAGAAACCAGCCTGAAGGGGCCTCCTACTGGTCACATCTGGGAAATTTGAGCAGTAAAATAAATAATGATGGTTACAGATTATAACTTTCAGAAAAATGCAGAAATCCATGGTTCAGACTAATAATGAAAATTTAAGTTTGATGGTGAGTGGGATATTTACATAGTCTTAAAATATCTCCCCACAAAATGCTTATTAAAAAAGGGAAAAGAAGCCACTTTAAATATATAAGGTGGGCATACATGTTTGGTGGCCATACCATTTTCCTACCTTTTCGTATTCTAAAATTTTCGTAATAAAAGTCAAAAATAAAATAAAGTAGAAGGAAATAAAAATAATCACAGGAAGTATTAGGGAAAAAACAGTGTAACAGAAGTTAATCCAAGAGGCAGGGTGCAGTAGTTCACACCTGTAATCCAAGCGCTTTGGGAGGTTGAGGCGGGCGAATCACCTGAGGTCAGGGATTCGAGACCAGCCTGGCCAACATGGTGAAAACCCATCTCTATTAAAAACACAAAATTAGCCAGGCCTAGTGGTGCACACCTGTAGTCCCAGCTACTCGGGAGGCTGAGGCAGGAGAATTGCTTGAACCCAGGAGGCAGAGGTTGCAGTGAGCCTAGATCACACCACTGCACTCCAGACTGGGCGACAAGAGCAAACCTCTGTCTCAAGAAAAAAAAAAAAAAAGAAAGAAGAAATTAATTCAAGAGCCTGTTCTTTGAAATATAATACATTATCTTATCAAGAAAAAATAGCAATAGGAAGTAACTAGAGAATCAGAATATTTTATAAGATTTTTAAGGCTGCTTCACATAATTGTACTAATAAACATAAAATCTGGATCAAAGCACAATTTTATTCTCATTACTAAAATTGTCTCAGGAAATAACCATGAAATAAATCAAGAAAGTTATCAAAGATCTTCGCAGTTTTTTAAACATTTGGGGAGCAAATCATGCTTTGGTAACTGTTCCAGCCATCAGCTGACAAAGATCCATTTCTTGCTACCACACTGTCAAATCTCGTTTTTTCATGATGTCAGTTTCTATGCAGGAGTCTCTATGTTTATGGAATATTGTATTGTATTGTACGTTGCCTCTACATCATTTTGTAAAAACAAGCAGCACATGCAAAATTGGAATTGCTAATCCTATTGACAAAAATTATGGATACCCTTAGCTTAACAGAAAGTTGGAAATTATTAGATACTAAGTGTATCAAAGCTTTAATCACAGTAAGACACACAGTAAGAGTAAGCGGTTGGAACAGTTATTCACTTCTGACCACCACCACCTCGTACCTTGCCAGATCAGTAACTCAACTACAATTCTTTGACTCTACTGCAACCCACACCCCAGGTGCTTACTTATCACCTTTTCAATGTCTTCACTCTTCATACCGTTTATATTCTATCATCCATCATTACATTTGCTGCTCTGCATACATCTCCAGTGCCCTTTGTCATTCTCAACTAGGAAAAACCCCAACTCTAGTTAAATCATTTTAATGACTATTTCACAGCTATAGCCATGAAGTCAACAATGGCTGGAGAAAGAACACAATCTTCATGCCCACTATTCTTATGTGGGTCTTTGGCACAGCCTGAAATTCTACCTCTTTTCTATAATATGTTCATTCTTCTATTTTATACGTCTTTCTTGTTAAATTTCCAAACCTATTCTTCTACCATTACTCTCAGCTGATGACTGTGCTTCAAATTAAAAAAAAAAAAAAAAAAACAGCATAAAAAAGAGAAATCTCGCCTTATCCTACCTTTATATCTATCTACCACCTGCATCTGTGTCCATAAGCTATGCCTTTCCTCCAGGTTTGTAAGAATGAACTTTCTGTTATCACATGACCAGCTCCTCCAGTTGTGCTTTAAATCCCAATACTGTCACCCACTCAAGGAAATCACTCCAGTAATTGTTCTCCTCTCTCTTGCATGTTCAATCTTTCCTTTGCACTAGACCATTCCTATGAACATATAAACATGTTATAAATTCTTCCATTTAGCTACTGCTTTGTTTCTCTCCTCTCATTTATTATAGAAACACTTCTCAAAAGATTGTATGTACTTACTGTCTCTGCTTCCTCTGTTTTCATTCTCTGTATTGAATACAACCCACGAAGGCTTTCACCCCCACCAGTCCATTGAGCCCGTTCTTGTCAACTTCAGACCTCAATAATGACTTTCATGTTGCCAAGTGGTTAAGTTTCAATGGTTATCTTCTTACTTGATCATTTCACCATCAGCACCATTTAACACACCTGATACCCTTTCTTGAAATATTTTCTTTCCCTGACTTCTGGGACAATATTCTATCTTGATTTCCCTCCTATCTCTCACCTTCTTACTTAGTGCCCTTTGCTGTTCCTCCCTCTTCTTGACTCTTAAATGCTAGAGTGCCCCAGGGCTTAGTACTCTTCTTGCCTGTGTATACTCACTGTGATGGTGATCTTATTTCCTCTTGTGGCTGTAAATATCATCTTTTTGCTAAATGTTGTCAATTTTTTAACTCCAGTGCTGGGACTCTATATAGTGCATCCATCTGCCTAACACACATTTTCACTTGGATGTGCATTATGTATCTCTAATTAAATGTCTGAAACTATACTTTTGATTTCCTGCTCCTTCTATAGGTTTCCCGTCTTGATAAATCTCCATCTTTCCTGTTGAATAGGTCAAAAAACCTTGGAGTCACCCTAGACTCTTCTCCTCTGATAGTCCACATCTAATCAATCCATCAGTAAATTACATGGTCTCTTCCTTCAAAACATATCGGAATTTTCATTCACCACTTCTACTGCTACTACCCTTGTCCAAACCACCACTATCTCTTTTCTGTATTATTGGAACTGCGTCTTTACTGGTCTTTCAGCTTCTATCCTTGCCTCTCCACACTGTGTTGTCATCACAGTTGCCAGAATGATACTCTGAGTAAATCAGATCATGTTACTTTTCGACCTAAAATTTCCCAATGACTTCCTATTTTCTCTAGGATCAAAGTCCTTACAATGGTTGACAAGATCCAATATGAAAAAATGTCCTGCTGTCTTACGCTTCAAATCTCAGCCTCCACGATTCTCCCTCTCATATTGATTCTAACCCAGAATTGGAAAGTAAAGCATTCTAGAACTACTTTGTTAAAGATTTTATTTAAAGACATCGAAAAATAAAGGACTGTTTTATTTTACTTTGCTTTACTTGTACATATTTAAGTATGTATACAGGTATTATCTCCATGGGAGCAGAAAACCACTTTAATAGCTAAGTGTATCATTAAACTTTCACACATATTCATGGACTTCCTTTTGTACAAAATGAGCTCCTAAAAATGTCAATGAAAAAATTTATTGTCTCACTGATTTTCAAACCAATAGGAAAATATGAAATAGGCAACAAGTGCTACAGAGATAACTGGTTACCAATTTGGAGAGAAAAGAAAAGCTAGACCTTTACAGTCCTTTCTTCAAGAGCAAATTAGATTACAAAGAGAAGAGACACTTAAGTGTAAAATATAAATTAACTAAAATAATATTTAAAATATAAATGAATGTAGTATATTTTTAATTTTGTAGTTCGGAAAATGAGATAGCAATCAAAGTCAGATAACATCAAGGAGAGAGTCACAGACTTGTCTGTAAAAAATTCAAAACTTCAAAATGCTTTTAAAAAAACTACTATCATTAAAGCTAAAATATATTTCACAAGCTAAAAAAAATTCTTATTTTTTATTTGAGAAAAAAGATTCATATCCTAAATATATCAAGAGAACTTAGAAATCAATAATAACAAATGAACATCTCAACAGAAAATGGTCAATGGACAAGAAATGTACAATTCTTGGAAGAAAAAATAAAAATGAAAACATATAAAATATATTCAACCTCCAAAGTAATCAAATAATGTAAAAACAAACAAATAATGAGCTGCATCTCTAACCTATGTAACTGGAAAGGGTTTAAAAAACGACAACATTCAATGAGCTGTCTGACTTTCAGAGGTGTTACATACTGGCCCACTAATCATTTCTGGAGAGCAGTTTAGAAATAGGTATCGAAATTTTTAAAATACATATTTTTTTGATCCAGACTTTTCACTATTAAGTATTTACCCTAAAGATACAATCAGACTGGCTGGGCGCGGTGGCTGAAGCCTGTAATCCCAGCACTGTGGGAGGCCAAGGCAGGCGGATCACGAGGTCAGGAGATCAAGACCATCCTGGCTAACATGGTGAAACCCTGTCTCTACTAAAATACAAAAAAAAAAAAACCAGCCGGGCGAGGTGGCGGGCGCCTGTAGTCTCAGCTACTCGGGAGGCTGAGGCAGGAGAATCGCAAAAACCCAGGAGGCGGAGCCTGCAGTGAGCCGAGAACGCGCCACTGCACTCTAGCCTAGGTGACAGAGCGAGACTCTGTCTCAAAAAATAAAAAAAAAAATAAAAAAAAAGATATAATCAGACAACTTTTCAAAAATGTACATCTGAGTTCCCACAGTGGTATTATTGATCAATTCAAAATACAAGAGGTAGCTTAAATATCCATTAATATATTATTATTTATATTTTGGTACATTCATATAGTAAAATTTATGAAGTGATAACAATTGACATGAAATATTCTATAATATACTATTAGGTGAAAAAAATCAAGTTTCAAAATATGATATATATTATAATCCCTACCTCTAATTAGGATTTCAAGTGATTTTTTCCTCTTTATGGTTTTTTTACATTACTTGGACTTTCTATATGTGAGCTGTCTTCTAAAAACAGACAAAACAATAGGTACATTTTCATTTGAAAAAAGCGGTGAGGTGTTGGCAAATTCTGGGTGTAAAAAGGGACACCTCTGTCTACTGGGAACTTCAACTCCTCAACTGTTGTCTCAGAACAGTCTGGTGGAAAAGGTGGTCAAGGGACTATTCAGTGCTTAATGCTGAAGGCTCAGTTCAGTAATTCTGTAGATAATTCAAATCGCAAGATAATCTATATTTCTGATATTTAATATATTCTACATGATGGTGGTTTCCTTTGGCTAGACAATATAAAATGCAGTAAGATAAAAACATTTTCAGAAATCCTTTCCAAATACAATAAACTGATAAATTAACAAAGTAAAAATGATTACCTATCTCCCTTTGGTTTTCTTTTCTGTAGTGTCTTCCCTTTGGGTCTTCTTTCACTTCCTAAACAGGGGATCCCACCAGGTCCTGTTACCCGTATTGATTCAAGGCCTTTGGAAGATTTTTTAAATGTGAATTCCACTGGTTCTCCTTCTTTTAGGCTTCTAAATCCTTCCATGAATAGTTTGCTCTGTAAAGAGCAGAAGAGGGTAGGGGAGAGAAAGAGAGATCAACATTATTATTGCTTTATAAATTATCTCTATAATTTTAACAAAGAAAGATACTCTGTTATACATTACAAAAATATAAAGTCTTAAGTTCAGTGAAACACATACCATTTTAAAATTTCTTTTGCAATACTGGCAGTGGGAGAAAAAAATTTTAAGGCAATTTGGCAATACTTAGAAAAATTTAAATGTGCATATTCTTTGTCCCAGCAATTCCACAATTAATAATTCTACTACAGACATACACAAAGGCTCAAAAAGACACCACAACACTGACTGGTAAAAAATTACATCTATCTGAATGTCTATCAATGGGAAACTGATTAAATAATTAATATAATAGCACCACATAACATTATTAAGCCATTAAGAGAAGTTTTATTAGTTCTACACGTTCTAATGTAGAAAGATAAGCATGTAATACTGTTGAGTTAAAAAAAAAAAGAGTTAAAGAACTGTGTCTACCATAATGCTATCTATGTAAAATTTTAATTTTGTTTATTTATTTTTGATATGGGACTCACTATGTTGCCCAAGCTGGTCTTGAACTTCTGAGATTTTCTAGCCTCAGCCTTCTGAGTAACTGAGGTAACAGGAACATGCAGAGTCCAGCTAAAGTTTTTAAAAGATGTATGTTTATTATATAGAGACGTGGTCTGAAACAACAGACACTAAAGAGTCGTTTTCTCCAGTCCTATTCTAGAAAGCTAGAAAAGTTTTCTGGTATATACATTACTGCATTGTTTGAGCTTTTTATAATTTGAAAGGAAACCAGATTTCATATTTGAAAGATAGCTGATTTTTTGTAAAAATAACAATGTTCACCAATTACAAAATTGTTAACGTTGGTTTCAAATATTATTTGGCTCTTTCAATCCTCTTTTCATCAAAGTCAATGTGCCAATTCAAAATACACTAAAAATAATTCAATTAGTAGTTTTATTTTTTCAAATCCCTCTGTGTACATTTTACAGGAATAATTGAGAATATCATGTAGTTTTTAAAGACTCTTCTGAATTGCTGGGGCAACAGAAATAAAACATATGATGGGAGAAATCCTTAGTTCAAGTCCAGTTCTTTAAATAAACTGCTATATTGCTTTGAATAAGCCATTTGCTATCTTTTCTGTTTATTTGTAAATTCAAAAGATTTGAGTTCTGAGTAACAACAAGACCATGAGAAAAAGGTTTTGTGGTCAAGTAAGTTTGTAAAACACTGTATGTTGTTTCTCTGTGAGAGACTCATGTTAGCATATTAAAGTCTCAGAAATGTTCTCACCTCCCCAACTCCCACGAAACTAAGAATCTTGTTTAACTCAGCAGTTTCCTGACCTAATTGATCCCAGAGCCCCTTCTTTAAGTACAGATGATGAACATACTTAGAAAAATACTGAACCAGAAAATCTTCACTTCTCCAAGTTCATGACTCTAAAGGCAACTAAATAATTACATGGAACCAAATTATTACATAGAACAAATAAAAATAAAACTTAAAAAAATTCATTGCAAAACGAGACCATTCATTGTGAAAGCAAGACAGCC
The DNA here is from genome assembly GCF_001698545.2 of Rhinopithecus bieti. NCBI lineage: Eukaryota > Metazoa > Chordata > Mammalia > Primates > Cercopithecidae > Rhinopithecus > Rhinopithecus bieti. The sequence goes on along the minus strand of NW_016806893.1, from coordinate 649,180 downwards.
CATGAAAACAGGGTTATTAACCTGCTTCTAGTGCAGGTCACCTGACAGAGTGAAATCCTTCATGTGGAAGTCTGCAATTTGGCAGCACCTTTTCTGCTCTCTGATGAAATGTTGGGGGAAAAAAAAATCACAACTGCCTACATTCTTTAAAATAACGAAGTATTATTATTAAAGCTATTTTAACATTTCTAAAGCATCTTCTCATTTTTTTCCTAAGCTTTCTCTTCACTAATTATAAATAGCTATTTTGCTTTCATTTCCTTTCTTCCTCTTCACTCAAGAAAGTACAGATTATTTCTCTTTTATGGATGAAATGGAGCACAGTTCAACTACTGAAATTACAAGAACAAAGAAACAGCATTTTTTATTAGAGCTATCATATGTTCATATGTTTTGTTTCGGTAACAAAAACTATCACTGGGCTAAGCGCGGTAGCTCACACCTGTAATCCCAGCACGTTGGGAGGCCGAGGCAGGCAGATTGCCTGAGGTCAGGAGTTTGAGACAAGCCTGGCCAACGTGGCGAAACCCTGTCTCTACTAAAAAATACAAAAAATTAGCTGGTCTTGGTGGCACCTGCCTATAATCCCAGCTACTTGGGATGCTGAGGCAGAAGAATCGGTTGAACCTGGGAGGTGGAGGTTGCAGCAAGCGAAGATCAACTTCATGTCACTGCACTCTAGCCTGGGCAACGGAGCAAGACCCTGTCTCAAAAAAAACCAACCAACCAACCAAACAAACAAAACTCTATCACTTATCTCCTCATAGCTCTTAGTGCACTTTCCCAGAAGTTGGTGCATAGTTCCTAGTGAACCCAATTAAGCTGGTATACTTTCTCTTAATTTAATTTTCCATTATTAAGGTTTTTGATAGGCATAAGTGAACTGCTTTTCCAAATCTAAAGTAAAATTCCAGCTCTTACAAATCAATAAATTCTAGCTGTTCTTCATGATATTCTGAAAGAATACTTTAAAAAGATCTGTCATATATGTCCCCCTCCCCAAATTAGTACAAAAGGCAATTTAGTTTCATAATACTTCACAAAAAAAATATATATATATATACATATTCATAAGAAACTATAATGGCTTTGCAAGAAAAAGACAAGGATTCACAGAGAATATTCTGTCTTTGCTATTATACCAAAATAGCTGCTACATAGATGGGAAAGATTGTTGAAAGGTAAGGAATTAGTTCACTATATTTGTTCCCCCAAAAATCAACTTATCCCCTTAACTTGCCAATTTTTATTAAAGGTTTCTCCATTTTCCAATTACACTGGTTCCAATGCTTACTTTTACCCAAACCATTTATGGAATCTTGTTTATTTTTGCTTCCTATCTCTCCTCTTTCATCTGCCCCATCTAATTCATTGGATTGCTATGACCCTACTTCAGGTCTTAACTATTGCTGGGATTCAGAAAACAATACAACAAAAAAGAAAACTTTAGAAGCTAAAGTTTTTCTCTGACCTTCTCCAGTCTTCCTGTTTCTCAGTCTCATCTCCCCGCAAGGCTAGTCATAGAAACTGGGGATTCCAGTTTCTATATCCCTCTTCCCCAACGTAGGGTATAGAAACCAGAACCCCTTTCCCCAAAGTCGCCATAAAACCTAAAATATTACTCTAATTCCATCCCCACCCTAACCTTTCTGTGCAAAAACTGACCTACCTTGTTTGACTCTAGGTCAATAAGACCTCCAATCAGAGAAGGTCCTGCTCATACCCAGAAGGCAGGAATGCATGCTCAGAGAGGCCAAGAAAAATCTAGATAGCCAGACCTTGCTGGGCTTCCCTACTCAGTCTATTAGTATTAGATCATACATAATCTTTTTGTCCAATTATATTTCTTTACAGCTGTCCATACTTTGTTAGACACATGCCTAAAAATGTACAATTCCCTCTGTATTTTTGGATCCTCATTCTGAAGGCTCCTGTGTCACAATAAAACTATGATGAAATAAACTTGTAAGTCTTTTCTCCTATTAATCTGCCTCTTGTCAGTAATTTTTAGTGAATCTTCAGAAGGCAAAGGGAAAGTTTACACTATCTTCTACTAAGGTAAGTGTAATAGTTTCTTCAGTGGCATCTCAGCATCCAAACTGCTTGTTACTCTACATCATCTTCCATACCTGCACATTCTCTCTCAATAAATCTTAGCCTGTTAGTCCCTTGTCTCAAAAATCTACAATTCTGCTTAGGTTGTAGGTGAGATCCGTCATAATCTTACCTTACTTACATTTTCCACTTCCTTTCCCATTACTCTAAAACACAGTCCCTCCATTAGTAAAACTGGATAACATATTTCTCTGAATATTTTCTCATTTCAGTATTCTAGCTTATTCTGGTAGGGGATGTACTCTCCTAGTTATGGCTGTCTATTAAAATCTTGCTTGGTAAGACCTCAACAGCAAGGCAAAAATAGACAAAAAAGACTTAAACTAAAAAGTCTCCTTCTTCACAGCGAAAGGAATAATGAACAGAGTGAACAGACACCCTGTGGAATGGGAGAAAATATTTGCAAATTAGTTATCTGACAGGTGATTAATACCCAAAACATACAAGGAACTCAAACAACTTAACAAAAAATAGTGAGCAAAGAACATGAATAGACATTTTTCAAATAAGACATACAAAAGGCCAACAGGTGTAGGAAAAATACTCAACATCACATCACTAATCATCAGAAAACCACAATGAAATATCATCTTACCACAGTCAGAATGGCTATTATTAAAAAGATGTTAGCAAGGATGTGGGAAAAAGGGAACTCCTATATACTGTTAGTAGGAATGCAAATTAGTACAACCTTTATAGAAAACAGCATGAAGATTTACCAAAGAACTAAAAATGGAATTACTATTTGATTTAGCAATCCCACTACCGGGTATCGACCCAAAGGGAAAGAAATCAATATATCAAAGATAACCACACTTGTATGTTTTGTGCGGCACTATTCACAATAGCAGACATGGAATCAACCTAACTATCTATCAATGGATAAGTGGATAAAGAAAATGTGGTATATACATACACAATGTATATTATTCCACCGTGAAAAAGAACAAAATCGTGTCTTCTGCAGCGTTAATGGACTGGAGGTCGTTATCTTAAGTGAAAAAAGCCAGGCACAGAAAGTCAAATATCACATGCTCTCACTCATAAGTGGATGCTAAAAAATTTGTACACATGGATGTACAGAGTGCAACGATAGGCCAGGCACGGTGGCTCACGCCTGTAATCCCAGCACTTTGGGAGGCTGAGGTGGGTGGATCACGAGGTCAGGAAATCAAGACCATCCTGGCTAACACGGTGAAACCCCGTTTCTACTAAAAATACAAAAAAAAATTAGCCGGGCAGGGTGGCAGGCATCTGCAGTCCCAGCTACTCAGGAGGCTGAGGCAAGAGAACGGTGTGAACCCAGCAGGCAGAGCTTGCAGTGAGCCGAGATCGCGCCACTGCACACCAGCCTGGGCGACAGAGCAAGACTTCGTTTAAAAAAAAAAAGAGTGGAATGATAGACAATAGAGACTCAGAGGGGTGAGGGGTTGGGAGGGAGGCAGATGATGAGAATCCAATTTTTAAAATTCATTCTTGCACATATTTAAGAATTATATAAATATTGGCTTTCAGCCTGGGTGCAGTGGCTCATTCCTGTAATCCCAACACTTTGCGAGGCCGAGGCAGGTGGACTGCTTGAGCTCAGGAGTTCCAGGCCAGCCTGTGCAACGTGGCAAAACCCCATCTCTACAAAAAACACAAAAAATTAGCTGGGCATGGTGGCACACATTTGAGGTCCCAGCTACTAGGGAGGCTGCAGTGAGCTGAGGTTGCAATACTGCACTCCAGCCTGGGTGACAGAGACCCTAACTCGGGGTGGGGGGGAAAAATCCTTGCTACATTTGCTTTCTGCCTCCCAATCAACCATTTCAAAATTACTTTTAAAGAATATTAACAGGGGACAGGTGCAGTGGCTAATGCCTATAATCTCAACACTTTGGAAGGCTAAGGTGGGAGAATTGCTTGAACCGTGGTCAAGGTTGCAGCTCCCCATGATTACGACACTGCACTCCTGCTTGGGCAACAGAACAAAACCCATTCTCAAAAACACTTAAAAGAAAAAAAAAAAAAAAGAATAACATGAATAAGGAGTCAACTGAAAATAGTCCAAATGCTATCATTTATTTGCCAAGTATTTCTACCCAGGGCTCCAGATAGTAATGGGTTACTTCTCTCTCTTGACACAGGCTTTTTCTCTCCAACTAGATTGGGACGTGGCTACAGTTTAATAACTGATTCTCCTTAGAAATAAGAGTAATTTTTTTTCTGTAGGAGGCATAAACTGACTTCCAGTTCAAGACGGCATGCTGGACAACTGAGGTGCCTCACGTTACTGTTTAAAAGCCATCAAAATGACAAACTAGTAGAAAGAAATATTCACAATAAAGAAGGGAATGAGAGAGATGCATCAGCAGAAAACCAAATTCGATAAATTTCTAGAAGTTTGAGTGCTGACTGATAACTGAGTTGAAGGAGCCACACCCAAGAAAATTAACAAAAGGAGCTGCAGCAGAAGTAGGAACCAAGATTCCTAACAGAACACTGAGAAACTCTGCTTACACACATGTATGATGAAGGGCAAGAACGAGCAATGGGCTTGAAAACAGGGAGGTTAATGAGCAGTTTTGTAAGGACCAGATTCCCATTTCATCCTCACATACCTTTCCTACCTACACACGTGAAAACAGGCAAACATGGCCTTAAGGCAAATAACATGAGGCCCTTCTCTAAAGAGACTGAAGGAAATATCCAGGCAAGTGGTAAAATATTGGATCCTGTGCATACACCCCTATTCATTTTGACAATAAGACCACTGGTGTAAAAACTGGCTCTCTCTCCACTGGACCTTAAATCATTCCTATCCCTCTTTCATGTATCTGAAGGGTCAACCAAGAATCATAAAACATACAGCATAATTAAGAAAGACCAGATGGGAGTGGTGGCTCACGCCTGTAATCCCAGCATTTTGGGAGGCTGAGGCGGGTGGACTGCCTAAGGTCAGGAGTTCGAGACCAGCCTGGCCAACATAGTGAAACCTCGTCTCTACTAAAAATACAAAACAATTAGCTGGGTGTGGTGGCGGGCGCTTGTAATCCCAGCTACTAGGGAAGCTGAGGCAGGAGAATCACTTGAACACGTGAGGCAGAGGTTGCAGTGAGCCGAGATCGCACCACTGCACTCCAGCCTTAGTAAGAAGAGAAACGAGAAATACAGAGGATGAATCCAAAAAGACAAATATTTAACTTTAGCTTGATTTCCAGGGAAAGAGAATACATAAAAAAGAGAAAGAAAAATTATGAAATCAATAATAAAAAGTAGGGGTGTATACCATGTAGAAGCATTATAGAAGCTTTACACATGAGGTGTATTTTTGAGTGCATGGAGAGAGAGTAACATTCTAATGGAGACTGGAGACTGAAGACAGTAGTCCAAATTGAGCTAATGGTACCATAAACTTGTGCAGCAGGAATAGTTAATACAATGTTTGAGGATGGCAAGGAGAGTAGTTTAAGTGTATCACTGTGAAGGTAGAAACCAAAAATGAGGTTGAAAAATGCAAGCTAGAGTCATATCACGCAATTTTATTTTTTTTTTAAGAGGCAGGGTCTCACTCTTTGCCCAGGCTGTAGTGCAGTAGTGTAATCACAGTTCACTGTAGTCTTGACCTCCTGGACTCAATCAAGCAATCCTCCTGCCTCCGCCTCTCAAGTAGCTAGGACCACAAGTGCACCCTACCATGCTTGGCTACTTTGAAAATTTTTCTGTAGAGATGGAGTCTCACTGTGTTGCCAAGACCAGTTTCACTAGGCTGGTGTTGAACTCTGGCCTCAAGTAATCCTCCTGCCTCAGGCACCCAAAGTGTTGGGATTACAGGCATGAACTAGCATACTCAGCCATGGAAATTTTTGATTTACATTTTAAGCACTTTATTATGTCTAACACAAATATTTCTTTCTAAAATTATTTGTCTATTTTCAAATTTCAACTTATTTGAGATTTACGGGGTACATGTGTAGGTCTGTCACATGGGTATACTGCACGATGCTGAGGTTTGGGGTATGATTGATCCCATCACCCAGGTAATGAGCATAGTACCCAACAGTTTTTCAGCCCTGGCCCCCCTTCCTCCCCTCCTTTTCTAGTAGTCCCCAGTGTCTATTGTTGCCATATTTATGTCCATGAGAACCAATGTTTAGTTCCCACTTATAAGTGAGAACATGCAATATTTGGATTTCTGCTCCCTCATTAATTTGCTTAGAATAATGGCCTCCAGCTGCAAAAACTGAAAAAACACCCAGAGCCCCAGTTTCCTTGTCTGTAAACTAGGGATAATACACAAAATATCTCATAAGGTTATTATTGGATCCCAAATAAATGTACAATGCCTAGAACAATGCTCAGTACATTGACCAGGAGTTCAATAAGCACTTTAAACTATTTCTATAAGTATCCCGTCTGCTTCCCTATCTGCTGACACAGTGATGGAAGAGGTGGGAGAAGACAAACATGTATGGAGAATCTAGTCAGTAACAGGTACTGTGCTGAATGCTTTCACCTGCTATCTCATATGCTCAACCCACCCTTTCCCCTCACCCACACTTGGCAAATATCTGTACATTACTGTGTTTCAGTTTAAACATTACCTCATCATCAAAGCCTTTATGATATTCTTAAGCAAATACGGGTACTCCTTTTCCAGTGCTCCAATTATATATGGTATATATCACCATTATAACACACCATACTACATTATAATGTATTTTCTTTTCCTTTCCTTTTTTTTTTTTTTTTTTTTTGACACAGGGTCTTGCTCTGTCACTCAGACTGGAGTATAGCAGCACAATCTTGGCTCACTCCAACCTCCACCACTCAGGTTCAAGGGCTCCTCCCACTTCAGGCTCCTGAGTTGCTGGGACCACAGGTGTGTACCACCACAACCAGTTGGTTTTTTTTGTTTTTGTTTTTTTGATTTTCATCAAAAAAAAATCAAATGGGGTCTCACCAAGTTGCTCAGGCTGGTCTTGAACTACTGAGCTCAGGCGATCCACCCAACCTGGACTCACAAAGGGCTGGGATTATAGGCATGAGCCACCGCACTCGGCTAATGTGTCTGTTTTCTTATAAAGCTACTAACTTCTTGAAAGGAAATATCATAATTTTTCATTTACATGTCTAAAACCATCCCTGAAACATAGCAGGTGTTCAGTATATATTTGAAGCAGAGAGGGAGAATCAGGATGGTGGGGAGCAAGGGAAAGAAGGAGGGAGGCAGAAAAAGTAGCTGTGACTTTTTCTCACTTAGATGAGGAAATCACGAGTCCCAAGGTCCTATCTTATGAGAGGCAGAACAAAGACTCAATGCCAGATCATTTGACATAAAAAGCCCTTGTCTATCATGATGCTTAATATAACATTCTCTGGAATATTTCAAATGTCCCTCAACAACATAATCACAGTATTAAAGTTTAGAATCTTGAAACTACATGCCACAGGTAGACCACCCTACTCAACCCATGCTCACCTTTTATCCTTTAATTTTCTGAACTTTTAAAAATTTACTATAAAACTTCTTAGCTGACACAATGAATCATAAGAAATGAGTGCTTTTATGATAGAGTATTTTGTTTTATTGCTCCTCTTTGAAAATAAGAGGTATTAAATCGATGATGGCTAAAGAAACTTTTTAAATCCCTATCAAATCTATACTTTTATGGTATTAATGTTGCACTGTTGAAATAATACTATATTTCAAGCAGATCTTACAAAAATATCTCTGATTTTACATGGAGTGGCAGAACAGTATATCTACGTACACTATCTAATTTAAGGATGTATACTATAAGCCTAGAACACTGTTTTTCATTATACTCCCCATAGTGAGCTTTGTTTCCTATTTTCCTCTCCATGTAGAATTATAATACCACAGATATACGGAATATTTACTTACGTACTGTAGCTCTGTGGAAGACTACAAACCACTACAGTATCTGGGATGGTACTGCCTCTACGAGAACCAATTTTCATTTCTCTGTTGTGATATCATGCTCTGAGAATGCATGTCCTCAACCACTTAAAAATGCAAAAATGTGTAACTGAAAAGCCAGTGGATAAATTAAAATGGAATTTTAAAAATATCATATTAACACAGCAGCAGAAAGACATAAAAAAGTTACCAAAGAAATGAGATAAACAGAAGAATATCAAAGTGGTAGATCTAAATCCAACCATATGAACAGTTTACATTAGGTGTTAAATGCAGAGATTTATCAAATTGATAAAAAGCAAGACCCAACTATTTGCTGTCTACATCTACAAAAGAGCCACTTTAACTATAAAGATATAAAAAAATTAAAAATCAGAGCATAGAAAAAGACAACCATGTAAACAATAAATAATAAGGCTACAGCTGTGTTATATTACTAAAAGCAGACTTAAAGAGTATTATCAAAAATAAAGAAGGACATTTCCTAAAGGAATTTTTAAAAACTCATTAAGAAGGCATAACAATTATTAATGTGTATGTGCCCAGTAACAGAGCTTTGAGATGCACAAATCAAGAATTGACAGAATTATAAAGAGAATGAGACAAATTCCAAGAATAGCTGGAGATTTTTTTATCAGCCACCCTCTACAGTTAACAGAACAACTGGCGTAAAAATTCATTTAAGACACATTAGCTATTAAAAAATATCAACAAGCAATTTAATCTATTTGAGATTCATTTGTTCTCTGATCAAAAGAGAAGTAAAACAGAAACCATCATGATAAATAAAAAGATAATTATAAATATTTGTAATTACACAGTATACTTTTAATTGATCTGATAATGCAAAAAAAAAAAAACAGGAAATTTAAAAATTTTTAAACTGATAATAAAAAATACAACATTTGTGGGATGCAGCTAAAACCATTCATGAAGGAAAATTTAGATTTAAGTTTATTTGTTTATTTATAACAAGGCCAGGTACAGTGGCTCACATCTATAATCCAACACTCTGGGAAGCCCAGGCAGGAGGGCTGCTTGAGGCCAGGTGTTCATGACCGCCTGGGAAACTTAGTAAAACCCTATTTCTATAAAAAAAAATTTAAGGCTGGGCACAGTGGCTCACACCTGTAATTCCAGTGTTTGGGAAGCTGAGGTAGGCAGATCACCTGAGGTCAGGAGTTCAAGACAAACCTGGCCAACATGATGAAACCCCAATCTCTACTAAAAATACAAGAAAAAATTAGCCAGGCATGGTGGTGCATGCCTGTAATCTCAGCTATGCAGGAGGCTAAGGCAGGAGAATTGCTTGCACCCGGGAAACAGAGGTTACAGTGAGCCGAGATCGCGCCATTGCACTCCAGTCTGGGCAACAAGAGTGAAACTCTGTCTCAAAAAATATATATATATTTTAAATTGGCTAGGCATAGTGGCACATGCCTGTATTCCCAGATAACCTGGGAGGATCACTTGAGCCTAAGAGGTTAAGGCTACAAGTGAGACGTGATTGTGCCATTGTATTCCAGCCTGGGCAACAGAGTGAGATCCTGTCTTAAAAAAACAAAATAAAATAGAGAGGTTTCAAAGAACATCATAGGGTTTCACATAAAGAAGCTACAGAAAGTGCAAAGGAAACTCAAAGTTTGTAGAAGAAAATAATGAACATAAATTAATAAAAGAGGGTAAAAAACAATAGAGCAAAGTAAAGACAGCTAAAAGTCAGTGTTTTCAACAAAATTGATAAACCCTTAGGTATAAAGACAAGAAAAAAATAAAGAACACAAATTATCAAAATCAGGAATCAAAGAGGGCCTTTCGCCACCAATCCCACAGACATTAAAAGGAGAGCAAAGAAATATTACAAATAAATGATTGCAATAAAATTGATAACTTAGATCATCTCTAGGAACAAAAGGTCACTTAAAAATAGATTAAGTTGTATAAATTTTTTTTTATTAAAGCTAACAAAATGTAAATTCTTTTTTTTTTTGAGACAGGTTCTGACTGCCATGGCCCAGGCTGAAGTGCAGTGGTGTGACCCCACTCACTGCAGCCTCAACTTCCTGGTAATCCTCCCACCTCAGTCTCTCAAGTAGCTGGGACGATAGGCACAAGCCACCACACTGGGCTTATTTTTTGTAGACAAAGGGTTTCGCCATGTTGTCCAGGTTGGTCTCGAACTCCTAGGCTCAAGCAATCCTCCCGCCTCAACCTCCCAAGGTGCTGGGATTATAGGTATATAGAGCCACTGCACTTGGCCAGAATGTAACTTGATTTTTAAAAGTGAGCAAAAGACTTGAATTGATATGCCTACTAAAAAAAGATACGTAAATAGAAAATAAGCACATTAGTAATCAACATCATTAGGCTTCAAAAAAAAAAAAAAGGGAATTAAAACCACAATGCAGCCGGGTGCAGTGGCTCATGCCTGCAATCCCAGTAGTTTGGGAGGCGGAGGCGGGTGGATCACCTGAGGTCAGGAGTTTACGACCAGCCTGACCAACATGGAGAAACCCCGTCTCTACTAAAAATACAAAATTAGCCAGGCATGGTGGTGCACGCCTGTAATCCCAGCTACTCGGGAGGCTGAGGCAGGAGACAGGATAATCGAACCTGGGCAGCGGAGGTTGCAGTGAGGTGAGATCACGCCACTGCACCCCAGCCTAGGCAATAAGAGCGAAACTCTGTCTCAAAACAAACAAACAAACAACAACAACAAAAAAAACCACCATGCAATACACAGTCACTAAAACGGCTTAGAAGTTGGTGAGGATGTGGAACAACTAAAATTCTATACATTGCTGGTAGGAATATAAAATGGTAGATCTACTTTGGAAAAAGTTCTGCAATCTCCTATAGAATTAAACACATACTCACCCTATGACCCCAGTTTCCACAGTTAGGCTTTTATGCAAGACAAATTAAAACACATGTTCACACAAAGACTTGTGTGCAAATGTATATTAGGGGTTTATCCATAATAGCCCAAACCTGAAAACAGTGTAGATATCCTTCAATGATAGAATAAACAAATTTTGCTATGTACAATACTACTGAGCAATAAAAAGGAATGAATCATCGGGATATACATCATAATGGTTGTCAAAAACTGTGAAGGGTGTTTGGTTTTACCTCAAGTACAGGCTAGCAAATAAATTAGCCTGCCAAAATTTCACAGAAGGTGGTAGAATGTATGATACTACAAGGTCAGGTCAGAAACAAAGGATAGGCTTTTTTTTTTGGAGATAGTCTTGCTCTGTCGCCCAAGCTGGAGTGCAATGGTGTGATCTCGGCTCACTGTAACCTCCACCTGCCGGGTTCAAGCGATTCTCCTCCCTCAGCCTCCTGAGTAGCTGGGATTACAGGCACCTGGCACCATGCCCAGCTAATTTTTTTATTTTTCAGTGGAGATGGGGTTTCACCATGTTGGTCAGGCTGGTCTCGAACTCCTGACCTCAGGTGATCCACCCGCCTCGGCCTCCCAAAGTGCTAGGATTACAGGTGTGAGCCACCGCACCTATCCCAAGGTCAGTTTATTTTATTTTTTGTTTGAGACGGAGTCTTGCTCCGTCACCCAGGCTAAAGTGCAATGGCACAATCTCGGCTCACTGCAATCTCTGCCTCCCGGGTTCAAGCAATTCTCCTGCCTTAGCCTCCAGAGTAGCTGGGATTAAAGGCACCTGCCACCACACCCAGCTAATTTTTGTATTTTTAGTACAGATGGGGTTTCACCATTTTGGCCAGGCTGGTCTCTCCTGACCTTGTGATCCACCTGCCTCGGCTTCCTAAAGTGCTAGGATTACAGACATGAGCCACCACACCTGGCTGACAGTTTGTTTGTTTGTTTATTTATTTATTTATTTATTTATTTATTTATTTATTTTTTGGAGATATGGAGTCTTGCTCCTTCACCCAGGCTGGAGTGCAATGGCACGATCTCAGCTAACTGCAACCTCCACCTCCCAGGTTCAAGTGATTCTCCTGCCTCAGCTTCCAGCTGGGGTTACAGGCGCGTGCCACTGGGCCCGGCTAATTTTTGTATTTTTAGTAGAGATGGGGTTTCTCCATGTTGGCAAGGCTGGTTTTGAACTCCTGACCTAAGGTGATCCGCCTGCCTCGGCCTCCCAAAGGACAGTTTATTTTTAACAAGAGCAGTTGCTTCAATTCCCACAGGGTGATGTAAAGAAGGTCAGAGACAGAGAGTTGCATTAACAAGAGAGGAACACTGCCGGGCAGGCACAGTGGCTCACGCCTATACTAGCACTTTGGGAAGCTGAGGTAGGCAGATCGCTTGGGCCCAGGAATTCAACACCAACCTGGCAACATGGTGAAATCCCATCTCTACAAAAAATACAAAAATTACCTGGGCATTGTGACATGTCTGTAGTCCCGGCTACTCTAGAGGCTGAAGTGTGAGGATCACCAGAGCCTAGGGAGACAGAAGCTGCAGTGAGCCATGATCATGCCACTGCACTACAGCTTGGGCAATAGAGTGAGACTCTATCTTTAAAAAAAAAAAAATTAAATGTGGGTGGCGCCCGGTGGCTCTGCCTGTAATCCCAGGCACTTTGGGAGGCGAGGCAGGTGGATCAGAGGTCAGGATCGGAGACCCATCCTGGCTTAAACACGGTGAAACCACGTCTCTACCAAAAATACAAAAAATCAGCCGGGAGTGGTGGTGGGGCGCTGTAGTCTCAGCTACTCAGGAGGGCTGAGGCAGCGAGAAATGGCATTAACCTGGAGGCGGAGCTTGCAGTGAGCAGAGATCACGGCCAAAAAAACTGTATCCAGCCTTGGGTGCCAGAGCGAGACTCTGTCTCAAAAAAAAAAAAAAAAAAAAAAAAAAAAAAAAAAAAGCAAAGAAGGAGGAACACTGATGTTAGTTAGGGAACCTGAATTTTTTATAATGGGCAGTAAGCATACTGGCCCTTTATTTTGGAAGGAAACACATCTCTGTGTTCCAAGGCTGTTAGCATATTATAAACATTTGGGAAAACATAGTCTGGAACAAAGGAAAGTCAGCCTCACTCACAAGAGATGCAGCAATCTGAGAGATGTAGGGAAAGTTATCTCCCAACAATAGGAAGTAAAAACAGCTTTACAAAAAAATGAGTACACTGTAATTCCATTTATTTGAAGTTCTAGAACAGACAATATTAACTTATAGTATGAAAAAAATGAAAATAATTGTTGCCTGTGGGTGGATATGTGAACTGACTAAAGAGGGACATGAAGGATCTTTCTGGAATGAGATAATGTTCCATGTCTTGAGATGGGTTTGAGTTACGAAAGGGTAGCCATGTATCACAGTTATTGAATGGTGCACTTACAATTTCACTGTGTATCAATTTTACCTCAAAAAAGATAGTGAACTCTAGTTAATGATATGCATGCTGGAAAATTTAGAGATTATATTGATGTCTGCAGCTTCTTTTCAAATATAGCAAAAAGATAAACAGATGGATCCATAGAGGGATAATAGATGCAGAGTTATATAAAGTATACAAAAATGAGTATTGTGCTCCTTGTTAAAATTCTTTCAACCTCCTATGTTTCAAAAATTTGTTTAAAAATATTAGAAAAAATATCTTTGATACAGATACTTTATGGGTGAGAGATATGTTGGTTTGCTTAAATTTAAAAATGAGAAAGTAGTAAGTTGACACTGAAACTGTTATCATTCTAACTTTTTTTTTTTTTTTTTTTGAGTCAGCGTCTGGCTCTGTTGCCCAGGCTGGAGTGTAATAGCATAGTCTCAGCTCACTGCAACCTCCACCTCCCAGGCTCAAGTGATCCACCCACCACAGCCTCATGAGTAGCTGGGACTACAGGTACACACCACCATGTCCTGCTAATTTCTGTAAATTTTTTTGTAGAGATGGGGTTTCATCATGTTGCCCAGGCTGGTCTCAAACTCCTGGGTTCAAGCGATCTGTCTGCCTGGCCTATTCTTACTACTATAAAGTATTCAGTAAGAATAGCATGTGCATGGAACTTATATTGGATGCTACCAACAGATTTTAGACAATATTCGAGTGACTGACAATCTGACATTTTATATTGTTCACGTAATTGGAAAATGGGAGAAGGCAGATGAAGAGACAGAGAGATGAACAAGAAGAAATGAATATGAATATGAATGAAACAGAATAAATGAGTATAAGAACTTTGAAGTGAACCTGCGGAATTATTTTCAGACTAGAGTCTTGGCTGCTGAGCTGATGAATGAATTTGAAAGGCAGCAGGAAAGTGATTTAGACATCAACAAATGAGAATACAGATCATGAAACTAAAAAGAACAATTGATATAGAGAAACTGCTTTCCTTTTTAGCATATTTTCTGAGGAGTTATATTTGATTCTTTCCTCCAAGGCAGTTTCAGCCATCCTCATAGAGCTGATCTGGCTTTGAGAACATGTGCTATTCACCCTTTGTTGTAATGATGGTTGATGGGACAGGTAGTACAGAAAATGAACAACAAGAAGTGTGTCTACTTTTCTTTTAGAGCTCAGAAAAATTAGCTGTACTCAATACAACTGTACAGGTAATAGAAAAATTCAAACTTATCTTTGGCTTTACTTAATGTAAAAATAATAACACGCCTCTCCCCTAAAAATGCTAAAACTTTGGCTTTCCACAATCTCCCCACCATCATATGAAACAGTGATTTTGAAACTGTTCTATCTTTAAAACTCTGGAGATCAGGGAAATGCTTCAAAGATTCTAAAACAATTTATTTGAATTTATATTTTAAATATGTTTTAAAGTATCTTAAAATCTGTGACATATAACATGCACTATTACACACTCAAAACTAAGTCAATGGAATCCCTAACACATAACTTGGTACCACCAGGTTCATACATTTTTTGGTGCAGATTTCAGAATAGTTTCTACTGGTAGCTTTCAGTGCATATGTTTTGATTTAGAATATTACAGCTCTGTATTTCTCATTCATTAAAGTCCCTGGCTTGTGCATAGCCATTCACACACACAAAAAACATGAAAGAGTAGTTAGTTCTAAAGTTCTTGTGATATTAAATGATGTGGTAAGTCCCAGGCACCGAATGTAATCCTCGGTTGTTGATAAACAAGTGAACATAAAACATGCCTTATTATAATAACTTGTTAGTTCCTCGTAGTTGAATGTCACTGTGTATGTGAAGTAAAAATAATTACCCTTAGAGCTAGAAGTGGTTTCTTTTTTTTTTAAACAAAATCCGGACATTTAAAAAGAAATGTGTCAAGTCTTCGGACACAAAGTAAAACAAATTCCATTAAATTAGCAACATTGTATTCTTCAACTGCTTCCACTATGTAGATAATACACAAAATAACAAAAATAAAGTTGTTATTCAACAGCAAGCAAACATTATGTTACCTGATATTGGCATGCTTTTTTTTTTTTTCCTGAGACAGAGTCTCACTCTGTCCCCCAGGCTGGAGTGCAGTGGTGCAATCTTAGCTCACCACAAATGCCACCTCCTGGGGTTCACACCATTCTCCTGCCTCAGCCTTCCGAGTAGGTGGGACCACAGGTGCCCACCACCACACCCAGCTAATTTTTTGTAGTTTTAGTAGAGACGGGGTTTCACTGTGTTAGCCAGGATGGTCTCGATCTCCTGACCTCATGATACACCCACCTCAGCCTCCCCAAGTGCTAGGATTACAGGCGTGAGCCACCGCACCCGGCCTGGCATGCTCTTTTATGAAAATAAAAATTGTCCAAACATACATGAGTTTCAAATAATGAAATTTAGTGAAGAGTTTGTATGGTCACTCTCAAGATACAATGTCATTTTCAAACACAGAATGAAAATAATTCCGTTAATTTATTTTTAGTGTACATTTAATAATTTAGTGGTTTGGAAAGCAATTTTATTGCTTAAAATAACCTACTATATTGAATATGGGGGGGAACAGGCATAGACACGGAAGAAGCTCACAGATTTAGCAATGTGGTGGTATAATGTTACTATGACAGCAATAAAATTAAAGTTTGGACACAAGGCACGAAATTAAACATGACTGAAATTTTATCTGACAGAGGGCATTAACATACTTGAGGTGTTTCTTAATGACAACATAGAACAATTTATGATTTTTAAAGGGGCTGGGTGTGGTGGCTCATGCCTCTAAGGCCAAGGCAAAAGGATTGCCTGAGGCCAGGCGTTAGAGACCAGCGTGGGCAACACAGTGAGACCCTTCTGTCTACAAAATTTTTTTTTAGGGGGCAGGCATCCTGGCTCATGCCCATGATCCCAGCACTTCTAGACCAGCCTGGACCATATTGTGAGACCCCATCTCTACAAAACAAACAAAAATTTGCCAGGTGTGGTAGTATGTATCTGTAGTCCCAGTTACTCAGGAGGCTAAGGTGGGAGGATCTCTTGAGCCCAGAAATTAAAGGCTGTTGTGAGCTACGATCACATTACTGCACTCCAGCCTGGGCAATGGAGTGAGACACTCTTAAAAAAAAAAAAAGAGGTATATGTAAAAATATACATGGTTTATTTTCAACAAAGAAAGAACATTTAAATTAGCTGAGGAACCTGGTCGTTTAAAATCTCCAAATTGGACATTTATAATTCAAGAATGCAAGCAGTTATTAAATATTGCCAATGATGCAACACAGAAACAAAAATGTCCCACGATTCTTTCAAGCATCTGACTCTGTTTCAATAAAGCTACCACCTCTGAATTATTTATCTTAAACTACTATTGGGGAAAATAGCTCCCAAATGATTTCATTAACTGTACATTTACTTAACACAGTAATTTTTAACAAGTTGTTAGGGTGAATGGCAATTCTCAAGTATTGCAGTCATATAATTTGAAGCTGAAAGAGACTTTAGACATCTCACTCTTAGAAGATATGTGTATTATAAAATCCATTAAAATGGCAAGAGCATATATGAACTATAGAACATGTGTAAGTAGAATGCCATTACAGTTGTTACAAATATTCTGGTCGCCCTTATCTTCAGGACAAAAAGCAGGCTTGCATTTCCCTACTGTCTTTTACATTAGGCATGGCCATGTAACTTACTTTGGCTAATGAAAGGTGAGTAGAAATAGCTTAGGTACTTTTGGGCAAAAACCGTAAGAGCTAGCTAGTGCAAACTCTGCTGTATCCCTTTTCCTGCTTCAAAACTTATGGAAGCAAGTTTCAAGATCCATCATCTGGGTCCTGAAGTGAGAGGACCATGACTAGAGGACCCTGCAGACCACACTAAACATGTAGTGCCAGAGAGATAAAACCTTTATTGTGTTACGGCACTGAAAATGTGGGGTCATATGTTACCAAAACATAATCTAGGCCAGGCGCGGTGGCTCACGCCTGTAATCCCAACACTTTGGGAGGCCGAAGTGGGTGGATCATCTGAGGTCAGGAGTTCGAGACCAGCCTGACCAACATGGTGAAACCTCGTCTCTACTAAAAATACAAAATTAGCCTGGCGTGGTGGCAGGTGCCTGTAGTCCCAGCTACTCAGGAGGCTGAGACAGGAGAATTGCTTGAACCTGGGAGGCAGAGGTTGCAGTGAGCTGAGATTGTGCCACAACACTCCAGCCTGGGCAACAGAGCGAGAGTCTGTCTCAAAAAAAAAACAAAAACAAAACAAAATAAACAAACAAAAAGCATAATCTAGACTATGCTGAGTGGAACAAAAATTGGAACCTAAAAGTGAATTATGGCCACTTGGTGTTATCTTAGGGTAAGTAAAAAATACACTGGTTGGCAATCCATGCTATGTAGTGTTAGTGTTTAGTAAAAATGTCATACATCAAAAAGCTAGGTCACTCTTAAAAATGGACAGCCAAGAATTACCAATCACTTCAACATGAGAGAAAGGAGCTCAAACAAGCAAACAGAAAAAAGGAACGTAAAAGAAACAGACAAAGTCAGGAGAATAAATTTTTAACAACTGCAATTAATATTGCTCAGCTGGATGAAAGATTGTAATGCATCTATGAAATGAGTCAGAAGTCTCCTGAAATCAAGAAAGAGCTCTTGAAAATTAAACTATTATTAGAGAAATTTAAAGAATCAACACAAATGTTAGCAAATTGATTAAATCCTCCAAAAAGAACACAGAAAAAATGATGAACAACAAGAGTGTATTAGTCCATTCTCACACTGCTATAAAGAAGTACCTGAGACTGGGTAATTCATGAAGAAAAGATGTTTAATTGACTCACAGTTCCACAGGCTTCACAGGAAGCATGACTGGGAGGCCTTAGGAAACTTACAGTCATGGCAGATGGCAAAGGGGAAGCAAGCACTTTCTTCACATCGCAGCAGGAGAGACAGAGAGAGAGCCAAGGGACAAGTGCCACCTACTTTTATTTAATAAAGCATCATATCTAGTGAGAACTCACTATCATGAGAACAGCAAGGGAGAAATCAATTTGACATGAGACTTGAGCAGGGACACAAATTGAAACCGTATCAAAGAGCAAAAAAGGTTAAAGTAAAACATCCACCAGTAGGAGTTACAAAAAAAGAGAACTAAGAAAGGAGAATACTTTATTGAGAATAGTTCTATGAACAGAAGGATATGAGTTTTCACAATTAAAGGATCAAGTCATAAAAAAATTAATTAAAAACCCTGCAAAATCACTGTGAAACCTCGGAATAACCCAGGGAGGAAGAAAAAAGAAAATCCCTAAAAGCTTCTAGGAAGAGAACAAAAAAGGTAGAGGGGTCTCATAAAAAGAAATAAGAATCAGAAGGGCACCTGAGTTGTCAACAGTAACAGCAAACACCAGAAGATAAATAAAACAATACTTTGAGAATGTGGGGGGAAAAGTATTTCCACATTAATTCTATACCTGGCCAAACTATCAGACAAATAGAGTCTTTAAAAGTTTGCCTCCTTATTTCCCTTTCTATGAAGGAGTTTAAAGATATGTTCAATCAAAACCTGGGAGAATAAATATGATGAAGACATGTGATCTAAAAGTAGTAAAGAGGAAAGGAAATTCCCCAAGATGAAACTAAAGGAAAGCATGAGACAACAGCTATCAAGCAGGCCTATATAAAACAACAGAGTCTGGATTGGAGCAGGAGTATGGTAAACTATAGGAATGATTTTTCAAGGAACAACAACAACAAAAATTGGCAGATGCCCTGATATGTTTGAAGCTGAGTAGACTTCTAGTTCTGTTAAGATTTTAGAGACATATTAATGATATTTACATGGGAAATTAAGCAAAAGCAAAAAGCACTTATAACCCTAAAAGTTGTTTTTCACACACAAAAAAATAACTATATACTGTGATTCTGCCGCAAACAATATTTATGTAGCTACAACAAAATAAATACTCAATGTTTATCTAACCAAAATATGGGCTAAACTTTATTTTTGGAAGAGTGGTGAAAAGTGGTTTGAAACAGCTAAATTCTCATTTTCTGCAGTAAGAAGTTCATGAATAATATCTGAGGGGAAAAAAAAGATACAGCAGTATGAATACCATATACCAAAAGAGACAGCTACCCAATTTAAACACGGTTGTCTGTACAAAAAAGAAAGAGGGAGTGGAGAGGAAAGGGGCATAAAATTGCTTTTCCTTTTTCCTTCTTAGCTGTGATAGTTAATACTGAGTGTCAACTTGATTGGATTCAAGGATGCAAAGTATGGATCCTGGGTGTGTCTGTGAGGGTGTTGCCAAAGGAGATTAACATTTGAGTCAATGGGCTGGGAAAGGCAGACCCACCCTTAATCTGGGTGGGCACCATCTCATCAGCTGCCAGTGAGGCTAGAATATAATGCAGGCAGAAAAACATGAAAAGATTAGACTGGCCTAGCCTCCCAGCCTACATCTTTCTCCTGTGCTGGATGCTTCCTGCCTTTGAACATCAGACTGCATGTTCTTCAGTTTTGGGACTCGGACTGGCTTTCCTTGCTCCTCAGCATGCAGACTGCCTATTGTGGGACCTTGTGATTGTGTGAGTTAATACTTAATAAACTCCCCTTTATATATCTGTATATTTACATCTATCCTATTTAGTGCTGTCCCTCTAGAGAACTCTGAGAAATAACGTTAGCCTTGTAGAACAATTGATTTTTTTTAAATTATTGCTTTGTAAAATTAAATTGAAAAAACAAAGTCAGGCTGGGTGCAGTGGTTCATGCATATAACACCAGCACTTTGGGAGGCCGAGGTGGGTGGATCACTTGAGGTCAGGAGTTCGAGACCAGCCTGGCTAACATATAGTGAAATCCTGTCCCTACTAAAAATACAAAACTTAGCTGGGCGTAGGTGGCGCACCCCTGTAGTCCCAGCTACTTGGGAAGCTGAGGCAGGAGAATCACTCAAACCAGGGAGTGCTGACCAACAGAACTTTAAACAATCATGGATATGGTCTATATTTGCTCCATCCAAGATGGTAGATACTAACTAGTCATGTGACTATTGCACACTTAAAATACTGTTAGTGCAACTATGGAGTCAAATATTTTATTTAATTTTTATTAATTTCAGTTTAAATAGCCGGAGATGGGCAGGAATTACCATTTTGAATAATGCAGTCCTAGAGTTATATCACAATCTGAGGTAGTCTGCAGAGGAGGACTGAAAATAGATTCCATCTCTACCCTGTTCAACCCTACTAATGTAAAAGAATTATCATAGACAGTGATTATGAGATATCATATTATTTTAAAATGTATTTTCTTAATCCTGAACACCTTCATCTTCCAATCTACGTATCGGAGAGTAGGATCTTATATATCACAGGAAAAAACCTTTATGGCTAATGCAAAGTTGGGTAAAAA
This sequence comes from Rhinopithecus bieti, assembly GCF_001698545.2. NCBI lineage: Eukaryota > Metazoa > Chordata > Mammalia > Primates > Cercopithecidae > Rhinopithecus > Rhinopithecus bieti. The sequence continues at coordinate 628,360 of NW_016806893.1, read as the reverse complement.
ATGAACCAACCCTTCTCCTGCAAAAAAAAAAAAAAAAAAAAAAAAAAAACCAGAGAATCTCTTCAAGTGCTCAGCCTGCTCCAATGATCACAGAAGGGTCAGAAAGCCCCGGGGGATCTTTCCAGGCATAAAACAAGTTCAACAACTCTGCTCTAATTCTTTCACTAAATTCGCTGGATACATGTAAGTCAAGGGCCCAGCTTCACCATAATGCAGTTTTTACATTACTGCAAACTGTTCCAAATAACCAGACACAAAAGAAAAATATGCAATTTTAGACAAGGGCTGCATTAATTTATAATTGTGCTATGTACTTTCTCCCCTCCCCAGTTTCTAATATTTGAATATTTGTCTAAAAATAAATTCTCTTCCAGCTAGAGATCGAGTTTTTTTGTAATATAAAGAAAAACTTGAAGAGCTCATTTTATTCTTAAGGATATCATAACATCTTCTTAATTGGCTCATCATCTTTCAGTAATACTGATTTCATTTCTATGATATTTTCATTAGCACATTTCCCCGTAACTTCTTTCTCCTTGTCTTCCCTACTGATTTGTTCATCGCAGTTCATTGACCTTGCTAATAATTCTTCCATTCTCTTACACATGTCCCTTTTCCCTTAGAATCCTGGTAATATTTTTATTCCTGATACTTATCAAACCTAAACAGTATTTTGGAAATGCACTGACTATCTGCTATAGGAAAAAAGCATATACATAGTGATTATTAGTCTCCAAATGCACTCTGATTTCTCCCAGCTTTCTCACCTAGCTCTGAGAAGACCCACAAGGTCGTAGATAAGAAAATATGTAGATAGATGGTCCAATGCAGTTAGTTACCATCATAAATAAGTCAGGCATAAACATCACTGACAGTCATCTTCAGTATAAAAAAGTGTGATTTATGTATATCCCAAGGCCAAATGATTTATATGTGTTCCACAGGCAGAGCATGTAGACACTGTTCATACCCACATGACTGTGGTAGTCAGCTTGCTTAAAAATATATATAGTAACTCAGGGTCAAAGCTACCACAGACAAAACTTCAAAAATATTTTAAGAAGAAAGGGCATCTGATCAACCTAGAAGATCTACTTGTTTACTATCTGCATATGATGGTAGCAATGACTGAAGCAACAACAGCAGTTGGTCAAAGCCTTCTAACAAGATGATTTTAAAAAAATAAAAATACAAATAACATAAAATATATACATATGTCAATATATATATTTTCATATCTGCCATCGATAAACTATTTTTAAAATTTAAAAGAATTAGTTATCTGAATTGGAGTTCAACAAGGTGAAACTCGGAATACAAAAGTAACATATCAAGGTAGTTTGAATCAGTAGTGTGACCTTAGTCATATTACTTCAGCTTTCTATACATAACAGTAATTCTGAATTAGGGTTGTTGTAAGAATTAGACGAGTTAGGGCCGGACAAGGTGGCTCAAGCCTGTAATCCCAGCACTTTGGGAGGCCGAGACGGGCAGATCACGAGGTCAGGCGATTGAGACCATCCTGGCTAACACGGTGAAACCCCGTCTCTACTAAAAAAAAAAACAAAAAACTAGCCGGGCGAAGTGGCGGGAGCCTGTAGTCCCAGCTACTCGGGAGGCTGAGTCAGGAGAATGGCGTGAACCCAGGAGGCGGAGCTTGCAGTGAGCTGAGATCTGGCCACTGCACTCCAGCCTGGGCTGTACAGAGCGAAACTCTGTCTCAAAAAAAAAAAAAAAAAAAGAATTAGACGAGTTAATATATGTCAACTGCTTAGAACAACTGGCATATCGTACATCTTATACTTAGTGATTATTATTCTAGGTCAAGAAAGGATTTTCAAAATTATTTAATAAATATTTAACATTTTTATTCTCTATTATTTAAATTATTTTACCTATTAAATTAAAACACTAGTGCAACAGAAATCCAGTTACAACATAGCTCTTTTATATATAAAAAGGTCTCTTGAACAATTAGCCTTGAAGGGCAAAACTAGTTCTGACCAGACCAGCATTAAAATAGAATTTTGCATGCAAATGTCCTAACATTTTAAAGGTATTTATAAGTGACTGCTATTGCTTTGTTTTCTAATCATCACAAATACTACCCATTCACTTTAGAAAATATAGAAAAGAAAAACAGAAAGTAAAACACACCTCGAAATCTCACCACACTACTGTGACCATTTTATTTTTTTAACACTCTGTTACCACTATATACCCAAAACTTGCATTTTTTCATACACACAGAGAGATGGAGATATAACTGTTTTTTTAAACACGGCTCCTTCTATACCCAATGCTTCATACTATACTTTTTTCATTTAGGAAGGTAACATGCATGGGACTGAACATTTTAAAACCATGGTTTTAGCAGCCAAACATGCCCCCTCCCCCCACCTTTTTGGCACATAAACTCTTATTGGAATCTTCTGTATTAGAAGAATAGAGACAAAACATTCTGGTTGAAGCAGAACGGATATGTGCTCAGCTTTCCCCTTCCCTGGTGGTCCTCAAAAGGAGTGCCAAGGAAATCAAAGGAACTTCTGAATACAGTTAACAATGTAATCCCAGCACTTTGGGAGGCCGAGGCGGGCGGATCACCTAAGGTTGAGAGTTCGAGACCTGCTTGACCAACATGGAGAAACTCCATCTCTACTAAAAATACAAAATTAGCCAGGTATGGTGGCACATGCCTGCAATCCCAGCTACTCGGGGGCTGAGACAGGAGAATCGCTGGAACCCAGGAGGCGGAAGTTGCATTGACCCGAGATAGTGCCAATGCACTCCAGCCTGGGCAAAAAGAACTCTGTCTCAAAAAAAAAAAAAAAAAAAAAAAAACTTCCTTTGTTCAGCACCAGAAGACAGGGTAAAACAAACAACAATAAAAAAACTTCCTTTGCTTAAATTGGCTACACAGTATACACGCCATTACACTGATATTCATAATTTAATCACCTCATGATGAACATTTCTTTCTAATTCTGTGTTGTAAGTGCTATAATAAATATATTTGTGCATATCCATTCTAATTTACATGCTTTTGATATAGATTACAAATTATTACCTAGAAATTTGTATCAGTATATAAATTTCTGTCCATTTCTCTTCAACCTTGCTAGTATTAGGTATTATCATTAAAACAGGCCGGGTTAGGTGGGTTATGCAACATTTTAGGAGGCTGAGGTGGGATGACTGCCTGAGGCCAGGAGTTCAAGACCAGCCTGGGAATCACAGCAAGATCCTATCTCTACAAAAAATACAAAATCAGTTGGAAGTCGTGTCACAGGCCTGTAGCCCCAGCTGCTCTGGAGGGTGAGGCAGGAGGATCTCCTGAGCCCCAGAGTTCAAGGCTGCAATGAGCTATGAGTATGCCACTGAACTCTAGCCCCCACCTCAAAAAATAAATAAATAAATCAGATAATAACATTGCCAAACTTTCATCTACTAAATGTCATTTTCAAATTTCAATTCTTTAATTTCTATATTTGTATTTTCATGAATGTCCATATTCCTGTCCTTTGCCCATTTTCGATAAGGATGCCTGTTTTTTCTTACTAATTTTCAAGAGTTCTGTACACTGCAAGGATTTTACTCTTTTGTCTGTGCATTATAAATCAGTTTCTTACTTTGCAATTGGACTTTCAATTACCTAAGTTTCTACAAGCTATTTAAGTCTAATAATAAAAATACGGTTAAAATGACAAAGATCCTTAGTCATGCACAGTATCCAAAAAATTACCTGGTTTACCATACACACATATTTAATTTATACATAATTTACTCACTTTAATTAAATATTTTAGACCCCAATGTGTAAGTAATCTGTCTTTATGACATTAAAATATATTTTGAATAAAATATTTCACTCATTAAATGGCCAGCATTACTTTTATAAATAATAGGTTATCTAAATATAAAAATGACTTTAAATGTCAACATCAGTGAATGATAAATGATATCGGATTCTAAGAGGAAATGAATGGCAAGAAGAAATTAATTTTTTATACAGGCAGTTGTAACACAACACAGCTGCCAAGTATGGAGAGAAAAAAGTAGTTAAAAATAAATGGTGACGGTAAACAAATTTTAAAATCACAAATAATTATTATTATCTATATTTTAACAATAAACTACTATACAAATAATACAATTAAACCAGCTAATCCTAAATTATTTTGGAATATGCTCAATGTTAAGTATGTTCTGTTTAACACTGAAAAATCTAAACAAAATGATAATAAAATGTTAACAGATTTACATCCCTCTTTTAGTTGAACTTTATGCTTTATGAATAAAATGCAGTCACAGGACTTCAATTACATAATAGGTTAAATTTTACTGCAATGAACTTCAATTATTTCTGGGTTTTAACCTTGTGGGGTCTTATAACATGAAACACGTCTTAAAAACATGGGTCTTGAATTAGGTGTTTATTTTAATATTCTGTTATTGTATGGTTTGATCAGTATTATACATTTTAGCTGAAACTATTCTAATTATGACTAAAACAAGTTAAATGGATAACAAAAGGACTTAATTTTACAGCATAAAAGAGTTTAAAACAGTATTTCAACAATAAAGCTTTTCCAATAATGAAATCTTTTTCTCCTCAGTTTATTATTGTATTTAAATAAGACAGTCTTTTCAAAAGCGTGTAAAAGAAGACAAGCTTATCAAAAAGGCACAAGGGAATAAATTAAGGACAAAGACTACTGCTGCTTCCGATGAATGCCACCAACACTAATGGGGATGCTAGGCATATAGATCCAGAAGGGTCAGCCTTAGCTAATGTGCTAAGACTAGTTTTTGCGGGATATGAACCCAGCCATGTGCAGATTATCAATTCTGATTTCAGTACAAGTATGAGCTTCTTACCATTAGAAATTATACCATCATTATTCTCTATCATCATCACCAAATGTCAAACCTCTCAACCTGAAAACATTTTATCATTTTAGAAGTCAGGTCTATATTTCAACTTTCAGGCTATCTCACAGAAATAATGTGTGGATGTGCGGGGGTGTTACATATTTTTGTTGGTACTATATTATATTGGTCAACTGAGAAACTAAACATATAGATACAGTTCAATTTTGTCATCATCAAGGTTCAATTTTTTATTCTTCCTTTCGCTCCATCTTATCTATATATATAAAATACAATATAGATAAATCACAATATTTATATATCAGAACAATAAAATTAAAATTATAACCATGTAAAAATGTTTTATGGACAAACTTTTTTTTTTTTTTTTTTTTTTGAGATGGAGTCTGGTTCTGTTGCCCAGGCTGGAGTGCAGTGGCGTGATCTCGGCTCACTGCAAGCTCCGCCTCCCAGGTTCACGCCATTCTCCTGCCTCAGCCTCCCAAGTAGCTGGGACTACAGGCGCCCGCCACCACGCCTGGCTAATTTTTTGTATTTTTAGTACAGACGGGGTTTCATGGTGTTAGCCAGGATGGTCTTAATCTCCTGACCTTATGATCCACCCACTTCGCCCTCCCAAAGTGCTGGGATTACAGGCATGAACCACTGCGCCTGGTCTTTCTTTTCCTTTTAAGAAACAAGGTTTCACTCTGTCACCCAGGTTGAAGTGCAGTGGCTCATTCGTAGCTCATGCAGCCTCAAACTCCTGGGGTGAAGTGAACTTCCTACCTTTGCTTCCCCCAAGTAGCTGGGACCACAGGTGCATGCCCCCTTACCTGGCTTGGACAAACATTTTAAGAAAAATAAAGTTGGCCAGGCGTGGTGGCTCATGCCTGTAATCCCAGCACTTTGGGAGGCTGAGGCGGGTGGATCACGAGGTCAGGAGATCGAGACCATCCTTGCTAACACGGTGAAACCCCGTCTCTACTAAAATACAAAAAATTAGCCAGGCGTGGTGGCGGGCGCCTGTAGTCCCAGCTACTCGGGAGGCTGAGGCAAGAGAATGGCGTGAACCCGGGCGGCGGAGCTTGCAGTGAGCCGAGATCGGGCCACTGCACTCCAGCCTGGGCAACAGAGCAAGACACCATCTTAAAAAAGAAAAAGAAAAGAAAAAGCAAGTTATCTGAAATAGAATTACAGGCAAGGTAAAATGTTCATTAAACGATCAAGGAGGAGTTTTGTCCACAAACACTACTTTCATCATACCTGGTTAAGGAATCTACATGAAGGATATTCCAAAGTTTATCAATTAAAACCATATACTACCTGGTTTTTCCTTACTTTACTACCCCTCTACACCTCCTTAATCACTGTCCTTAGTGTATTCCCAATACAGACTTACTAGAGCACTTCCTAACAACACCAAACATTTGTCTCTGCCACCAAGACTTTGCTAAATTCTTCTCTTCACTTATCACTGTTATATACTGAGAAAGACAAAAGCAGCCCTTCACAGTCAGGAGCTATCTTGGCACTATCTGTTAGGCCAAGAGTGTTCTGTTGAACATAAACAATTTCAGAGAACACTAACATCAGACAAGAACATTCTGTGACCTTATCTGAACAGAGACAAAAAACAAGAACACTGTCCAAACCAGAAATGATCAAACGCTCCCCTCTTCTGGCTAATAAAGTTGTTTAACAATTTCTAATTTTGGCCCTGCTATATTCCTCTTTCTAGATAAGAATTATTAAGATACCCAACCACAGAATGACTCCTGCTTTCTGATGAACATCCAATCCAAAGCAAATCCCTGCTTCCTTAACCCTCTGCAAATCCCCTAACATAAACTCAAGTCCCACAAGTCCTTTCTAACACCCTCCTATTGAGATGCTATAAGATTCCACATGATGTGCCGTGTGTCTCATTGCTGCAAGTTATAAACCTGATTTTGTTTGATTCACATGTGTTTCTAGTGGGGTATGCATGTGTGTGTGTGTGTGTGTGTGTGTATATATATATATATATAGTATATAATAA
>NW_016806893.1:564187-621208 GCF_001698545.2 Rhinopithecus bieti | reverse complement strand
TATATATAGTATATAATAATTTTAAATATTTTTTAAAACTTACTCAAAAGACATGGTATCAAAGAAGCTTCCCTTCATTATATAAGCCCAAGCTATTTTAGTTTGGCTTTAGCTCTTTTTTATTTTAGTTTAGTTTATCTTTAGTTTTCATGTTTTACAGTTCTTACTACATGTATTTATTTATATGCTGTTGAGAAAAATGTTTCCATTAAACGCACATATATATTTGCCCTCTACTTCCAAAACAGAAGATAAGCTTTTTGTGGATCCAAACATTTATATCTTTCTATCACTATGAAGAAAGTATGTCACTAATCCCTCTTATTTACTGGTACTTTGCAAAGTTCTGTTCTGCAACGTTTAGAGTGGGAAGAAAAGGATCCCTTGGATCCTTTTCTCTAAATTTTCTATTTCACTTCCACTTAAATCTGATGATTCCCATATCTATAACTAGAACCCAGATCTTGACTTCTCAGACCCACATGAATATATACAACTGGATGGTCACAGGGCCTGCATAGTTACATTTCTAAAATAGATTTCATATCTGGCCCCCCCAAATCTGACGATCCCTCTCCTTCACTATAATTTTCATGCTTCTGTCTCTCTATTCCACTCAATCAACTCAAGCTAGAAATGTAATAAGTCATTCATATGCTTGCCTCCTCTCTCACCCTCTACAACCAATAGTTTACCAAATCCTAAGTATTTTCTCATTAAATCTCTAATGTTCCTGTTTGTGTACAGTGTTACTGCTTTGGTTAAGGTCTCCTTCACCCTTTTCCTAGAAATGCAGTTCTCTTACCTTCCTTCAATGCATCCTCAATATACAGGCTGAGTATCCCTTATCCAAAATGCTTGGAACCAGAAGTGTTTCAGATTTTGGATATTTCTGGGATTTTGAAATATTTGCATTATACTTACCAGTTGAGCATCCCTAATCCCCAAAATCCAAAATGCTCCAGTATTTCCTTTGGACACTAAGTTGGTGCTTAAACACTTTTGGATCTTAGAAGATTTTGGATTTGAGATTTTCCAGTCAGGGATAACTCAGTTTGCAATACAGCAAGAACCATTTATAGTGAAAATCTGTTCAAACTAGTTGCCCGCTTAAAATCCTTCAAAGGCTCCTAGTGTCAATCAGTTTAAAGCCAACCTTTCAATAAGTTAAAGGCCAACCTTTCCATCCCTCTTACCTCTTCAACCAACTGTTTCACACCGTCCTCTCATCCTTTGCCCATACTCAACTATTTAAAATGTTCTAAAAATGCCAGGCTCTGAATGTAATGCTGTCTCTGTTGAGAATTACTTCCTGACAAAGACCCTTCTCTTACAAGGTTCAACTTAATAATCACCTCTTATATAATATTTTTAAACCCTGATAAATGAAAACCTTTCCTTTTGGGATTCCAATATACAAATTTTCCCAACAGGATCTACGTCACTTTTATGAACGCTTTGTAGCTTTCTCTCCTATTCCAAACCACAAGGTCCTTGAAGACAGAGACAATGACTGAATTCATTTTTATATCCTAAATTTCTAACACAATGCCTGGCACAAAACAAAATGGAACGGGTAAGTTAAATAACTGATTTGCTAATTCTTAGTAAAACAATTTTATTTTGTCACAAATCTTCACTTAAGAGTATGGTTAAAAGTTAAAAAATGTTTCTATCGGCCGGGCGCAGTGGCTCACGCCTATAATCCCAGCACTTTGGGAGGCCGAGGTGGGCGGATCACAAGGTCAGGAGATTGAGACCATTCTGGCTAACACAGTGAAACCCCTGTCTCTACTAAAAATACAAAAAATTAGCCGGGCATGGTGGCAGGCGCCTGTAGTCCCAGCTACTTGGGAGGCTGCGGCAGGAGAATGGCGTGAACCCAGGAGGCGGAGCTTGCAGTGAGCCAAGATTGCGCCACTGCACTCCAGCTTGGGTGACAGAGCGAGACTCTGTCTCAAAAAAAAAAAAAGTTTTTATCAAGAACTGGTATAGTTTAATGATACCTTTAGAGATAAATATTCTCTGCTCAATGCTATAAGAAAAAGTAACTTTCCAAGATGATCGGTTTATGGCTTTTGGAATTATTATTTGTACTGACGCTCACAAAATTAAGGCTCTTAACTTTTTTTTTTTTTTTTGAGACAGTCTCACTCTGTCATCCAGGCTGGAGTGCAGTGATGCAATCTCAGCTCACTGCAGCCTCCGCCTCCCAGGTTAAAGGGATTCTTGTGCCTCAGCCTCCCGAGTAGCTGGGACTACAGGTGCATGCCACCACACCTGGCTAGTTTTTGTATTTTGTAGAGACAGGGTTTCATCGTCTTGGCCAGGCTGGTCTTGAACTCCTGGCGTCAAGCAATCCACTCACCTCGGCCTCCCAAAGTGTTGGGATTACAGGCTTGAGCCATTGCCCCCAGCCAAAGCTCTTAACTTTAAAATCCTGAAACAAACAAATTAAACAGTGGCCTTTTATTCAACAATAAAATCTTGTTTTGTTTTTTTTGAGAAAGGGTCTTGTTCTGCCACCAAGGCTAGAATGCAGTGGTGTGATCATAGCTCACTGCAGTCTTGAACTCCTGAGCTAAAGTGATCTCCTGCCTCAGCCTCCCAAGTAACTCAGACTACAGGTCCACTCCACCATGTCCAGCTAATTTTTATTTTTTATTTTGGTAGAAACAGGGTCTTGCTATGTTGCACAGGCTGGTCCTGAACTCGCCTCATGTGATCTTCCCACCTCAGTCTTCCTAAGTGCTGGGATTACATGAGTCACCATGCCGGGCCCCAACAGTAAAACTAATCTTAATACTACCAATAAAAACACATCATTTCAGGGACTTTTAAAAGTTAAAGAAAATATTTTAAAGCTTTAAAAATAAGATGAAAGAAAACAGTTTAATAATCTCAGAATAAGAAAATAATTCTGAAACAAAATACAAAAGGCAAAAGTCATATACGAAGGCTGATAAATTCAACTATATTAAAATAAACAACTCAAGAGACACCATGAGATTCTTGGGAGAATAAAAAAGTAATAATTCAAAGTTGTCTGAAATAAATTGAGGATGCACAGTGTAACCTCCAGTGTCACCACTAAAAAAAAAATTGAGAAAAGTAAAAATATAAAACTAATAGAGAAGAAAAACATAGTAGTAAAAAATACTTGATCAGGCCAGACACAATGGCTTGTGCCTATAATCCCACAACTTTGGGAGGCCAAGGTGGGAAGACTATCTGAGCACAGGAGTTCAAAACCAGCCTAGGCACCATAGGGAGATCCCGTCTCTACCAACAAAAATTTTTAATTATCCAGATGTGGTGGTGCATGCCTGTGATCGCAGCTACTCAGGAGGCTGAGGTGGAAGGATCGCTTGAGCCTGGGAAGTTAAGGCTGAAATGAGCCATGATCATGCCACTGCATTCCAGCCTGGGTGACAGAGTGAGACCCTGTTAAAAACAAAAACAAACAAAAAACCCACACACACAACAAAAACTTAATCCAAAAGCAAGCAAGAAGGAATAATGACAAAGAACAGAAAAAACAACTTGAAAACAAATAGCAAGGTTGCAGACCTAAACCAAGTAATATTAATTGTTATATAAGATGTAAACGAGGTCAGGCACAGTGGCTCACGCCTGTAATCCCAGCACTTTGGGAGGCCGATGGGGGCAGATCACCTGAGGTCAGGAGTTCAAGACCAGCCTGACCAACATGGAGAAACCCTGTCACTACTAAAAATACAAAATTAGCCGAGTGTGGTGATGCATGCCTGTAATCCTAGCTACTTGGGAGGCTGAGGCAGGAGAATCACTTGAACCCGAAGGCGGAGGTTACAGTGAGCTGAGATCGCACCACTGAACTCCAGTCTGGGCAACAAGAGTGAAACTCCGTCTCAAAAAAAAAAAAAAAGATGTGAACGAATTAAAGACTCCAATTAAAAGACTAAAATTTTCAAAATAAATAAAGTAGTCTCATATATACGATGTTTACAAGAGGCACACTAAACATAAGGTAACAGAAAGTTAAATTCAAAAGGATAATAAAATTATACCAGGTGAAACACTCATCCAAAGACAGCCAGTATAACCATATCATTATCAGATGAAATGGACTTTAAAGCAAGAATATTAAGAGAATATAGGACATTTAACAATGAAGTATAATTAAAACAGGAAAATATAACAATCCTAATGTGGATGCACCTAATAACACAGCTTAACAGGCAGATGTTGATGGAACTAAAGATACATAATCATTGTTGAGAATTTTAAACACATTTCTCTTAGAAATAGACAGAAAAAGCAAACAAAAAAATTAGTAAGGATATAGATTTGAATATGACTAATTAGCTTAACCTAATAAATATATGTAAAATGCTATGCCTGCAAACTGCAGAATATACATTATTTTCAAATGCATATACTATGACCACATTCTGAGCTACATACCAGATCTCAACAAATCCTGAATGGATTAAAATAATACAGAATATATTATCCAATCATTACGGAATTAAATGTGGCTCAATTACAGAAAAGTGACTACCAAAACTCCAAATATTTAGAAACTCAGCAACATACTTTCAAAATGGCCTATGAGCCAAAGAAGAAATCACAATGAAAATTAAAATGTATTTTTCACTGAATGGTAATGAAAACACAACATATCAAACTATGAGAAATGTGGTTAAAGTAGTCTCAGATGGAAATGAATAGCTTTAACTACATTTACAGAAAAGAAGGGTTTAAAATCAATAACCTAAAATTTCATTTCACTGGCTGGGCATGGTGGCTCAAGCCTGTAATCCTAGCACTTTGGGAGGCCCAGGCAGGTGGATCACTTGAAGCCAGGAATTCGTCACCAGCTGGGCCAACATGGCGAAATTCCATCTCTACTAAAAATACAAAAATTAGCCAGACATGGTGGCGCAGGGCCTGTAATCCCAGCTACTCAGGCTGATGCATGAGAACTGCCTGAGACTGGGAGGCGGAGGCTGCAGCAAGCCTAGATCGTGCCACTGCACTCTACCCTGGGCAAGAGACTCTGTCTCAAAAAAAAAAAAAAAAAAAACCAAGTAAAATAAAAATAAAATAAAATTTCAGACAACTAAGAAAGCACAAAGTAGTGGGACCAGGCATGGTGGCTCAGGCCTGTAATCCCAGCACTTTGGGAGGCCAAGGTGGGAGGATTGCTTGAAGTCAAGAGATTGAGACAAGCCTGGTCAACATGGCACAACCCTGGCTCTACTAAAATTACAAAAATTGGCCAGCCATAGTGGTGCACACCTATAATCAATCTCAGCTTCTCAGGAAGCTGAGGCAGGAGAATCACTTAAACCAAGAGGTGGAGGTTGCAGTAAGCCGAGACTGTACTACTGCACTACTCCGACAGAGAGATATGCTGTCTCAAAAAAATAAAAATAAAATAAGAACAAATTAATCACCAGGAAATTGGATGGAAGGAAATATTCAAGAGCAGAAATCAAGAAATAGAAAGCAGAAATAAAATACAAAAAAAATCAACAAAGTCAAAAATAAAATAAATATATCCCTAGCAAGATTAATCAAGACAGAGAAAACACAAATTTCCAATATAAGGAAAGAAGGCAGGAACATGACCGCAGATCATATAGAAAGTATGAAGAAAATGTGAGGCCATTATGGACTCTTTGATGGTGACAGACTTGAAAATTTACATGAAATATGCAAATTCCCTGAAAAACACAACTTGCAAAGGTTGACATGGGAAGAAAAGAAAATCTAGGTAGTGGCTGGGCACAGTGGATCACGACTATAATCCCAGCACTTTGGGAGGCCAAGGCAGCTAGATCACCTGAGGTCAGAAGTTTGAGACCAGCCTGGCCAACATGGGGAAACCCCATCTCTACTAAAAATACAAAAAAGTTAGCCGGGCATGGTGGCAGGCACCTGTAAGCTCAGCTACTCATGAAGCTGAGGCAGGAGAATCCCTTGAACCTGGGAGGTGTAGGTTGCAGTGAGTTGAGATCGTGCCATTGCACTTCAACCTGGGTAACAGAGTAGACTCTGTCTCAGAAAAAAAAAAAAAAAAAAAAATCTAGGTAGTCCTCCCATATGTAGTTTAAAAATCAAATCGATTAAACTTTCTACAAAGAAAACTACAGGCCACATGGCTCCACTGGTAGACTCTTCCAAACATATAAGGTAAAAAAAAAAATACAAGTCTTACGAAAACTCTTTGAAGGAATAGAAAAAAGATGAAAGGCTTCTCAACAAATCTTATAAATTAGGCTTTATATCTGGATACCAAAACAATTTACCACATTAACAGAATAAAGCCAAATACCATAAGGTCATCTCCATCCATGCAGAAAAGGCATTTGATAAAACATTTGTTCATAATAAAAACTATCAGCAAACTAGGAATGAAAGGCCATAATTTGACATATTTATAAAAACTCTATAGCTAATATCATGCTTAATGATGAGTTATTAAACATATCCCCGAGTTGTGAACAAGAGAAAGATGCCCACTATCATCACTTCTAGTTAATAACCTAGTGAATGAAAAAATTTTAAAAAATAGAAGAATATTGATGGCCAGGAACGGTGGCTCATGCCTGTAATCCCAGCACTTTGGAAAGCTGAGGTGGGCGGATCACTTGAGGTCAGGAGATCGAGACCAGCCTGGCCAACATGGTGAAACCCTGTCTCTATTAAAATTTAAAAATTAGCCAAACATGGTGGTAGGCACCTGTAATCCCAGCTATTCAGAAGGCTGGAGCAGGAGATCACTTGAATCCAGGAGGCGGAGGTGGCAGTGAGCCAAGATGGCACCACTGCACTCCACCCGGGGGGAACAGAGCAAGACTCCATCTTAAAAAAAAAAAAAAAAAAGACGAGTATTGAGATGGGAAAACAAGAAATAAAATTATTATTTGAAAATGACATGACTGTATACACAGATAAATTTTAAATCTACAGGAAAAAGAGGTATATAAAGTATTTATAATAATTTATAAAATGATTGGGTGCAGTGGCTCACACCTATAATCCCAATACTTTGTGAGGCCAAGGCAGGAGAACTGCTTGAGCCCAGGAGTTCAACAATGCCAGCCTGGGAACAAAGAGAAATAAAAAAAAATTTGTCTTGGCATAGTGGTATGAGCCTGTAGTCCCAGCTACTAAGGAGGCTGAGGTGGGAGGATCCCTTGAGCCCAAGAGTTTGAGGTTGCACCACTGCATTCCAGCCCGAGTGATTGAGCAAGACTCTGTCTCTCCATCCCCACCAAAAACAAGTGTAAAAACTACACAAATCAATAAGAAAATTTAGCAAGGTTGCAAGATGCAAGGGCGATATTAAAAAATCAATTATTCTTATGTAGAGTAAAAAACAAGTGGAAAATAAAATGTGAAAAAAAAACTATTTAAATAAGAGCATCAAAAAATCAAATATACAGGAATAATCTAATTAAAGACTTACAAGACTTCTGTACTAAAAACCGAAAACATCTCTCAGAGAAATTAATGAAGCTTTAAATAAATAAAAGGACAAACATGTTCATGGATTTGTTAAAGTCAAAATAAAAATGTAGAAATGATGAGTCTCTAAATTTAATGTTTTACTTGGGAAAAAAGAACTGCAATTCAGGGTATACATCCTTTGCAATTCAGGGTATACATCTCTTTGTCTGAAGAACAAAGAGAAGGTGAGACGATTTTTAAAAAAAGAAAAGTTAGGTATTGCTCTTTGAGAAAGTTTGTTGACACTAGTAAGTGTGTGGGGAGCTGGCAAGCTCAAATTGGTGAGTGGTGAGCCAGGGTAGTGGGCAAAATTAGTCCCAGAGTTGCAGCAAATTATTTCAGAATCTAAAGGTAAAACTGGTTTCGGATTGCAACAAGCAGTTTCAACTGTCAGGCTTACAGAGAATTACATTCTTGGAGCAACGTTTTGTATTCTGAGAGCTTTTTCCCGGTTTCTCAACTCTATTTTAGTTGGGTATGAAAAGAATGACCAATTCTTACAACTAGCTTTCACAGATTGAGCACCTCAATATGAAGATGTCATTTCTCCCCTAAAATGAACCACTGATGTAAAGCATTCACAGCCAAAACCCCACAGAGATTTTTTTTTTTTTTTTTGGGGGAAATGAACAAGTTGACTATCTAATTTGTAAGAAGAAGAAAAAGACCTAAAATAAAGAGACAATATGGGGAAATATGAGATTGGAGAACTTAAAACTACCAGATGCTGTCTTACTATAAAGTAACAATAATTGGGAGTATAATGCCAGAACAAGGATAGATAAAAAGGCCAGTGAATTAGCAGACCCACTCTATTAGTCCGTTCTTGCACTGCTATAAAGAAATAACCTGAAACTGGGTAATTTATATAGAAAAGAGGTTTAAATGGCTCACGGTTCCTCAAGCTGTACAGGAAGCATAGCTGGGGAGGCCTCAGGAAACTTACAATCATGGCAGAAGGCAAAGGGGAAGCAGGCACATCTTACATGGCCAAAGCAGAGGGAATAGAGCAAAGGGGGAAGTGCTACACACTTTTAAACAACCAGATCTCGTGAGAACTCACCCACTATCACAAGAACAGCAAGCAGAAAATCTGCCCCCAGGCCGGGCGCGGTGGCTCAAGCCTATAATCCCAGCACTTTGGGAGGCTGAGAAGGGCGGATCACGAGGTCAGGAGATCGAGACCATCCTGGCTAATACAGTGAAACCCCGTCTCTACTAAAAAATACAAAAAACTAGCCGGGTGACGAGGCGGGCGCCTGTAGTCCCAGCTACTCGGGAGGCTGAGACAGGAGAATGGCGTGAACCCGGGAGGCGGAGCTTGCAGTGAGCTGAGATCCAGCCACTGCACTCCAGCCTGGGCGGCAGAGCACGACTCCATCTCAAAAAAAAAAAGAAAAGAAAATCTGCCCCATAATCCTATCCACTAGGCCCCTCCCCCAACATTGCAGATTACAATTCAAACATGAGATTTGGGCAGGGACACAAATCCAAACCGTATCACCCACACATATGCAATCACCTGATTTATGACAAAGGTTCCAGTATAATTCACTGGAGAGAGGATCATATTTTAAATCTAGGGTGTTGGGTCAACTGAATACTCATAAGACAAAACAAGTAAGCCTTGACAGTTACTTGACTAGGTGCTCAAAAATTAACTGTATATGGATCATAGATGTAAATGTAAAGCTAAACCTGTAAAATGTGTGGAAGAAAACACAGGAAAATGTCTTCATGACCATGGGGTAGACAAAGATGTCTTAAACAGGACGTAAGAACACTATCTGTAAAAGAAAATATATAATATGATATATAACATAAAATATAACAAATTGGACTTAATCAAAATTTAATAAAAATTTCTATTTATCCAAAGAAACTATCAAGAAGGTAAAAAAGGCAAGTCACATATTGAGAAGATATGTGCTGAACAAGTATATAAAAAACTGTATCATATCAAGATATGTACTATCAAGAATATATAAAGAACTCATACAAATCAATAAAAAAGAACAATCAATTAGAGTATAGGCAAAACACACTTAAACAGGAATTCGAACAAACACACCTTAAGTTCCTCCAGTTTACTATATTTAGCTCATATCCCTTTGTCCTGTCATGTTTTTCAATGACTTTCTACTCCTCATCAAACCTAGTATTAAAAACACTCAGGCTTAACAGTTGCTTCAGGTCTTAATTTAACTATGAATGCTTCTGTGTCACATAAAGCTTATATTAAATAAATGTATATGCTTTTCTTTGTTAATCTCTCATTTGTTAGTCCAATCTACAAGCTCTAGCCTGAGAACCTAGAAGAGTAAGACAAAAATATTTTTTTTCCCTCCCCTACAGTTTGTCACTGTGCATTTTTTCTCAAATCCACATTCAGTGATTTCACACTGGTAGCTTAAAATTGGCCATGGTGGAAGTATTTATACCATGGAAATTAGGAAATGCTACAAATCAGGACTTGATTTGTTTTCTTAATTGTCTAGACACTTAAGAAAGTGATAGAGAAAATGTTAATAAGGCAGATAAAATTTAACAGTGTGTCATGTCTATAGCAGTTACATTGTAAATAGCACAAAAATTTAGGAAACATTCCTACAGTATTCAAAAACTGTTATCTAATTCAGCAAACAAGTCACTCATAACATTCTCCATGAATAAAGTTCTGACATACATCTTTGTCTTTGTTGTTTTACTTTTGTATTACTAACTAGTATCAAAAAATATTACTTAACATACATTTAAAAATTATACTACTTTGGGAGGCCAAGGTGGGAGGGACTGTTTGAGGCCAGGTGTTCAAGACCAGCCTGGTCAGCATAATGAGACCCTGACTCTACAAAAACTAAAAAATAATTAGCTGGGCATGGTGGTGCACAGGCAGAGTCCTAGCTACTTGAGAGGCTCAGGTGGGAGGATCGCTTGGGCCCATGAGTTGGAGACCGCAGTGAGCCACTGCACCTCAGCCTGGGTGACAGAGTGAGACCCTGTCTCAAAAAGAAACAAAAAGAAAGAAAGAAATATACTCATTCATTAACTGCAAGCATAGTCTGGCTAGAGATACAAGAGTTGAGGTAAAGCTAACAAAAGCATTCCAAGACAATCGACTGACTACACAGGATTTATAATGGGTACTGTATGTTTATTATTTACAAATTGTGTGCTATTTTTTAATCAGTAAAATGTGTAACACATACACACAATTATTCCTCTGGAGAAAAAGCTAATTATTAAACATTTAACAAATCACCTATTTTTTTTAAATGCATACTGGGCTACAAAGAAAAATTAAAATCACTTATTCAGAGAAAGTTCTTACATATCTAAATCACTTTTCTTTCTAGTTGCAGAATGAAAGGTGTAGTCTACAGTAGGTAGAATTTTAGGCAGCTGTTACTATAGTCACATTTTCAAATTGCAGCTGGATACTCTAGTACAACGGTAGTGTGGTATGAGGACTGGTGCCAATAAGTAAGCTGTTTGTGATTTACTTGTCATGGTCCATAAGTACATAAATTGAAAATAAGCATTTGTATACAAGTATTTGGTGTGTAGTCGATCAGAAAAAATTTTAAAAACACCTGGAGAACTGGCCAGGCATGGTGGCTCACACCTGTGATCCAAGCACTTCGGGAGGCCGAGGTGAGTGGATCACTTGAGGTCACGAGTTTGAGACCAGCCTGGCCAACATGGTAAAACCCCATCTCTACTAAAAATGCAAAGTTGGCTGGCAGTGGTAGTACGTGCCTGTAATCCCAGCAACTTGGGAGGCTGAGGCAGGGGAATTGCTTAAAACTGGGAGGTGGAGGTTGCAGTGAGCTGAGATAGCACCACTGCACTCCAGCCTGGGCAACAAGAGCGAAACTCCATCTCCAAAAAAAAGAAAAAAAAAAAAAAAACAAAACTTGGAGAATCACTGTGCTAGCACACCAAGATCTGTCCAAGATTTGACAGTAAAACTGACAATAATCTGTTAAGTAACTAAGATAGCTGCCTTTAAGCAAATTTTGCTGCTACTCAAGGAAACGCAGCCAGCTGCTACTGGGCAAAGGCCATTCCCAGAAGCTACTAGTGAAAGAGGAATGTATATCATTTATCATTGTTTTGCTTTCTTTTTTTCCTCACAGAAACTACCCCAGCCAAATTTCAGCTTCCCTACACCATCACCACTACCACCATCTACCAGTTTTGAGCTATCTTCACTCCCCTTTTAAGATACCCAGATGCATGGTTGATGCTTTCTAAATATTCACCTGATGTTAGCTCATGTGTTATGCTATTTTTCTATGATGAGCCATCTCCTTGCCAGCTTTTCTGCATACCTTGAATATTACTTATGTGTCTGGCTTTGTAAAATAAAAACATATAATTGAAAATGTTTAGAAAGACCAGGTGTTACGGCCAGCAGTTTGGGAGGTCAAAGAAGGATGATCACTTGAGGTCAGCAGTTCAAAACCAGCCTGGGAAACATAATAAGACCCTGTCTCTACAAAAAAAAAAAAGAAAAGAAAAGAAAAAAATTAGCCAGGCATGGTAGTGTACACCTGTAGCCCTAGCTACATGAAAGGCTGAAGGTGGGAAGATCACTTGAGCTCAGAAGCTTGAGGTTACAGCAAGCTATGATCACAACACTGTACTTCGACCTGGACAGCAGAGTGAGACCCTGTCTCTAAAATAAATAAATAAATAAAAATGTTTAGAAGATGTTTTAAAGACTTTAAATTTTTTAACTTAATAATTATAAGATAAATAGTCAAGGTGTTAATATTGATTAATATAAAGATTACTGTCAGCCAAGAATTTCCCAGTACTTGTCTCTATGCAACCACATATGGCCCATGAGATGATTTTTCAAAATGGGAGGGGTGGTCAATGTTCAACAAGTATGGAAAATACGACATCTTATCTTCCTATTATGGAGACTGACAGCATACTATAGTATGATAAAGCACTGATATGTCATATATTAAATAAAAGGATTGAATTTTGTATTGCCAAGAATTTCCCAAACTTACTTAACAACTTTTGCTTTTCTTTCAGGAATTTACAATAACTAATGCACCACAGAACTATTTATTTGTAAAACATGCTTTTGGGGCATTAACTGTCATTCAGTCTCATCACTGAACTGGAGCCCATTCAAATTAGTAATTAATTCCTCCTTCTTTTTTTTTTTTTTTTTTTGAGATGGAGTCTTGTTGTATCACCCAAGCTGGAGTGCAATGGTGCAATCTCAGCTCACCGCAACCTCTGCGTCCCAGGTTCAAGCGATTCTCCTGTCTCAGCCTCCTGAGTAGCTGGGACTACAGGCGTGTGCCATCACGCCCAGCTAGTTTTTCGTATTTTTAGTAGAGACAGGGTTTTGCCTTGTTAGCCAGGATGGTCTCTATCTCCTGACCTCGTGATCCGCCCACCTCAGCCTCCCAAAGTGTTGGGATTACAGGCATGAGCCACCTCGCCCAGGCCCTAATTCCTTCTTATGATAATCCTAGTATATCCATTATCACTATACACAAACACCTTTATGTAAAGTCTAAAGGATATTCTAAATAAATCTATCTGACCAGTTTGTAAATAGTCTTATCACACAACCTTACTTGTAGGCTAACTTGGCTGCTCAAACTTGTTCATGACCTAATGACTAGCTCTTTTAACTCTGTTTAATTCTAAGATGCTTGCCATGTTTAAATAAATGTACCTATAAAAAGAGCAACAAGTAAACGTCCCTTGTTTTTCTGAGTATCCTGGGATCGATATTAAAATTGCTTTCTCTTCCTTTTTGCTGGAAAGTCAGTAAGAGCTAGGAAATAGATACACTCATTTTGATTTGCAGTCACTGTCTTTTGAATTGGAAGCGGCTTTACAAATCGCCCTGTACAAGTATACACGTCATCTAGAATTGCTGAGGATATATGAATTACAAGAAATTAGCTCTTTACACTCTCCAGTACAAATGAGATAACTGAAAACCAAGAATTAAAAGTTTATAATAAAAGGGCAAAGTAATAGGAACAGAAGAAGAGCAGATGTAAGCAGCCATGGGCAAATGAGTAAAATTTCCGGTTAGTTTTCTTTTGTTAAGAGCAGTTTCTCCTGTAAAGAACAATTGATTAATCAGAGAACTGACAAGGATCACAGGAACCTGGTCAATTTCTGTTAGCAGCCAGCTCCATGTGTTAAAGACTTTGAAGCAGAAAGACATGGATTATCAATTCCCTACAGAAGCTTTTAACACCAGAAAAGAGTAAATGGGGTAGAAGCTGAGGAAAAGGGGAGGAAAAAAACCCAAGTGGTGAGAGGAGCAAATATGGGTAGAATGATTTTAAAATAGCAGTGTTTTCAGAAGGATGGGAAATAATAGCACACACACACAAAAAAGGCTAAGGTGAATTATAATGTGAAAAGCTATGTCCTGCATCCTTTATGACACTGTATTTTTACCAGCTAAAATAAAATGTTCCAGAACCTGTTGTGGTGTCCAACCTTAGTTCTGCTTGGCATTATCTTAAGAATGGGCTAAACACCCAGAAGACAAGAGAGAAAATATATAGCATGAAATATACACCAGAATATGATAACATTTGGCATATATTTTAATATATAGTAGGAATAAAATTAGTAACAGATTAGAAATGGGCTGTTTCTAGTGGCTCTGCTGATAAAATGAGTAGAACAGCCAACAATTTATATGGATATGATAATGAAAAGGTTAATTCAGTTTGTGTGCAGAGGAAGTATCCCAGTGTATAGAGAAGATACATGAGTGACCTCCAATAAATATGTGGATAAGCAGATAATGAATCCATCACTGTAGAAAAAGGAACATTTACAAAAAGCATAAAGGCTGTTTCCTTTCATATTGAATGAAAATTCTTCCTTTAACATCAGTTTTAAATATCTGTGATGCAGGACAGAACCTGAAGTACATTTGCCATTTAAATTCAGGTCAGCATATGACCTTCTAATCATAAAAGGAATATATACATTTGTGCATCTCTGAAACCAATCTGGGATGATAAAGTTGAGAGAGGCTCCTGGGAACTCCCCTACATCACACAAAATTTCAAGATCAAAAGACTGTTAACACCTACGTTTTAACACCTGCATCATTTTTGCTACCAGAATGCTTTTCCTCATTGCTGTGGTCAGACAAAACATCTTCCTTTCTCAAAGAAATAAAAACTCATCTCTCTCAACTGCAAATGACACTACAAAGGTACTTTATATACCACGGTTACACACACAGATCCAACAAAACTTGTATAAAGCTATATATTTTAATAACATAATTACTTCATGCATTTTATTAAATTTAGGAAAACTACATTATGGAATTTTAAATACATTTTGGGAGTGAAACTGATCTCTAAGTATAGTTAACAGAATTGAATTCCGTATTAACTAGGAGTAAAAATATTAACTTGCCTATTAAAGAGGACCTATTAATAAATTTTCATTCAAAAGCACATCAATCCTTTCTATGTTTCTCATGTTAAGATAAAGACATATTACTATAATTTTGTTGTTTTTCTTCTCTAACCAGGTGACAAAATTTCCCAAAGCACTTAAATTTTTAAAAATAATAAATGGCTCACATGTTCAGAATAATGAAATTACAAGTGGACCAAAGAAAGAAATAATATAGAATATCAGGTTTACTCATTTTTAAAGATGTAGGCCGGGCGCGGTGGCTCAAGCCTGTAATCCCAGCATTTGGAGAGCGAGACGGGCGGATCACGACGGTCAGGAGATGCGAAAACCATCCTGGGCTAACACGGTGAAACCGTCTCTACTAAAAATACAAAAAACTAGCCCGCGAGGTGGCGGCGCCTGTAGTCCAGCTACCTCGGCCGGAGGCTGAGGCAGAGAATGGCGTGACCGGGAGCGGAGCTTGCAGTTGAGGAGCATCCGGCCACTGCACTCCAGCCTGGGTGACAGAGCTGAGACACTCCGTCCAAAAAAAAAAAAAAAAAAGATGTATACCTCATGAACCAAAATATAATTTAGAATCTGTCACTCAAATGCAGAGTGCTGTGTTTCTCTTACATTTCTTTTTTAATTTCCCAAATTCATATATCTGTTTTTTTTCTATATAATTTAATTTTAAACTCATAATTTATAATATGACAAAGTAAATTGAAAGTTAATTTCCCTATTTGTATAAAAGTCTTAAGCTAATAGCATAAATACCTGATTCAGAAATAGCTTTTTTTTTTAAAAAGAAAAATAAAATATACCAAAGGATAAGCAGTGGTTATCTCTGAGTGATAGAATAATGCATGATTTTAAAAATCATTTTTGGCTGGGCACGGTGTCTCACACCTGTAATTCAGCATTTTGGGAGGCCGAGGCAGGTGGATGACTTGAGGTCAGGAGTTCGAGACTAGCCTGGCCAACATGGTGCAACCCCGTCTCTACTAAAAACAGAAAAATTAGCTGGGTGTGGTGGCGCACACCTGTCATCAGATACTTGGGAGGCCGAGACAGGAGAATCACTTGAGCCTGGGAGGTGGAGATTGTAGTGAGCCAAGATAGAACCACTGCATTCCAGCCTGGGCAACAGAGTGAGATTCTGTATCAAAAAATAATAATAATAAATTAAATTTTAAAATAAAATAAAATCATCTTTATATTCTTTTCTCCAAATATCCTATAATCACATGTACTACACTTATAATCAGCACAATATATAACACCCTAAAAATAAAAATGCTAAAATGTTTCATGTTTAGTCCATATCATTACTTAAATCTTAAATAACTTACTGGTAGTTTCTTATGTCTAATGTTTAGACCCTCTAAAAACTAGTAACTAAAAACTAGTAACTGCTCCCTTCAGACTGAATAGGCCAACTTATTCTAGTCTAGGAGAGTGGCCAACTTAGGCCACTCTCCTAGACTTACAATAGTTGCCAAAATAATGCCATATTTACACTAAAAAGTCTATGCCCCTTATACTGGGGGTGAAGCCACTTTTCCCAGTGGCATATGGGGATACAGGTAAATACATGAATAAAATAACCCGGGGTTTTGATCAGAAGGAGGAAGGGAAGAAATGGATATTGGATATGCAACCAACAGTGTTCACTACAAAAGTCTTTGGTGCCAATTTCTTTTATTCTATTAAATTTCACCGAGTGTGGTTAGTCCCACTTATCTGCTACAGGGATTAAGATTTGGCTCTGTCATCCCTTATATCAGATTCACTCTGCATTACAGCAATTGTAGCATATCTACATTTTTTTAATTAAAAAAAAAAGACAGGATACCCTTATTCTCCTTTCAGATACTGGAAGAGACACTTAAAATACATGAACACTAATCCTCACAATCCTATAAAATTAGTATTACTGATTTCTATAAATAAGAAATCTGAGTTAAAGTAATTTGGCAAAATTCAAGCATCTGATAAGCATGAGAGTTGGGATTCAAACACAGATCTCTCCCATTTCAAGGCCTCTACTAGTTACGTTTTATACCATCTCATCTTCCCAGCGAGACTGCCACTTCAAAATATTTATTGAACATCCAGTTCAATGTTTTTTGGACTTAAAAAGAGAATCAGACAGATAGCTCCTCCCCCTCCAATGAACTGCAGATACTTTAGACTTAGCGGTAAACTATAGTAACGAATAGGACACAGAAGCCACCATCTTTTCCACTTAAATAAAGAAGGTGGGGGGCAGTAGCCTAAAAGTATCTTGGATTTCTAGAGTTTACCATATATAACTCAATGCATAATGAACATGTAAGAGTGGTATTAAAAGCAGATGGAATATAGGTTAAACACTTCGTTTTCTTAAACAAGAAGAATTAATATATATTCTCTTGGACACTGAATCCAGTTTATGTTCTAGAAACTCTATCTTTTTACCCAATGGAAGACAGGAAAAAAACTCCTAATGTATTATGCTTTTTTTCATTGTTCAAGAAATGTTCTGCAGTAATCCCAGCACTTTGGGAGGCGAAGGTGGGGGGATCACGAGTCAGGAGTTCAAGATCAGCCTGGCTAACATGGTGAAACCCCATCTCTACTAAAAATACAAAAATTAGCCAGGCATGGTGGCACACGTCTGTACTCCCAGCCATTCAGGAGGCTGAGGCAGGAGAATCACTTGAACCTGGGAGGTGGAGGTTGCAGTGAGCCAAGATCACATCACTGCACTCCAGCCTGGCTGACAGAGTGATAGTCTGTCTCAACAACAACAACAACAACAAAAAGAAAGGCATACACCTAAGTACTGCTAGAATACCAAATTTAATAAAACAATTTCCACGTAGAGTTTACAATTCAGGAGAAAAAAGGAAACAAAATAATAATAATAGAAGACAGTCTATGACAAATGACCCATTATTTACAAAGGGTTTTAAAGTTTATAAGAAGGAAGTAAGCAATTCTGGCTAGAAAGCCTTTGGAGAAAGAAGGTTCTGACTTTGGGGCGAGGTTCTGAAGGATGGCAATGATTTCCAAAAGTGAATGTAGGAAGGAATTTGGGAGAAAATACTGTTTATGCAAAGGAAAAGTGGCAAAGTGAAGGGTATGTTTACAAAATGGCAGGCCCTATTTGACAAAGCAAACAATTTAAATAAGAAATATGAGAACAAAGATTTTAAAAGTGGATTCACTCAGGAGGCTGAGGTAGAGGATCACTTGAGTCTCGGAGTACAAGATTATACACAGTGAGCTACAATCATGTCACTGTACTTCAACCTGAAAGACAGAGCAAGACCCCTCCTCAAAAAAGAATAAAAAACAAAAAGTACATTCAATCAGATCATCAAGAGCTTAAATATCTGGCTAAGATGTCTAAATTTTATTCAGAAAACAAATAGGCAATGAAACTTTACGGAGAGTGAATATTTTAAATAAATTCTCCAACAGCAATGTTCAGCATAAGGGCTTATAAAAAGTATAAGCCTGCCCATCACAAGCTGGTCCCAACCTTGGCTTAAGCTTCATCTTCCACCTCCTTCCCCTTTGCCCTTCACCCATCGAGTCCTCATGCTCTAACCAGACATGGGCCTTTCCAAGAGGCTCTTTAACCTCTCCACATCTTTGCTCACTTACAATATGAACTGCCTTCTCAGGCTGACAGTTTCCTAGGTGTTTTCAAGGCCCATCTCAAATGGACTCTTCCTTTGTAAAAGCCTTCCCTGCTACTAAAAGCATTGGCAATTGCTACCATAATGCTCTTACCTTGGCACTTAACACTCTGTGGGAACTGTTGGTCACATGTGCATACACATGACTATAAGCTCTTAAAGGGAGAGACTGGATATTACTGATCTTTGTCATCTCAACACTTTGTAAAGCTAATGTTCAATAAAGTTCCATCGTCCTTCCTGCCACAATTCCTCTGCACACAACTCCTTCTTCTGTTAGAATGCTCTTTTTCTTGTTTTTTGCCTACTCATTCTTCATTCCTCATCACAAATTTACTGCCCCAAAGCAGCCTTTCTTACCCAGAGACTAGGCCAGGCCCCTCACCATTATACACTCAAAGCACCATGTACCTTTGCTTCATCACACTAGTTCTACTTTCATTTGTGTGATGTAATTGTCTGATCCCTTAACTGGTCTTTAAGCTACAGGAGGTCAGAAACCCTCTGCTTTTTGCTCATACCTGAATCTCTAGCATCTAGCACAAAGTAAGTAATTAATATAAAATTAAAACAGCTACATGTGGCTAGAACCCAGAGATTTAACAGCTCTATTCTGGGGTGATACTGCTGGCTCAACTGTGTGAAATTAGGCAATTAGCCATTCTATGATCATTTTCTTCATCAGGACACAGCACAATAGGCTAGGCACAGTGGTTCATGCCTGTAATCTTAGCACTTTGGGAGGCCAAGGTGGGGTAATTGGATTGCTTGAGCTTAGGAACTTGAGACCAGCCTGGACAACGTGGTGAAACCCCGAATCTACAAAAAAAAAAAAAAAGAAGAAGAAGAAGAAGAAGAAAACAATTAGCTGAGCATGGTGGCACACACCTGTAGTCCCAGCTATGCAAAAGAGGCTGAGGTGGGAGGTTCACCTGAGCCTGGGGAGGATGAGGCTGCAATGAGCTGCGATCACACCACCACACCACTGTACTCCAGCCTGGGAGACAGAGCAAGGTCTTGTGTCCAAAAAAAAAAAAAAAAAGCATAGTACTTGGCACATGCAAGCACTCTGTAAAAGTTACACTATCATCAATGTGTTGTCACTATTTATATCATAATTTTCATAATTACTATAATACTGTCTTCAGTTTAACAGTTCTCTCAGGTGGCAGAACAGAAGGCTTGGTAGAGAGAAGTTAAACCAGTGGCTTTGGATAATCAGTTAAGAAGAAATGGAGGCAAATCGGGGTCTATGCCTAGGGATTGGTAGCAGTGGGGATTTACTGTTAGCAAGCATTTAAAACAAAATATCAATGTTAATCTATAAAACTATATAACTATAAATGTTAATCTGCAGAGGAATTAATATAGGGAGGAACAAATGATTATAATATAACTATTTTTAGATATTATTAAATATTAGATATATCTATTTGATAGAATAATCAAAGATATTACTCTATCTTTTGACAGAATAATCTATTTTTATATTACCTTGAATCTACTTAGCTATTATATGTTTGTATTTATCCTTTAAACAAACAATATTCAAAAATTTCAAAATATCCAGGGCTGGGCACAGTGGCTCACTCCTGCAATCCCAGTACTTTGGGAGGCCAAAGTGGGCAGATCACTTGAGGTCAGGAGTTCAAGACCAGCCTGGCCAACATGGTGAAATCCCATGTCTACTAAAAATACAAAAATTATCTGGGTGTGGTAGCGGGTGCCTGTAATCCCAGCTTAGGAGGCTGAGGCAGGAGAACCACTTGAATTCGGGAGGTAGAGGTTGTAGTGAACAGAGATCATGCCAGTACACTCTAGCCTGGGCAAGAATGAGACCCCATCTCAAAAAAAATTCAAAATATCCTTGATTCTTCCATAAAACATAGGTTTTATGCAATATTTATTTTTATTATCTTTCAAATATAGATTGTGACTACTAAAATCCTGTTTGAGCTAATTGTGAGATTTATAACCATACTGTGTAAGTTTTTCAAACTAGTCAACAAGTATAAGAGCCTTAAATCCATGTGGAGCTAAGTAAAGAGATTACCCTTTAAGATGAAGAAACGCCAATAGCAATACCTATACCACAATGGAAGAAACTTGGGCCCTTCAGGGAGCTTACACTATGGTTTACAGTGTTTATTCCACTGAATCTGCATTTTCTTTTTCTTTCTTTCTTTTTTTTTTTTTTGAGATGGGGTCTCGCTCTGTCGCCCAGGCTGGAGTGCGGTGGCACGATATTGGCTCACTGCAACCTCTGCCTCCTGGGTTCAAGCGATTCTTCTGCCTCAGCCTCCAGAGTAGAAGGGACTACAGGCACATGCCACCACACCAGGCTAAATTTTGTATTTTTAGCAGAGATGGGGTTTCACCATATTGGCCAGGCTCATCTCGAACTCCTGACCTCGTGATCTGCCCGCCTGGCCTCCCAAAGTGCTGGGATTACAGGCATGAGCACTGTGCCTGGCCTGAATCTGCATTTTCTTACTCATCTTGGAAAACAACCAACTTCTCAGTCTTTTTAAGGAAGTAAGCAATTAAAACATTTCTAGATCTACTGATATCAATTTATTTTCATTATTAGCCTATTTTATGAGTCAGTCTGTGGTTTTAAAAGCTTTCTTCTAGGTAAAAATGCTAGAAACACAAACACTAGATGACAAATGATATACAGTAAAATACTTCATATATGCTTTCTTTGGAAATTCAGGTAGTATCAATAAGTGTGTAGAAATGTTAAAACTACTTAATCATCCAATGCTCTTGTTGAGAACTCTCTTTTCTTCCATGTTGGAAAAATCATTAGCCTTTAGAAAAGGTATAAAAGAATTAACCAAACCTAAGTAAAGACAGAAATGTGGTAAAGAACTGGATTTGACTTTGCTAATACCTAAACAGACAGAACAGACATCTTTTTTCATGACAGCAATAGCCAGCTGTATCAAAAATAAATTCTAAAGTAATTTAGGATAAATTCTAAAACTCTATTATCTGTTATTAACTTCTTCTAAACTACACTCTTTGTCAAGGAATGACACTTCTGCTATAGACAGACACTTTCTGCTGAGTGATTGCTTTTTCCTGGTGTCTCTAAAGCCAGGGCCTCAGGCTTCCTTCCCAAAGGGGAGTGGGGGTAGAAGGAAAAAAGAGAGGAGAAGGAGACTATAAAGAAAGAGACCACTTAAGGCTGTAGTATCCTGGTGGCAGATCAAATTATAATGATAGGGCAGGGAATAATTTGGGGAGAGCATAAAGCACCAATAATTTGGGTAATTTCATTTTTCTATTTACACTGAAAATTGAACAATATAAATCAAAATAATGAACGCTATTCTATTAAATTCTCACTCTGAAAACATTATCCCATGTTTTAAGAGATTTTGGAGTATATATTCAACACTAAATATCAAAGGAAATTCTGAATTACTATTAGGAATATTAATGGCTTAACAGTGACCAAACATTTTTAAAACTAAAGACAGAGAGGATGGAAAAGTGGTCACTGTCTACAGAGAGGATGGAAAAGTGGTCACTGTCTAACAAGACAATTTCCCAAACATCATTTGTTAAGTCTCTCTTCTTTTTTTTTTTTTGAGACAGAGTCTCACTCTATCCCCAGGCTGGAGTACAGTGGCATGATCACAGCTCGCTGCAACCTCTGACTCCCGAGTTCAAGTGATTCTCACACCTCNAAGGAAATTCTGAATTACTATTAGGAATATTAATGGCTTAACAGTGACCAAACATTTTTAAAACTAAAGACAGAGAGGATGGAAAAGTGGTCACTGTCTACAGAGAGGATGGAAAAGTGGTCACTGTCTAACAAGACAATTTCCCAAACATCATTTGTTAAGTCTCTCTTCTTTTTTTTTTTTTGAGACAGAGTCTCACTCTATCCCCCAGGCTGGAGTACAGTGGCATGATCACAGCTCGCTGCAACCTCTGACTCCCGAGTTCAAGTGATTCTCACACCTCAGCCTCTTGAGTAGCTGGGATTACAGGCACCTGCCACTACACCTGGCTAATTTTTGTTTTTTTTTTTTTGAGACGGAGTCTTGCTCTGTCGCCCAGGCTGGAGTGCAGAGGCCAGATCTCAGCTCACTGCAAGCTCTGCCTCCCGGGTTTACGCCATTCTCCTGCCTCAGCCTCCCGAGTAGCTGGGACTACAGGCGCCCGCCACCTCGCCCGGCTAGTTTTTTGTATTTTTTAGTAGAGACGGGGTTTCACCGTGTTAGCCAGGATGGTCTCGATCTCCTGACCTCGTGATCCACCCGTCTCGGCCTCCCAAAGTGCTGGAATTACAGGCTTGAGCCACCGCGCCCGGTATTTTTAGTAGAGATGGAGTTTTGCCATGTTGGCCAGACAGGTCTCGAACTCCTGACCTCACGTGATCTGCTCACCTCGGCCTCCCAAAGTGCTAGGATTACAGGCATGAGCCACCACACCTGGCCTCATTTGTTAAGATTTTTAAATATCATATCCTTAAAAAATAAATACTGAACTCTAAAAAATATGTACTGAAACAGATATCTGCATCTATTTGGCTGTTCACATATTTCAACTATTTGAAAATTTATTTATTTAGTATTAATTTTATTTTAGAAGAAACAAAATCCAGAAATCAAATAATTCATTAAACTTATACTTACAGTAACCCACATGAAAACAAGTAGCAACACATCTAATGGTGTTACCCCCCTAGCAAACTAACCTTGTATTTTTGACAAAACATGAAGACACTTAAAACCCAAATACATTCATTTTAAAAACTACTTTTCTCCACAGAAGTTAAACAAAAATTTGGAAGGAAGAAAACAGGTGTAAAGGGGAAAACCCTCAACTTTTCACCTTTTGCTTCTAAGTTTTGTTATTAATTAGTACCAAATTTTGTTAGTTTTTTTTTTTTTTAAAGCCTGTGTCACACAAAAAAACCAAGGTAGCACTTCTTTAAAAACAGGCTTTTGTTTACCTTTTTATTTTAAAACTCACAGTAGGCCAGGCATAGTGGCTCACACCTATAATCCTGGCACTTTGGGCGGTCAAGGTGGATTACCTGAGGTCAGGAGTTCCAAGACCAGCCTGGCCAACGAAACTCCAGTCTATTAAAAAATACAAAAATTAGCCAGGTGTGGTGGCGCACGCCTGTAGTCCCAGATACTCAGGAGGTTGAAGCATGAGAGACTGAGGCTGCAGTGAGAGACTGTGCCACTGCACTACAGACTTTGAGACAGAGCAAGACCCTATCACAAACAAACAAACAAACAAACAAACAAATAAATAAATAACACTAATTCTAGGGTACAAATAATTTCAACAATAAATGTTAGTACTAGATTTAAATGCTTAATAATAGTTGTTAGTGTTTTCTGGATAGCTTGCTAATCAAAATAACAAATGAGAGAGGATCATGGATTTGAAAGATTTAGTATTCTAAACCTTTCCAAAAAGCAAAATTTCAGTGACAACTTAAGCATTAATTAAAATATCAATAAAAATTTAAATTTAATTAAGTAAACAGAAGACACATTCAACTGTAGACGACATAAAAAATAAATCAATTGCTATAAATTTTAATGTCAATGAAAGCACAGACCAATGCATTAATTACAGACTTCATAGCTGATCCTAGTTCTTGAAAGGCTGGTAACTCACCGTTATCAACAGAAACTTAAGTAGCCTTTCTATGTACCTCAACAAATCTTGTATTTAACTTTTAAAGGTAAAATAAACTTACCACAAAACACTATTAAAAATTAAAAGATGACTTTGTTTCTCTCATTATTCATCCTAAAAGCGGACCAAAAGATTGTATTTATAAATCTGGTTAACTTAAAAGTTATCTTGGATTGATAGGAAGATCATATGACCAAATATCATTGTCTTTTAAGATCTACAAGACTATGAAAATTTAAGGAAGAATTTTTTACATAAACAATAAATACTCATTGAAATAAAATATTTTAAACAAAAATGCCTATTAGATTTTAAAATATAATTACTTATGTCAAGAGTGGTCTATACGGTATTCTTAGAAGTCTTTTAAAATACTTATTTGCATAAAATATGCCAATAAATGACATATTTTAAAATCAATGGCAGAGAGGGTACTATTTTGAAACTATTGTTGTTTCAAATATTTTAGTTATTATTTGGAGACAGCTATACTATTTACTAAAATAGAATTTAAACATTTAAATACAAGTAGCTTAAGAACAAATTAAAATAACTTTAAAGATGGAATATTTAATGGTTCACAATAAACTAGAACATCATGACTAAGTCACCAAATTAGGAATAAGCATCAAACAGGTATCCTCATTTAACTTTATAAAAACTTATGTAAATATCATAGGAGGTGGATTGGATTTTCTTCCAAACAGCTAGCTACCCTATGCTAACTGTTAGGAGGTAGGTCAGAAGAGCAAGAAGAAATACATCTAATTAATTCCCTCTTGTATTTTACATGTAGTCCTATAATGTATTTCTTTCTTTTGTTCTGCCAGCAATTATTTCTTGCTAATGTCTCCCAACCACCACTTCTACTTTCTCTACACTATGAGTTCTGGGAAACAAGCTACAGTTTAGAAATCTCAAATGATACTAAAAGATAACTGATAGAAAAATAAGTAACTAAGAAACTACCACGGTATAGATTAGAAGGTGCATATTATTTTAAAAATCTATGTAGTAGTAATTTTTTTCAGCTTCCTAAAAAACTACAGCATGGAGGTAATGTAAGGTAAAGCATATGAAATTAAACAAGACACGTATCAATAAATATTTTCTCAAAGTTTTATGCTTCATTCTGAAATTCACTTCAATCCTATCTGTGACCAACTAAAAGGGAAGTCACATGACTTAAGCAATGAAAGAGAAAGTTTTCTTTCCTTTCCTTTCTACAGGAAGAAACAAAAGCTTGGTATTAGCTACCCAAAGCCAATGGGTGGGGCCTGAAAACCAAAAAATTATACTGAATTAAGATTAATCTTAATAGAGGCCCACTTTAACCTTCTGAAAACATCAAAAATGCGAAGATTGCAGCCAGCACTTAAATAAAATAACAAGCATTTAATACAAATTAGGTTTTACAACTAGAAAATTCTTCAGAGACAAAATTCAGTTTATAAACAATGTTGAAGCTTTTATTGGGGTAAAATCACCTAACTGTGATTCCTTATACAGATACACACACCATCCCCCACTGGCACACAGATATTTCACAAGCCTCTTGAATAAATAGGAGTATCCAATGTCCAGGGTGATGGGTGGTCCTGAGGTCCTGAACCAGAGCTGTATACTTTTAAGGGATGCTAAGATAAGAACAAAGTGTTTTGTGTTTGTTTAAACCTGGGTCTAGATGTAGTCTTTGCACCATTATTGGAACAGCTCATAAACTTGTGCTGTTATTAATTCAGAGAAGCTTTAAATGTCTGCATAAATGCTAGAAATTAAGTACATCAAAATAAAATACTTTAGGGCTTTTTATAGCTCTCATTCAAATTAATTCAATTTACTTAAAAGTAATCATTACATTTCAAAAGTGGTAAATCTGAACCTAAGAGAAAAACATCACAGGACCGCACTTTCACTACCAACAGGATACCATACCATATAAAATAACATGCATTTAAAGTATATACATCAAATAAGCTGCAATGCAATGAAAAACTTCTTAAGATAATGAAATTAACCCATGGACAGTCCCAATAAAGAATCAACTACTATGCCCATTTTTATGCTGCAGGCTTTATGTATGTCCAATATAAAGAGTTGTTTGTGGGGCTTTTTGTTGTTGTTGTTTTGTTTTGTTTCCCAGAGCAGAAAGCAGGCTTTACAAGTGGCCCAAGGAAAAGATAAGCAATGAATAGTTCTGACCCTGGCTTCTGTGGCTTGATCAAGTGGGCCTGCAACCTGAGCCAAAGGGCACAAATTCCTCACCATTCAAAATTCTTCAATGGCATGGGGGAGGAAACAGTGAAAGGGGCAAACATGCAAATCCAAGTGTCCTTAGATTGAGTATTCAATGAAAATTTTTAATTAGAGAGCTAAAACATGAGGCCAATACTGTGACTAAATTTCTAACGCTCAGTTTAATCAATCCCTGAAAAGAGAAGCTTTTTTTCTTGTGAAAACTGAAAAAGATGCACTTTAAAAAAAAAATGTATGGCTTACACTGAGCTGTGTTATGTATATGTCTCTAATATCATTTAATCTATTTAAAGGAGCTGTTGAAAAGTGTGACGAATTTGGAAGGATCAGTGCTTATATATCATAAAAAATCATGTATTATTAAAATCACACAGGAAGAAAAGTTGATATAATTCATTCCAAGCTTTACAATATATTAATGATCTATTAAATATTTAAAGTGATAGCTATAACTATGTTGCCAGACTTCTGTTACAGACTGAACTAAGGATAAAGACAATTCATTTGAATGGGAAAAAAAAAAAAGCTAAGATAAAATAATTTAAGCATTATAGGATCTGGGAACATTCTATTCACTATATCTAACGGCCTAGGAAATTGATTACAAAAGCTTAAAAAAAAATGATCATTAACAAATCTTGGCCAAAGTAAAAGTAATTTGAAATTTATATGGAGTCTTTGTATCCTATAACACCATAAAATGAAATAGCAATCTTAAGAGTTATTACCAAATTAAACTTACAAGATTTAAAAATAGTCTAACTTTAACAAAAGTAATAAATTAAAGTGGGTTTTGATTTTTTAAAGTGGGCTGTTGTGACAAAAGATTTAAAGCAGCTGGTAGAAATTAAGTGTATTATTAATAGCACAATAAATTAATGATTCTAAGCACTGGCAAAAGTTTCTCCACATGAAATGTGAAAAACATTATTTTAATACTATTGGAAAATCATTGCATTTAGCTCAAAATTTTAAAACTAACATTTGCTTTTTATCTTAGCTATCCCAAAATTAAATTGGTAGAGGCTGTATAGTTAGACTTCATAACAGGAAGTGAATAGAACACAGGAAAAACGATCCTTTGCTTTTATGTCTTATATACAATTAATGAGAATTAACTGGAAAAAACTTAAAGTTTGCTAAAATGAAAATACCAAACCAACAGTGTTTCACTTAGTAAGTGATCAATAAAAATTAGTTAACTTTACTGAACCACGATTTTTATAATCATTTTTTAAAAGTTAATACTTTTCTATGACGTTAAGCCATCTTGTTGATTCACATTTCTAAAAATGTTTATACAAGCTGAGCAAAGTGGCTCACATCTGTAATCCCAGCACTTAAGGAGGCAGAGGCAGCAGGATCACCTGAAGCCAGGAGTTCTAAACCAGCCTGGTCAACAAGGCAAGCTCCTGTCTCTACAAAAAATTTTAAAAATTCGCCAGGCACAGTGGCATGTGCCAGGCATGGTGGTGCACACCTGTCGTCCCAGCTACTCTAAAGGCTGAGGTGGGAGGATCCCTTGAGCCCAGAAGCTCGAGACCAGACTGTGAAAGAGGGAGACCACATTGCTACAAATACAATAAAAAACATCAGCTTGGCATGGTGGTGCACGCCTGTAGTCCCAGCTACTCAGAAGGCTCAGGTTGGATAATTGCTGGACAGGAGTTTGAAGTGTCAGCAGGCTATAATACCACCACTGCACGCCAGCCTGGGTGACTGAGGAAGACCCTGTTTCTAAAAAATGATAATAATAATAACAATAATAATTAATTAAATAAAATTTTAAAATGTTTATACAAAACCGAGTCGGGATCGAAATTCAATAAATTTCTTTTCTTTTCTTTTTGAGAGGGAGTTTTGCTCTTGTTGCCTGGAGTGCAATGGCATGATCTCGGTTCACTGCAACCTCCGCCTCCGGGGTTGAAGCGATTCTCCTGCCTCAGCCTTCCAAATAGCTGGGATTACAAGCATGCGCCACCAGGCCTTTCTAATTTTTTGTATTCTTAGTAGAGACAGGGTTTTACCATGTTGGCCAGGCTGGTCTCGAATTCCTGACCTCAAGTGATCCACCCCCCTCAGCCTCCCAAAGTGCTGGGATTACAGGCATGAGCCACTACACCTGACCAATTCAATAAATTTCTGACAAGAAACATGAACATCAATAAGCCTAATTATGCACTTTAAGTAAGCAATGAGATTACAGCACATGAAAAATTATCATAATGATAAATGTAATTAATATTATATTGAAGATCAGTAAAATGTATATGAATTAATCTCATTCACAAGCACAGAAACTACTAGGATAAAGGTTAATTTTCAGGCAGAAAAAAACTAGAGAAAATCAAAGTGAGGTCAGGCTTGGTGACTCATGCTGTAAATCTCTGCAACTTTGGCAGGCTGAGGTGGGAGGATCCCTTAAGCCCAGGAGTTAAGAGACCAGCCTGGGCAACATAGGGAGACCCCATCTCTACAAATATAATAAAAAATATCAGCCAGAAATGGTGATGCACACCTATAGTCCCAGCATCTCAGAAGGCTCAGGTGGGATAATTGCTTGAGTCAGGAGTTTGAGGTTGCAGTGAGCCATGATCCCACCACTGCACTCCAGCCTGGGCAAGAGCAATACACTGTCTCAAAACAAAAACCAGAAAAATTCATAATTAAAATGATTAATAAAACACAGCTCTTGAAAAAAAGATTAAAACTAAAACCTGAGATCGTTAGGGTTTTTAAATTATTTTCATGTGTATTATTTCAATTGACCCTTGCCATAACCCTCTAA
Source organism: Rhinopithecus bieti (assembly GCF_001698545.2). NCBI lineage: Eukaryota > Metazoa > Chordata > Mammalia > Primates > Cercopithecidae > Rhinopithecus > Rhinopithecus bieti. The sequence continues at coordinate 591,871 of NW_016806893.1, read as the reverse complement.
AATGAAGAGGAAAATATTATTTATCACATTTTACCCATGAGAACACTGAAGCTCCCAGGAAGTGACCAGCCAAAAGTTATAAACCAACCAAGTGGCAGAGCCGAAGTCAAATACTCATTCCCATAGTTTTTTCTCTCACAATACCACACTACTTCTCCTTTCTAATAATAAGTATGTATAATACACCTTGAGTCCCTACTATCTGCCAAGTTTGTGTTAGGTGCTTTACATATGTAATAACATGTAATCCTCCTAACAGCCCTATACAAAGTGGGTACTATTTTTGTCCTCCCATTTATAGGCCATTGAGACACTGACAAGGTAACTTATTTCCCTCACAGGTATCTAATAAACTGGGATTTGAATACTGATTTGACCAGAATCTTTATCATTCTATACTATCTTACAAAGATTAAATAATTATTAATCAAAAAATGGTATTAAATTATCACAGCAGGCCTATTTAAAACAGTATTTTCTTTAGCTTATAATGAACACACAAAATACATATCTACACAGGTAAAATCTTAAACAGGTAAAATCTTATGTTACAACAATTATTAAAACCAAAATATCTGTATAACAAAAATATTTCCAAGCTGCAGTTCATATCCTGATATTTTAAACAATATTCTAGGCCTGGCGCAGTTGCTCATGCCTGTAATCCCAGAACGTTGGGAGGCCAAGGCAGGAGGATCACTTGAGCCCAGGAAGTTAAGGCTTCAGTGAGCTATGATCCTGCCACTGCACTCTAGCCTAGGCAACAGAGTGAGACCTCATCTCAAAAAAAATAATTTTAGAGACCGTATTGCTCTGTCATCCAGACTGGAGTGCAGTGGAGCGATCTCAGCTCATTGTGGCCTCTGCTTCCTGGGCTCAAGAAGTGATCCTCTTACCTCAGCCTCCATGACAGCTGGGACCACAGGTGCATGCCATCATGCCTAGCTAATTTTTTTGGTAGGTACGGAGTTTTGCCATGTTACCCAGGCTGGTCTAAAACTCCTGGGCTCAATTCGCCAGCCTCAGCCTCCCAAAGTGCTGGGATTACAGGCATGAGCCACCATGCTCAGACAAAAGAATTATTTTAAATAACAAAAACAATATTCTATACCAGAAAACTATAATAAAAAGCCTTAGCGTCAACTGTAATGGAAATTAAACTATTAATATACAACACATTTTGCCCAATTTGTAAAAAAACACATAAAAGACCAGCTTAATTATCCACCATGAGTATACACCACTGACAATAATTTAACCATGATTCTTTTGGCAAAGACCAGTTTACATTAGTTTATTTTCTCAACAGACACTTAGTAGGCAGTTTATATAACATTACCTCTACTCTTCAAAACAACTTAAAAAGTTAGGTATTATTACTCCAACTAACAGAAAATTATAGAAAAAATTATAAGACTAAATCTATCAATTATTTGTAAATCTTATTTAGCAAATATTTCCAAATTGTCAAATATTTAGATATTGAAAAGGAAGAAGCAATAATCAGACTGTCCTCCAATTTGAGATAAACGATTAGATGTATCCTGATGTATCAAAATGCAACACAGGACTTTCATTACTTGATAAGCTACTCATTAAAAGATCATTTTTAAATGTACCCCACTCACCTGCAATGTACTTTCTTAAACACATTACTGTTATCAACTTTTATGATATTAGAAGATGCTATAATCAAATTATTTTAGGGAGGAATATAAATCAGTTAAGTTTCTTATGCACTGTAAATGGTACAATGCCATCTATTGTAACTATATATTAAATAAGCTGAATTTCCTGTTACTCAAAACTCAGGGGAAATATCTCAAGGTATAAAGAATGATAGTCTTTGATAATGATAAAATATTCCATATTTCATTCCAAATCAAGTATAACATTTAAGATAACTTTCCAGTTTAATTCATCAGAAGTATCTTCACTTTGTTTAGGTTATTCTCAGTTTAGACGTAAAAATACAATACATCAAGCTAGGCATGGTGGTGTATGCCTGTAGTCCCAGCTACTACGGAGGCTGAGGAGCAAGTATCTCTTGAGACTAGCTAGGAGTTCCAGGTCAGCCTGGACAACTTAGTCTCAAAGAAACAAAAACAATACAGTGCATCTTATTTCTAACTAGCAACTTTTAAGTTAATCACAACACCAAAAGAGCTGGTCAGTTAAAGTAGACATAACTATCTGTAATATTTCTAACTATCTCTGAAGAGGAAGAATTCAACCAAATCCAAATAATGTTTTGTTGCTGCCTGAAAGCAACAAAAATTACAGTGAAGGACTCAATTTTTAATCTACCAAGTTGAACGCAGGTAACAAACTTTTAATTTCTCATGAAACCTAAGAACTCTGAGACAAGTTAAAGACATGTTTTAAAAGGTTACACTGAATACTTGTGATTTGACACTCACATTTTTATTTAAAAAATAATTATTTGATTTACTGCGTTCATTTGTTGTGAATAGTCTTTTAAAATAAAAGAGGAATCAAAAATTAGCGAGAACATGCAACACCAAAGGCTAGCACTAATGTAAGCTATGGACTCTGTGTGATTATGATGTGTCAATGTATATTCATTAATCGAAACAAATGTGCCACTCTTGGTAAGGGATGTTGATAATGGAGGACGCTGTGCATTTGAAGGGGCAAGGGTACATGGAAAAATCTATGTATTTTCCTCTTAATTTTGCTGTGAACCTAAAACTGCTCTTTAAAAGGTAGGAGAAAATATTTAAGAAGTACACCAATAATCTTTAAAATAGGAGGAAGGACTACATCTTCAATATGTACCTAATTCACATTTCACATTTAAATTGAATCCGAATATCTTTGTAGAACTTAAATACATGAAAAGACTCTGAAAATGCACCACCACTTGAAAATCAAAAGTATCTTTAGGGCTACATTAATAAATCTTATAAAATTTTGTTTTATAATAAATGCCTTTAAATGTGATGTTACGATTAAACGACCTTAAAGCACTTAGCCTAGGATTCTCTGAAATTAGTGAACTGGGCGAATCATCTTAAAAATCTGGTAGGTTATAAACCATTTTAAAAATATTAAAATGCATAACTCACTATACAAATGAGCTGTAACTGTTTATGATCACATTTTTAAGTTTCCGAGACTTTTTTTTTTTAACTGGCATATTAAGCAGTCCAGAGAATAATAACAATCACACATATTCTTCATGTGAAAAATGATTTTATGCTTAACTATAACAAAACTAAATATGGCTAGTTAATCAGCAATGAAATATTACGAAAAGACCTTAATGAACATACTGAAATAAATGTGTTTTCCTACATTGTATAATTAATTAAATATATAAGAACTCTATATTAGAGCAACTGATTGAACTGTGTGTAAGAAATTTTTCATATATTTAAGTACTAGTCATCTCTAAATGTTTTCATATCTCTTACTGTTAATGCTTTAACTCAGTAACAATAACGATTCTTATTTTTTCTATTTCCATTACTCCTTGAGATGTTTTTGAAGCAAAGGAACATAAAATAGATAAAGCCTTTCTAATGTGGGCATTTGAATTATCCATAAACATCAAAATCTAATTCAAAAATAAAGACCATAAGAAGAAAACACAAATATTTGTAAGGTAAATGAAGATGAATAAAGGTAAATTACTAATAAATATTTAGGCCTACTGAGTAATGGTAGCTAAATTGCAGTCATTTTGAAATTACTCTTTTTCCTTGAGAAAAAAAGAGATACAAACATTATGCATACATTATGAAATAAATGAAATACATTTACGTAAACAATTGCATCATATTTGATGGCAAGGAATTCCAAGTATATATACACCCAATATGTGAAGAAAGTATTATTATGCACATAAGCTGAGGAGACAGCAATAAGGAGAACGTATTCTACACCTCCCTAGAACAAAATCAAATTCAAATGATCATTTTATCTTATTAGGCAAGATAACGACTTTGGAAATAAATATTAAAATCTATAGAAAAACCTATATAACAAACATCGATAGGTAGTTATTAGGTTAACACTGCCCTCCTCCAAAAGAGATCTAATATTTAATTACCATTCTATTCTTCTAAAGTACCATCGAACATTTAAGTCTTATTAAGAACTTTTAACATTTCAAAAAACTGCCAGTAACATTCTCCAGGTAATGTAAATGTTATCCTAAATCTAACCGTGATTTTAAAAAATGTAAGAAACTGGTAGGAGTATTAATTACTGGCACTTACTAAATAATCATATTCTAATTTATGAAATCACCTTAGTAAGAATCTATACTTACAGCCGGGCGTGGTGGCTCACGCCTATAATCCCAGCACTTTGGGAGGCGGAGGCAGGCGGATCACGAGGTTAGGAGTTCGAGACCAGCCTGGCCAACACAGTGAAACCCCATCTCTACTAAAAATACAAAAAATTAGCCAGGTGTGGTGGCAGGCACCTGTAATCCCAGTTACTCGGGAGCTGAGGCAGCAGAATCGCTTGAACCCGCGAGGCAGAGGTTGCAGTGAGCCAAGATCTTACCACTGCACTCCAGCCTGGGTGACAGTGCAAGACTCCACCTCAAAAAAAAAAAAGAATCTAGACTTAACAAATCTGTATTAACCACATATATCCTTACTTCATTTGAAACAAATCTGTGTTTGCATTAGATACTTAAGAAATTCTTAAGAATTTATATTTAAAATAAAATAATCAAAATTTCCTATTTTATTAAATATTTTTTAAAACTTCAACAGTGAGATATGACAAAATTCACAAATATAATACTTATATATTTTGTTAAATATTTAAAAATAAAATATTCATTATTGAACTGTACCAACGTTTCACAATTAACATGGGTCAGAATATATATTTTCACATAATAAAAATAGGAACTAGTTAAATTACAAGTTAACATTAGAAAATCAAATGAATACTGTCATTTTAAACCATCAATGGTTACATACCATCCTCAAACAGCAGAATCTCACAGCATTTATCAACATGTCTAAAGAGAGATAAAGTACAGCACCTAGGCATGTGTTTCTTTTTGAGGATTTGGTGACATCACAGGAACTACAAGAAAGTTTGACTGCATTACTGCCAATAAATTTTAAGTAGAATTATGTAACTATAATTATACATAACTACAAATACACAGCTCAATTTTAAAACACACATATATACATTCTCTTTATTTTGAAGCAACTGAATACGTTTTGATATATGGTTACTTGCAATCACTATTTTAAGAGAAAAGTATCCCAGGTGCCTTAGCATAAATTTTATATATTTATTAAAGACACAAATAATTTGTTTTTTATTTCCCCAAATACACATTATTAAAATGCTTCAGAATACTTCAAAAGAAAATCCAATGACACATGTGCTTCCAAACACTCCAAATAAAACTGTCATATATTTAAAATATTTTGAGTAGATACAGGTACAGTTGAACATTTAAAATTCCTAATCATCTATGATACATATCCTTTCACAACAAAATAGTACATAGATATAAAACCTGGAATGTTTTCAAAAATGCTTATAGAACTAAAATGGCTTCTCAAATAGTAATAAAAATTTTTTTAATTCTATGAAACAGTCTTGAATTGCAACCTTATTCCACAAGGGATGCACACATAATACCTATATCATTTACAACCATCTAACTGTTACTTGTAGTTGTTTGGCTAACATCAGTAGGATTCCTGCCTTCTTCAAAACAATTATTCACACAATTTATATACAATGTATGTAAATTACAATATAAGAAACCTCTTTAACTAGGCATCATTTAATACTGTCCTTTTAATATACACATGAACTGTATGTATATACTGTATGTAACTGAAGATTAAGTCAACTATTCAAAAATCAATGTTTATAGTCTAGAAACAGCTATATATTAAAAAAACTTTAACAGCTATATGTTTTAATTCAGTGAATAGAGGAATGTTTACCAATATATAATCATTAAATAGTGTAAACACAAATGTCTCATGGATCTAAACATTAACACTGGTTAATAAAATATCTTAACATTTGAATATTTTAGAAGGTAAACACAGAAAATCAAATTACAAAAAGGTGTGACCAGACAAAGAAGAAAAGGGCTATTTTTTCATTCATCTATAAAACAAATTTATGAGATCGTAAAAAACAATTTAACAGCCTAAAGAAGGTTCAAAGGGGGAAGAAAGAGCCTGAGAGAAAATGGATTTGTCAATGATTTTTGTCATCCAGTCTTAGAAGGGAAAAAACAGAAAATGTAGCTTCATTTTGCACTATAAAATAGGAAGCATAAAATCCAGTAGTCTGTATGTGGACTCGTACTTGTGTATTTAAACCCTGTTTCAATTCACAGATTATGCTGATCCTTCCACATATAAACAGCCAATAATGATGGCCAGGCCTTCAGGAAAGGAAAACACACACCACACAGCAAGGTCAGGAAGCTACCAAGCACCAAAGGACAACAGATCAAAACAGAATGGTTTCATATGTTTCTATTGTTTATATATTTAATTTGAAGATGATATTCCTTAGGGAAGGGGGTATAAATATTACTAGGAACATGCAACACAGTCCCAAATATATACTTTTCAAGCAAATATACCAAGTATTTCATGCATGTATCTGTCAGTCAGTCTGCAGTATTAACAGTCATTCATTCAATTCTTTTTAACTTAGATATCATGCCAAAATAAACCTCTTTAGTCCTAAACCTCTTTATTTCTAACTATGAATTCGCTACAGAAAATTTATATTTACCTTTTTTTGAGGAAACAATCAGGCTTCCATAAAAGTATCTTTTTTATTATAAAGGGATTAAGCAGTAGAGAGGAGTAAAGGCAGAAGAAGTATTAATTCATTATTTCCTGGATAAAATTTTGAAAATGGGAAGCAATGAAATTCTGTTTGGTATTAAAACATCTTTAAAAATTACAACACAATATAAGCAAAGATTGAATCAGCACATTTTAAACACACAAGCTAGAGCCGCCTCTGGCCACATGTTTTTTTGAGTTCAGTCTCTTAAAGAGACAGTATACTTAGACCACTGACTACATGGAGCACATTTCTAAAATGTTTGTCAAGCATCCCTCTATTGCACGCATTTCTTTAAAATCATACTAGGTCAACAGTGTTCTATTTTATTTTACTATGAAGTCAAATTATTTTTATCTGAGTCTACAAAATGACTACTGGACAGGCAGCGATGAAATAATAAAGGGAGCTACTGTGACTAGAGGTGTCTAAAATAAGGCAATCTATACATTTCTTTCCACAGCAAACTGCTTCACTTTGTTTTTTCAACCTTAAAATGATCATGTTTCTTCATGTTTCTACCCATTCACCAGATACTGGCGACAGAGTATATTGTATAGATAATACCGGAAGCTACATGAACACTAGTTCGCTGTAGAATGAAGCAGGGGGAAATGCTAATAACATCAACCTGAATATATATAGTGAAATTTCAAATATTTTCTTTTCTCTTTAGACAGAAAACCCAGGAAAAGGCCCATACACGTACCCTAAACGCTGCACTACCTAGTGATTTCAGGGAAGATTTTGTCTTTCAGTATATCGAAGGGCATCTTCTTGTACGTCTACTGGCATAACTACTGATCAGCTCCTCCACATGGAAAAAGATGAAGAGGGGGGGAAAAAAAAGCGTGGCTTACTTGGTGTACAAATACATCGACTGGAATATCCAAGGGGCTTCCCTCTCGGTTTATCATGGAGATGAATCCAAATCCCATGCGCACATTGAACCACTTACAGTGGCCAGATCCGCGCAAAACCTGGGATTCCTCCTCTGCCGGCTCCGGCAGCTTCCCGGGCTCTTCTCCACCACCTTTGCTCGCCCCGCCTGAGAAGGAACAGGACAAAAAAGTCAGTCTGTATTCACCATTCAATGGCATTCCAAAGATTTGGAAAAAAAAAAAAAAAAAAAAAAAAAAAAAGTTGCCTGCCTGGTTGTAAGGGAAGGGTAACAAAAAAAAATTTTTTTTATAATGGCTTGGTTTCTTTTCTTCTACAGAAAATATTTAAAATATAAAGGGTTAAAAGGAAAGCGGGGGAGGGGGAAGCCACACTGTTCTATCGATCACACCAACTTCCACGTTTCTATACATACGTGTACTTTTTCATTTAACTCCATTTTTCAGCCACATTTTACATTACAACATGCGATACTTTACTTGTATATTGCTGATTTAATACTGATCCCATTGACAAAGAGAAATTTTCAGCAAAACTATTCTCTCCGGCGGGCACGAGGAGGAAAGAAATCGTGAAGATGGTTTAGAGCTACTAGTTAAGGCACATGGGGCAGCAGTGAATCCAGTGTTATTTGCAATGTGCATTCCCCTCCCCCCTATAACTTTCAATTAAAGTTGGGGTGGAATGGGGAGGGGCAGGTGTATAAAAGTTTTCTTGGGCTCACTAACTGAAACTGCGCTTAATCACACTCACACAATTCAAACAATAGCCCCCTGAAAGCTTTTCAAGTTGTGAATCAGTGTGGGCGGTACAAAACATTTTTGGAGATCTATAACAATAGGTTTGCAGAAAGCCCCACTGCGTGATGGGGGGTTGGGAGGTAATGCCCAGTATTGGGGTAAAAGGGGAAGGGGGGGACGGTCAAAGAAGGGTGGGAGAGGGGGAGGGGGAGGAGAAAAGAAGAAAGAAATTCACAGTAAAACAATAGAAAAGAAAATTAACCTTCGGCCATGTTGCCCCACGGGCCCTCAGCTCCAAACTCGTGAGATGAAAACTTTCCCTTTGGAACGGAGTGATCTTCTGCATCAATCTAACATCTTGATTTTGTGCGATCACAAATTTAGCTCGCATGGTCTAATGTGCTTTCCTTCTTTTGATTTTTTTCTCTCCTCTCTCCAGTTTCTGGCCCCCTGAGCACACGTGACTTTGTCAATTACATGCTTTCTTGCTACTAATTTCACCTCGTATCCTTAAGGGGCTGGCAAGAGGAAGAGATAACCAATCGCCATTTCATCTATGCTGACATCAAAATAATTTATGAATGAACACGAAAAACTCAAACATGCTATCTTAAAGACAATTTGGAACGCTTCTTTAGGGTAAATCAGAATGCTGATTTTGTGCTTCTACTTAAACACAATGGAGGGTCCTTGTGAATCATAGATTTAGAAAAAAAGGCACAGTCATATATGTGCACACGCGTGCCTTACACACAAGCCAGACTAAATAAAATCATGGGAGGGGGTCGTTTAAATAAAACAACCGATGTTAACGCTTTTTTTTCCCCTTAAGAATTCAGCTATTCCATGGCAGTAAACCTGCTTGGAACGCTAATTTCATATTTAATTCAATTCTTAGAGGAAAATATATAATTTATAAAAGATCTAATTAAACCTAATTACATCCCCATGAAACTTTAGATTACGAAAACCTACACCTAGGAAAAGGCAGAGGCACATAAGTTACCTGATTATGCCCGAAATATTTTCAAATTTAAAATAAAATCCTACTAGAAAAATCGTTATCACCTTCATATAGTCAAATTGTGTTTAAGTAAACCATTTTGGAAAATTTTAGAGGGGGTTGGTAAGGAATTGTACTTCACAGGTTTCTCTGCCATCTCTTTCCGGGGGAGGAGATGTGATTAATGACTTCCTAAATAACAGCCCAGTTTTCCAGCCTAACATAGAGTGAACCTCAATCAGTGGCGATTGTTCCCCAAGAGCCGGAGGACATAGGGCAGGAGGGGGAGGGGATCTCCAGGCAGGGGAGGTGAAGAGGAGCCGCCAGGATAGGCGGCAGCAGAGTCAGAGAAAGAGGTGGGAGAGAAAAAAAGCCGGCGCAGGCAGGGGGTGGGGTGGAGAAAGAAGGACAAGTGGGAGAAAAAAGGTAAATTCATATCATATTGACTTGTACCCTGACATTTTAAAAGTCCACTACCAATGGCCAGAAGAGTTGAATAAACGAAAATGTAATAACGGATGAAGCTCCTACTGTCCTTCCTCGACTGACCCCAGCTTCAAAATGCCTACCCCTTTACCTTTCAAACTGGTTCAAACGATTGATTACAAGATGCTGGCAACAGTATTACTGCCCTTATTGAATACAACAATAAATATTATAGATTAAAAATGCTTTTTCTTTTAAAAAATAAAATATTACCTGTTTTAAAACCTTAAAACGCACCACCAGACTTGCCTACCCCACCCCCCATTTTCTTAAACAAGCAGTTTACCAAGAAACTAACTGTTCAGATACCACTTCCTTCGACAAAGCTACTGAGTTGACCCTCCCCCACCATGCCAGCAATCCCCCTCCCAGTCTCTTCAAACAACGTCCACACTCCAGCACAGCTTCACACAAGCTAAAATGTAGGGATTATGAATCGAAGAGCTATGGAAAAAGCTGTATCCACTTATTTATACTCCCTCCCCATATTAAACAACTAAATATAAATTTAATTGGTTCAGATTGGAAAATGGATGTATAAAAAATAGAAGTTATTTTCAGCTGTTTGTGATAAAAGGTTTAATCAAAACTAATCAATTTGGAAAGTTTTTTTTTTTGTATGTTACTCCTTTTGTTATTTCTCTTTAGGAAAAAGGGCTACTTTCTCATTTTATTTATTTTGGGAGGAATAATCATGTGCCAGCTGTTAGGGAGAAAAGAAAAGGTGCAAAAATCCAATGACTTTGAAAGTTTAACAAAAGCGCAAGGCTATGAAAAAATTATTTACTAACAAAACATTTACTAGGCATTATTTTGATGGTAGAAATTACTTCTATTATACTGATTACACTGACAAGAAAGCAATCTCAATGATAGCATTACAGGCTAAGTTTGTGACATAATATGAAATCGAGAAAGTAATTTATATGTTTTCATATTTTAATAATCACTTTAAAAAATCAACATCCGGTATCAGAGGAAAAAATCTCAGAAAGTATTCAGGTAAATTGAGGTGAAGTGCTATTATTTACATAAAAGTAATGATCACAAAATTCACAGGCCAGTATAGTTTAGCTTTGTAAAATATTCATTTAAGTTTGCTTTTAATTAGAAAACAGTTTAGTCATTATAAAACCAAAATCATAATATGTAGGTAGATCCAGAATCTGTTTATTGTTAAATTTGATGAAATTCAAATTTATTTTGAATGTGGATGCAAAGTGTGGAATACCACAACTGAACTACACTGTACAGCAGAGTTATGAGATTCACAGTCTTGCCTGATTGGGGGCCTCCAGTATTAGTGGAATTAAGGTAAGGTTCACTGGAGTGGTCACTGGTGTCAGAGGTTATCGACTCATTCATTTCCTGAGAGGGACATCAGCCTTTCAAGTTGTGTAGAAGGCTTTTTCCAACTGGGAACCCTGAAAAATCCTCTAAAATTCGTTCATGAAGAATTTAAGACAAATGCATTTACATACCTTGGGGGAGGGTAAAAGAAAGGGGAAGAGAAGAGGCGAGGGAAGGGTAGAGGGGAAAAGGAGTAAGAAAGCAAAGAAGTTGGAAAGGGAGAGAAGTAAAAGAAGGAGACACATTGAGAAACACAAAATAATCACTCAGCAATTTAAGAATATGGCACTGTCTTTTCTGCGCCTTCCCCCCAAACTTTTGAGCCTAAGATCCTTTTAAAATATAAATTGCCCATAAGCTCTTAAAGCTCCTAGAGTGCTTCTTTCACATAAAGTCGTCCTATGAGTTTCCTAGAATGCTTTCCAATTTGTCACTTTCCTGAAGTCTTCTGGTTTTAATTTTTTTCTCATTTCCTACTTGTTTTTAGTCCCTGAAAGACCTGTGTTTGACTCAAAAGGCGTGTTTTATTCCTGCAAAAGCCAAATACTTTATAGCTTGACTTACAGTTCTTTCAAAATGTCTTTAAAATGAGTTCAAGTAGCCACAAAGAATCGTCAATGTACTGGGGGGGAAAAGCCTGTTGGCTATCACAATCTTCCCCATTTAAAAAACAAGGTACACGTTTTCCCAGACTTTTTTCCCCCAACAGTACAAGGAGCCGAAAGAGGTGCCAGAGCCCACCGTCGTTGTTTTCAACTATAAGGAATGAGTGACTTCTGTTAAAGCAGAAACAATGCTTCGGTTCTTCTTAAAACTAGGAGGAGGGGCTGTGGCAATGCGGCAAGTGACTCCACCCGTTCTCTCCTCCCCGCAAATAAGGCGGGGTCTGTAGCCCAGCGCTGCCATCGCAACCCGCCTCTCCAGGCAGGTCGCTCCCCAGGCGGCCCAGACCTGAGACCCCAGACCCTGTGCCAGCAGATCTGAGCCTTCCCTCCACCTTCTGCAGCTTCCTCTCACCTTTCTCTCCCCAGTCACTTTTCCCTTTATTCCTCACTTTACCATCTCCTCTCCCTAAGCGGTGTAGATCCAAAGAAGGCTGGTGATTTCTCACTAAGGGACTTTTACATTTGTCATCTTGCCCCAAGAACACCAAACAAAAGAAACCCCTGCCTTCACCACTATGGCAAAACACTATGCACAACCTACTATTTTTACTGAATTTCCAGACGTGTATCATTTATAATTTGATCCCTTTTCCTATGAGATGCCAGAATCTCCTAAAGCTAAGATAACTGCAGTCAAAGAGAGGGAATCCGAATCCAAGAAAATGACCACCCCCACCCCCACCGGGCCATGCCTAAAACTGAGCTGTCTTCCAGCAAACCCGGCGCCGTCCTTTCGGGAAGCCGCGATGGCAAACGTCGCCCTGGGCCTTCGGAGGATCAAGAAAGAACGTCGGCGGGAAGGGGCTGGACGCGCGGCTGGGGGCGATTTTCGGGCTCTCTCTCTGCCCCTGGCAAGATCTCCCCTGCCTGAAAGCCGCCGACCCGCCCGTCGGGCAAACTGTCCTGATTCCTTCCACCCCGTTTCGGTAAACCACTTGGCGGTAACTTTCTTGACATTCCTACGACATGGAGTCAAATGCAAGGCGCGCCCGACTGGGTGCGTGGGTCTTGCAGCAAAGGCACTTCAGAATATAGTTGGGTCGCTTTGCTTTTGTTTCCAAAAAGCGAAATTCTATTCTCATTTAATTTCCTTGTCTGGAGGCAAAATGCTCTGGCTTCACACAATTGGTCCAATGTTAGAAATTGAGACTTTCCTTAAATACCTTAACACACTTTCCCCAGAATAATAAAGTAAAATTATGGAAATACAGAAACGGATTAGCATAAATTTTAAGTTTCCCGGACAAATTGCCTTTATATTTCAAAATTTGCCTTTACATTTCAAAATTTGCAAATGCTTCCTTCTCTTTGGTCAGTTATGTTTCAGTAAAACATTGAGAACAAAATCCCGAAAAGGAGCATTATTTTAAGACTGACATTTTGTAGAAAAAGTATTTTTTAACTCTTTTTAAAAATTATACATGATAGCTGTAGAAAGTATCTTTTTAAAAACTTGGAATAGCAAAAATCCTATTACGTTAACACACTTCTCTCCCAATAAGCAGGAAAAATATTTTCCAAACTGTGCTCAACAAATACTTTCTTAAATGACTTTAATTAGAATAGTAACAGGTTAGAAAAATCATTTAGTACTAAGTTTTACATTACTTTGCCCAGAATGGCACAAAAGTAAGCTTCATGTTTTAGCTGCAAAATGAAAGTATTTTTCAACTGTACTACTTGAACATGTATGTTTCCTAATTTAAAGGTCCTTTTTGCAATAAATACCATGAGTCTGTGGAGCAAACACTAAATAATGTTAATGTACTATTCTTTCTTCCTCCCTCAAGCAATTAATAAAAGTATTCTTTTAAGTTCTATTTCATCAAAAGAAGTAATCAACTGAAATAAGAATGTGGACCGTCTCCCAGGTATTTATTTCAATATTTACCCTTTGGGTTTATTTGGAGGGAGAGGGCAAGTATATCAAAAATGAAAGAGGAAAGAAGAGTGGCAGGGTAAAAGATGAGACAAGTTAAAAGAAATCTTCAGGCTTTAAAGATGCCTGAAGCAAATCAGCATGTGTGAGAAGCAAATCTGTGGAGAAAAAGCATCAGCTAGAAAATGGAGGCCAGAATTCTGGTCCTATTTACCAATCTGTGGCTTTGGGCTAATCACTAAACTTCTCTGGGACTCAGTTTCTTCATCTGTAAAGTGAGGAAACTGGACCAGCGAATATTCAAAGTCTCTTAAGTTGAAACGTAATCTCTAGAAATAACCATTCTTCTGGTGAAAGTGGTACCTTTCCCCTCCAATCCTTTTTAATCACAAGGAAATACAGACATGAAACTTTATTGCAGTCACTTAACACATTGGTGTTAACATTATTTCCCAACAGAAAAGAAAAAGGTCTCTGAACTGGCCCCAGCGAAAAACCGCAGTCGATAATAAGGGAAAAAAAATAAAACATAAATAAATGAAAAGAAAACAATAATAAGAGAAAACTAGCTGGTATACTAAAACATTTGTAGCAACTTTTGAGAATCTTCTTTTTCATGATACTAGAGTATCATCTCTATGTCAAGATTCACTCTAAAAAAAGCAGTTTCTCAAATGGAAATCCTATCATGGTTTCCTCGTTAAACTTTTTGATCCTTACTGCTTTCCTCTTGCTACTCACAATCCTATATTGAAAAGTTTAATAACAGAATAACATCATTTTACTTGTAGTTATTATTAATATTCATATACTTTGCAATATCACAGCTCCTATGCATGCCTTCAAAGTGGTACTTTGGTCAAGCCAGAGTAATAAATTATTATCAAAATAAGATTGTTACTAAAAAATGGTACTATAACTTTTAAGTTAATTTTAATAATATAAGAAAGCATGTCAAAAGTCTGAGTTTAAAATATTAAAGTTTAAATGACTCAGTTTTGCAGTATCAAAACAAGGAGCAAATTCTGATATATGTTCATGAAAAGCAAGACAGAGCTTCCTGGATAAGAAAAATTTCCTCAAAATGTCTAATATATTATATTGTGCTATTTCTGTTATGATAAATTATTTTAAAACAGCACCATGTCTCCATTTTTAATTTAATTCAGCAAATATTTGTTAGTGCCTATTTTACTTTGGGAGTTACAAAAATGACCAAGCCATGAATACTTTTCATTCATCTCCATAAGCATTTAAATATCTATTATCTATGTTGCTTGAGTTACAGCAAAAGATATCACAAAATACAATACTGCTAAAAGTGGGGTTGGGGGAAAGTGGTTAATTAGAAGAGGTTGTCCACATAATTCTTATGGGAATACCAGTTTTTTAGATGGAGTGATCAGGATGGAGTATAAGAGGACTTGGTACCCATCTTGCCAAAGTAGAAAGGATGGAGAATTCCTGAGGGCTGTCAAGTTCTCATATGCCTCTAGTGATCTTGATCTTTTAAAACATGAATTAAACAAAATATTTAAAAAAAAAAAAAAAAAAGACTAACCTGGGGCTGATGAAACCTGGTTGAATGACCTCATCCTCTTCTGAAGAACCTAAAATCAGAGAGCTCAAGTCAGTACTACATTAATTGCCTATTTAATTGCCTCTTCTTCATCCTAATGGCCATTAGAAAGCAATAAAATGCCCAGGTTTAGACTCTGTGAAGAGACCTGTAAACTTTTTTTTACAGTTTAAGACTCACCTAGCAAAATTAGATAACCAATTGGCATATACTTGCCTTTTATATCTAGTAGAGGACACTAATTTAAAGAACATTTAAAACATTTAAAACCATTAAGATGCAGTCAAAAGATCCCAATTTCACGAACCATGCAGTTTAAATTTTAATATTTAATTTTACACTGTAATTTTAAAATACTAGTATTTTTTCCAAGCACAGTTAAAATCTACTTAACCTAGAATATCATGTTTCTTGAAGAACTAACTTATTTGACTTTTTTCAGATATATTTTAGAAGATAAATCATGAGAATCTAATGATGATACTATAAAATTGATATTGGGGCTGTTGCAGTCAAGTGAATGAAAAATTACATTAATGGTAATACATTTAATCATTAAGTATATTTTAAAATATCTAATACACATTTTAACTCATTTTTAAGTGGATTAATATTTTTTAAAAAGCAAACAGTTCTCATTTTTTAAATATGAGCAAATACTGATGTTTCTAATATATCCATTGGCAGATGCCACAACACAATAAAACTTGCGATAAAGAGGCCACATAGTAATGAAGTATAGTGATTGGAAGAGGAACTCCTGGTGACTACTAAATTATTGTTTTTATCCTTGGGTCAGTTATTAAGGTTTGCAAAACAGATTGATGTGAACATGCACGCACTCACCTGCTACACCAAGAGTTGTCTTTCCTTAACTAAGTTTTACACACTATACCTACTATATCAACTCACACAAAAAAAGTAAAACCATTCTGTGAAAATTCTTTAAGTTGCAATCTCTCTTCTCAAAAGGAAATGGAGAATTTTCCAAGTGCAGAGTTCTACTGAATGTTGACCCAAGGTTCTTTTTACAAAGGATGACCATCCCACTGAGTCAGATTTGAAAAGAATAGAGGAAGAATATGAACAAAAGGCACGTGAACCTCTGTATATTAAATCCTTCAGTTATCCTGTGTTTTCAACCAAAAGACACAAGATAATGACAGATCCTAACTATAACAAAATTCTTTACAGACACTTAATGAAATAGAGCTTTCCTTTACATTGATCCTGTATCAAGTTTTATTTTGCACATACGGCTTATGTCTGAGTATATGTAATTATTGTACATAAATATTTCAGCACAACTGTAGCTTATGCCTTTCTGTTCTAATAGTCCACAGCCTATTCTTAATGCCACCTGCTTATATTTAGAGATGAATTCAAGCCAACACATTTTAAAGATGTGTAAATACAATAGATAGGGTTAGTAAAAAAAAATAAATAAAATCTTTGCAAATAATTTGGACAAATTACCACACATAGTAGGTTTAATAAAGTCAAAATCAAATAATGCAAGAAAGTTGGCTAAATAATGCTGCTTAATTCAAGAGCTCTAACTGTTAGCTTTTGGGGTTTTCTTTAAAAAGCCAATTTGATAATAACATTCAGATTTTTCACTATTCAAACTTACATATGATGTCCTTGGTTATACTAGTTTTAACAGTAATGTCCACTTCAAAGGAAAAGTAACAGGAAATTATTTCACAGTTAATGTTTTTCACTATTAATGGTTTAAAATCGTTCAAAAACAAGAGCAGAAAAAACAGAATTAAGTTTAAATAGAAATATTATCATGTATCCATCCAATATTGACTGAACAACTATGATAGGAATGAGACAGGTATAAGCTGTAAAATATTTATAATTTTAAATGTTCATATTCTTATTCTAGGTGACTTTTTTGAAATGAAATATCAGGAGTTAAAATAACTCTTCAAATGCATGAATACTCCAAAAACAGCCACTCATATTTTATACATAAGTATTTATATTTAATTTTTTTTTTTTTAGACAGTTTTGCTCCTGTTGCCCAGGCTGGAGTGCGATGACGTGATCTTGGCTCACTGCAACCTTTGCCTCCCAGGTTTAAGCGATTCTCCTGCCTCAGCCTCCCGAGTAGCTGGGATTACAGGCATATGCCACCACGCCTGGCTAATTTTTGTATCTTTAGTAGAGACGGGATTTCATTATGTTGGCCAGGCTGGCCTCAAACTCCTGATCTTGTGATCCACCCACCTCAGCCTCCCAAAGTGCTGGGATTACAGACATGAGCCACCGTGCCCGGCCTTGTATTTAATAAATTTTGGTAAAATATTTTATTTAATAGAGTTAATTACGTTTTCTTTGAAAACAAAAACCTAAACCTGTGAAATCCCAAAATACACTTCTCTGCCCCTATACTAGAATAATCTCCGTTCATCATTTAGATCTCTACTTAGAGCTCTTTTCCATACTGTTCCATACTGAATACAATGTCTCTACCATGTAATAGTGTACTGTGGTTTAACAGTCCATGAAAATGTTCTCTCTCCCCACTGAACTCTATGCTCTGTGATTAGAGAGACTGTGTATATTTAGCTCGTTATCATAATTCTGGCATTATTTTGTGTTCATTATATTTTTTGAACCAATGACAATGAATTCCTGTACCTGGGTTGATTATTCCTAGGTTGGCTTTTACAAAAAAAAAAATGGACTTGTACACAAAATGTTTTGTTAAACTATCTTTTCATAAAAAATAATTGGATAGGCAATTCATCACTTATAAATATAAAATACATATATTATAAATATAAAATACATATATACAAAATAATTCCAATTATTTTATTTTAAATATATGACTTACTGCTATAGGAGTGCCTAACTTATAAGGAGTATCCATCACAAACATTCTTAGATTTCACACTTCTTCCTATTAAAATATATAACAATATTCTTCACAATTATACATTGTTCATTATTAAAATCCACTGTTGTAACTAAATGTAAAGGAAACTGATTGCTATTATGAATTATATATTGTAATTCATTCAAAAATTGCCAGTTGGTGCGGTGGCTCATGCCTGTAATCCTAGCACTTTGGGAGGCCAAGGCAGGTAGATCACCTGAGGTCCAGAGTTCGAGACCAGCCTGGCCAACATGGTGAAGCCCATCTGTACTAAAAATATATGAATTAGCCAGGCATGGTCATGCATGCCTGTAATCCTAGCTACTCAAGAGGCTGAAGCAGGAGAACTGCCTGAACCCGGGAGACAGGGGTTGCAGTGAGCCAAGATCCTGCCACTCCACTCCAGCCTGGGTGACACAGTGAGACTCTGTCTCAAAAAATAAAAATAAAAATTGCCAAGCCGTTAAGTTCAGAGAAATGAAGTGATGAATAAAAATAAAATACTACTACATTTCACATTACTCCCAATTTTATTTCAATTCACATCACGCAAACTTTTACTTCTAATACTAACAAATGCAAAAGTTAAAGTTGCAAAAATGATTTAACAATCAGGAGTAGTATTCACCATAATAAGAAAATTATTTCATTACTTATTCTCATCCCCAGAATTTTTCAACATTTTAAAAAATACTTAAGNGGAATAGCAAAAATCCTATTACGTTAACACACTTCTCTCCCAATAAGCAGGAAAAATATTTTCCAAACTGTGCTCAACAAATACTTTCTTAAATGACTTTAATTAGAATAGTAACAGGTTAGAAAAATCATTTAGTACTAAGTTTTACATTACTTTGCCCAGAATGGCACAAAAGTAAGCTTCATGTTTTAGCTGCAAAATGAAAGTATTTTCAACTGTACTACTTGAACATGTATGTTTCCTAATTTAAAGGTCCTTTTGCAATAAATACCATGAGTCTGTGGAGCAAACACTAAATAATGTTAATGTACTATTCTTTCTTCCTCCCTCAAGCAATTAATAAAAGTATTCTTTTAAGTTCTATTTCATCAAAAGAAGTAATCAACTGAAATAAGAATGTGGACCGTCTCCCAGGTATTTATTTCAATATTTACCCTTTGGGTTTATTTGGAGGGAGAGGGCAAGTATATCAAAATGAAAGAGGAAAGAAGAGTGGCAGGGTAAAAGATGAGACAAGTTAAAAGAAATCTTCAGGCTTTAAAGATGCCTGAAGCAAATCAGCATGTGTGAGAAGCAAATCTGTGGAGAAAAGCATCAGCTAGAAAATGGAGGCCAGAATTCTGGTCCTATTTACCAATCTGTGGCTTTGGGCTAATCACTAAACTTCTCTGGGACTCAGTTTCTTCATCTGTAAAGTGAGGAAACTGGACCAGCGAATATTCAAAGTCTCTTAAGTTGAAACGTAATCTCTAGAAATAACCATTCTTCTGGTGAAAGTGGTACCTTTCCCCTCCAATCCTTTTAATCACAAGGAAATACAGACATGAAACTTTATTGCAGTCACTTAACACATTGGTGTTAACATTATTTCCCAACAGAAAAGAAAAGGTCTCTGAACTGGCCCCAGCGAAAACCGCAGTCGATAATAAGGGAAAAAAAATAAAACATAAATAAATGAAAAGAAAACAATAATAAGAGAAAACTAGCTGGTATACTAAAACATTTGTAGCAACTTTTGAGAATCTTCTTTTCATGATACTAGAGTATCATCTCTATGTCAAGATTCACTCTAAAAAAAGCAGTTTCTCAAATGGAAATCCTATCATGGTTTCCTCGTTAAACTTTTGATCCTTACTGCTTTCCTCTTGCTACTCACAATCCTATATTGAAAAGTTTAATAACAGAATAACATCATTTTACTTGTAGTTATTATTAATATTCATATACTTTGCAATATCACAGCTCCTATGCATGCCTTCAAAGTGGTACTTTGGTCAAGCCAGAGTAATAAATTATTATCAAAATAAGATTGTTACTAAAAAATGGTACTATAACTTTTAAGTTAATTTTAATAATATAAGAAAGCATGTCAAAAGTCTGAGTTTAAAATATTAAAGTTTAAATGACTCAGTTTTGCAGTATCAAAACAAGGAGCAAATTCTGATATATGTTCATGAAAAGCAAGACAGAGCTTCCTGGATAAGAAAATTTCCTCAAAATGTCTAATATATTATATTGTGCTATTTCTGTTATGATAAATTATTTTAAAACAGCACCATGTCTCCATTTTAATTTAATTCAGCAAATATTTGTTAGTGCCTATTTTACTTTGGGAGTTACAAAATGACCAAGCCATGAATACTTTTCATTCATCTCCATAAGCATTTAAATATCTATTATCTATGTTGCTTGAGTTACAGCAAAAGATATCACAAAATACAATACTGCTAAAAGTGGGGTTGGGGAAAGTGGTTAATTAGAAGAGGTTGTCCACATAATTCTTATGGGAATACCAGTTTTTTAGATGGAGTGATCAGGATGGAGTATAAGAGGACTTGGTACCCATCTTGCCAAAGTAGAAAGGATGGAGAATTCCTGAGGGCTGTCAAGTTCTCATATGCCTCTAGTGATCTTGATCTTTTAAAACATGAATTAAACAAAATATTTAAAAAAAAAAAAAAAAAAGACTAACCTGGGGCTGATGAAACCTGGTTGAATGACCTCATCCTCTTCTGAAGAACCTAAAATCAGAGAGCTCAAGTCAGTACTACATTAATTGCCTATTTAATTGCCTCTTCTTCATCCTAATGGCCATTAGAAAGCAATAAAATGCCCAGGTTTAGACTCTGTGAAGAGACCTGTAAACTTTTTTTTACAGTTTAAGACTCACCTAGCAAAATTAGATAACCAATTGGCATATACTTGCCTTTTATATCTAGTAGAGGACACTAATTTAAAGAACATTTAAAACATTTAAAACCATTAAGATGCAGTCAAAAGATCCCAATTTCACGAACCATGCAGTTTAAATTTTAATATTTAATTTTACACTGTAATTTTAAAATACTAGTATTTTTTCCAAGCACAGTTAAAATCTACTTAACCTAGAATATCATGTTTCTTGAAGAACTAACTTATTTGACTTTTTTCAGATATATTTTAGAAGATAAATCATGAGAATCTAATGATGATACTATAAAATTGATATTGGGGCTGTTGCAGTCAAGTGAATGAAAATTACATTAATGGTAATACATTTAATCATTAAGTATATTTTAAAATATCTAATACACATTTTAACTCATTTTAAGTGGATTAATATTTTTTAAAAGCAAACAGTTCTCATTTTTTAAATATGAGCAAATACTGATGTTTCTAATATATCCATTGGCAGATGCCACAACACAATAAAACTTGCGATAAAGAGGCCACATAGTAATGAAGTATAGTGATTGGAAGAGGAACTCCTGGTGACTACTAAATTATTGTTTTATCCTTGGGTCAGTTATTAAGGTTTGCAAAACAGATTGATGTGAACATGCACGCACTCACCTGCTACACCAAGAGTTGTCTTTCCTTAACTAAGTTTTACACACTATACCTACTATATCAACTCACACAAAAAAAGTAAAACCATTCTGTGAAAATTCTTTAAGTTGCAATCTCTCTTCTCAAAAGGAAATGGAGAATTTTCCAAGTGCAGAGTTCTACTGAATGTTGACCCAAGGTTCTTTTACAAAGGATGACCATCCCACTGAGTCAGATTTGAAAAGAATAGAGGAAGAATATGAACAAAAGGCACGTGAACCTCTGTATATTAAATCCTTCAGTTATCCTGTGTTTTCAACCAAAAGACACAAGATAATGACAGATCCTAACTATAACAAAATTCTTTACAGACACTTAATGAAATAGAGCTTTCCTTTACATTGATCCTGTATCAAGTTTTATTTTGCACATACGGCTTATGTCTGAGTATATGTAATTATTGTACATAAATATTTCAGCACAACTGTAGCTTATGCCTTTCTGTTCTAATAGTCCACAGCCTATTCTTAATGCCACCTGCTTATATTTAGAGATGAATTCAAGCCAACACATTTTAAAGATGTGTAAATACAATAGATAGGGTTAGTAAAAAAAAATAAATAAAATCTTTGCAAATAATTTGGACAAATTACCACACATAGTAGGTTTAATAAAGTCAAAATCAAATAATGCAAGAAAGTTGGCTAAATAATGCTGCTTAATTCAAGAGCTCTAACTGTTAGCTTTTGGGGTTTTCTTTAAAAGCCAATTTGATAATAACATTCAGATTTTCACTATTCAAACTTACATATGATGTCCTTGGTTATACTAGTTTTAACAGTAATGTCCACTTCAAAGGAAAAGTAACAGGAAATTATTTCACAGTTAATGTTTTTCACTATTAATGGTTTAAAATCGTTCAAAAACAAGAGCAGAAAAAACAGAATTAAGTTTAAATAGAAATATTATNTTCACATCACGCAAACTTTTACTTCTAATACTAACAAATGCAAAAGTTAAAGTTGCAAAAATGATTTAACAATCAGGAGTAGTATTCACCATAATAAGAAAAATTATTTCATTACTTATTCTCATCCCCAGAATTTTTCAACATTTTAAAAAATACTTAAGATAATTTTTAGTTTCTGTTATGGTCAGTATTTTCTAAAATAACATAAGTGTAAATTAGATTATAACTTACTATAATAAATATTCACTTTATGGTTCAAAGAAAATTAATCTACAGTATGTCTCAACTATCACTGAACTACATTCTTTGGAAGGCAACATAGATTTTTCTTTCCTAGCAAGAGAAAATGTTTTAAAATAACACTACTTAAAATTATATAGCAAACATATTAATATTATACTAACACCAGAGTAAAACCCAAAGTACAATACTGATTTAAATTGACTATAACTTAAAATATAACATACACATCAGATAAAATATTAAACATGAAAGTTCGACACTGAAGTGAATGCCGGTGCTTTATGAAAGTTGTTTCCTTACATTGTCCTTTAAACAAACATTTAATATCTATTAAAAACCTTACTGTAATTATTCGCAATTAGTCAACAGACTAAATTCAAATGCTGCCTCAGTAAAATCAGGAAAAATTATTTTGCAATTTAACTGGACATCCTACTTTAATCATAGATGTAGCTGGAAATGTTGCTAATGTACCCTCAATCATACACAGGAACAGAAAATCTAAACAAAATAATCTACTTAAAAGTAAGAGAAATAGTTACACATGACTTTGTACAGTTTAAAAATATTAGGCTACTGGAGTTTGAAAACAAGCTTCACATTTGGTTAAATACTTTTAAAATTACCAAGAGAAGAGAAAATTTTATATTAGGAAAAAAAATCTCAAAGTTGCATTATTTCTTGTATTTATAGAGTATATGATTTAATTTATAATATATCATATGAAACACTCAACCTTAAATTGGAGGGTAGTATTTTGGCACTGCTGAATCATGGAGATAAACTTAATTTTCTCAACCATATTACAATTATAAATTTTATTGGTTTCATGTAAGATATGGACAGCTCTATCATTCTCTTCAAATACCGTAATAAAAGAATTATTTTGGAAAATAAAACAAATGAATAATAATGAGACGACTGGCATATTTTCAAAATTGTTTAAAGACAATATTATGGCACAGATAGCAGCTGGTAAACACAATTCTTTAGCTTAACTGTAAGCTACCATACAGTTGAGCCACAGCACAGTTAGTTTTGCTAATGTGTTTGTTTGTATTTCCCAATATGAAATAATAGCTTTATGTAATCAAGCTCACAGCCCAGTCATTATTAGATCACATTAAAGAAAAGTAAAAGAAAGCTATAGTGGTTTCAGATCAAAAAGATCAAAATAATGGCAAAATTCCTGCCTTAAAAAAGGTAATCACATATACTTTGAAGGCCCATCATAACTTTAAAACAAAACTTTAAAGTGGCTTTTGGTATAGTAAACAAAATGATTCTAGGTAAAACTGAACACTTCTTTTAATTACAATAATAAGAAAATTTTATTGACATACATTTTAAGTTTTAATATACAACATTATTAATGGTTCAAAATTTATATCATCACCAGAGATTAACAACTAAATGAGAACTTTTAGTGTATTCTAAATATTTTCAATAAACATTTTAATAAAGATAAAGAGACACTTTACAAGTACTCATCCTTACAACACTGGGTGACCTACTGATGTAATAAATGTAGTATCAAATAAAAAAGGATTTTAACTAACAGAGGAGATTATAACAGACTAATATAAAAGATAAAACATAATTTACAGATTTTTTCTAAAATGTTAAATCCACAAAATATCTATTTTTAACCTATACAGTCTAGAATATTTTAGTTAAAATGTTTTGTAAAGTCTGAACAACTGACGCAAAGAAAATGTCTGAAAACATAAAAGTAGCATTTCAGCTCTTGCCTTTCCAAACAACTCTGTAAAATACTGATTTGAAAATATCTAGAAAATTGTAAACATGTTTTTCCACCATTAGAACTGGCCATTCAACATCAAGTCTTTTTCTCCATATAATTAAGCTTTTGTTCCACTAAGAAAAAACTAGAAACTGATTGCTTGAAAATGAGCTGCATGCCCTTTGTCCTGATTTGTCACCTTTGACCCTTAATTTGATGATCCTGCATATCAACCCATTCTATTTTTAGAAGAATCATGTCAATGTTCTATGCTTAAAATAGTACTTTTTACTGATATATTAAATGTATTACAACATTCCTTTTCAGGTAATTTCTACAATGGTTTCATACTAGTACTCATTTCATATAACGTAGAGCACAGTAATATTGTAAGCAGTGAAAGCCTGGTGTTTGTCCTGTTTCAAACAATGGAAAATTTCCCCCAAATGACAGGTCAATATCACCATAATTTCAAAATTTATATTCTTATTTTAAAATTATTTAATGTTTTAAGTGGAATTTTTTTCATGAATGATTTCTAATTTGATTAAGTTTGATATCACATATTTTGATGTTGGTTTTGATCGTGCCAGAATATGAACCTAAATCAAAAACTGCAAATATCAAGTTCATACTCTACCTTACGGGTAGTGTCAATTAAAACTGTACAGTTTTTGAGTTAAATAACTAGTTGCTTAAACGGGTTTTAAGAATCTTGGCATCATCTCCAAGTGGCAGCTTTCAAAGAAAGAGAAAACCTCTAGCATTGATTCTATTGATTTTACTGACATTATTCAAAATCAATGTTACACAGTAAATTAATATACTTCAGGGATAACATTTCTCTATCACAATTTCTGATGATTCCAATTCAACTAGGTGAAAAGCAAAAAAATAAAAGTATTTATGAAATATATATGCATATATTTCCTATAGTCACGATGCTACTTAATCCCTACACAATTTCTGTGTACTGTACAGTTTTCAGTCAGATTTAGCAGGGACCAATATGGCTGTCTTGATTCAGCACTGTGGCCAGCGACTTTGTCGAGCATCATCGTGTCAGAGAAATCCAACACAATAATGTACATGTATACAAGTACATGGTGGGCAAAGTTCCTCAAAACAATAACATTCTGTATTTCATATATTTCAAGACTTATTCATATAAATCAACCTTAAGTATTTGAATGTAAAGAATTTCCATTGTTCTTGGCAAGCTAGAAATTCCTTACTTTATGGTTCATCAAAAACAGTAGCTATTTGTAAAGAAAATATAGTCCCTTTAAAATGCAAGAAAATAAGATACAGGTTCAAAAGCATTTAAACAAGAAAACTGAGTATTTGAGAATTTTAAAAGAAAATTAAATTCTATTAAAAAATAGTTAATAAGAAAACTCTTTAGTTGTCCAAAAATTTTTAACGCCACTTTCATAATCAATAATTTAATTACTTCTAAATTGATTCATCTCTGTATCCTCATGTTTCATTTTTTAAATCAATTCAACTTTGGATTAAGATAAATGTTTATAGATCATCTCCTGACCTGAACTTGCTAATATAGTCCCCAAATTTAGTAGCTGTGCCTAGCGCTTCAATTATTTTTAAAGAGACATCAGTCTCACACCTGAAGACTGTTATTCATACATGTTTTATTTAATAACTTTTTTCCTTTAATCATGATTTGTAAATTATGACAGCAGTGTGTCACAAATCCCTAATAATGTTACCAGATGAGATACCAAGCATTGTCAAACTTTTAGGCAGTTAAGATCTGTTTAGTCTTCTCTTTCTTCAGAATAAACCGGAAAAAAAAAAAGCCAAACTTAAATTCACTGTATTTTGGGATTTACATGTGCAACACACTTAAAAATTATTCTGAAGACTGACTTTGAGCACTACTATTTTAAATCTCGATTTGCTTCCCTTACAAAGCATAAGACTGACATATCTCGCCTCACAACCTAGCGATTTTTAAATTTAAATCCTGACTAATTTCACAACAAACTTTTTATTGTTTCTGAAAGAAGTCTAGCAGAGAATATATATAATAAGACACCATACAGTCTGACAAGGATTAATGAGAATATAATTATTGAATCATTTGGTTCCAGATCTATTAATTGAGAAGCAGCTATAAAGTTACCAAGAACCAATATGCATTACAACCCGATCCAATTCCTTAAATTTTTATGACCCTATATTGTCAAGCAAAGATTAGCTGATCCTACTTGTAAGATGGAAAAGTCAAATAAAACTTTTTTATTCATTGGTAGTATAGCTCCTTCCCCACTAAGTGCTAGAAGAGGCCTTGTGTCAGTTTCATTTCTAAAGCTCTGTAGGAAATTAGGCACACTGCAAAGATAAATAATTTGGGAAGCAAGAACTTTCCCTAAGATGGACAAGGGTGTAATTATTATTGAAAATGGAATACTGATTATTATGTTCACTTTTGTTAATTTATCATATGACTTTTCTATAAAATCTATGCAAATTCACAACAGAAGAAAAAAATGGCATAAATTTCATAGCAAATTTTATATTTTTAAAATCATACGAATTGGCATATATTTCCAAGAATTCACCCTTAAATTTTAAAATTTCCCTGAAAGCTTTCATAAAACTGCGATGTTTTGTACTTATTGTTGGACGTAAAAATGTGCTTTTTAAAAAAGCACTTTTGCATTATCATCTAAGTAAATATGGTAATAACTAGCACCCAAAAAATGAAACATTAAGATTTTCTTGATTAGAGTAAAAATCACTTTACGTCGTATTTTTTCCAGCAATGTTGTAAAACGTTTTAAATTCATTCTAACACTAGTTGTCAGGTGTAATTTTCACTTCCATAGCACTTGTGATCGAGAAATAAAAAACTACAATAGAATAGGAGCAT
>NW_016806893.1:549373-562881 GCF_001698545.2 Rhinopithecus bieti | reverse complement strand
GGGCGCGCGCGGCCGCGCTGGAGCTTTACCGCGGGCGCCCCCGAACCCCCGAGGCGCGTTCCCGCGCAGGCTCGGGCGCGCACGGCCGCTGCTGCCGTTTGTTCTGGTGGAGGCTGCGAGTGCCTGGGCCTGTGACTCCCGGCTCTCCGCGCGCAGCGTCGGTCCGGGAGGGAAGCTCACATGGCCGTCCCTGGGGTGTGACTGGAGGGAGGCGGGACGATGCTACTACTTGCTCCCCAACCTGACACCCTGGTGCGGTAAAAATGTAAGAAGGTAACAAAATCATATCTGAAGCCCAGGTCTTTTCTTTTACTACAGATGCCCTGGACATCATTCCGAACAGCACAATTCAAGGTAATAATAGTCATGTATTTTAGAATCCAGTGAGCATCATAGACAATGCCAGAAGTTTGGGGAACCTACTGTCAGCTGTTCCTATTCCTAAACAATAAGATACTCAACATCAAATTGGATGATACAAACAATAATCATCACTCAAAGAGCCACAAGATCTGGGGCCCAAAATACTGTGATATACACACAGTGTTGGTATTTTGGTATATGTTCACGAAATATCACTGCTTTCTCTCCTGTAATTTTCCACCTGATAATTTTATAGTTCTTTTTTATACTTTGGTTAGTTTCTCATCAGACTTTCGGAACTAAACAGTACTAGTCAATCATTATCTGACCAGCTACAAAAATCGAATATAGCCTTGTAATCTGGACTGTTCTGTGGAACTGATTAAAGGGATTAAATATTTCAGCAAACTAAAATGTGTTCAAAATTTAAAATATAGGACATAAAACAAAAGTGGAAAACTTTTCAAATGAAAACAGTTTCATTTGAAAATAACTAATAAAGGCCAGTTCACTGGCTACTATTGTATAACTAAAAGCAAATCTGCAAACCTTTGCTGTGTAATGATACATTTCTCCCTTTCAATTTCTGGATTAGGATTAAGAAACCAATTTATCTATCAAGGGTAACCACAGTCTAGAAAAAAGCATCTCTGGCCTGGGAGTGAGATCAATGCAGACAGACTGATCAGAAGCAAAATCCTGTTGTGACCCCTCCTAAGAATTTTCCACATGGGCTACCACCTTCAGCAGATTCCCTGGATGGCTGCTCAACTTTCCATTGGGTTAGTGGAGTGAATACCACTTACTTTAAAGATGCTTTTTCACTGGCAAGTATGTAAAGTATCTCTTACATTACTTTGCTAAGTAGTACAGAGGATTCTTTCAGATACAATTCTTAGTTATAATCATTGTATCAATTTACACTATGATTCCAAATATAATTTAGAGGAAAAAGATGTGGACATAGATTACTGGAAATGAAAAACAGCAATTAATTATCACCATCTGAAATGTGATATGCTTTGACTTTAAAGCATTAGAGTAGGTTTTTACTTTTGAGTAGAGCTTACAAATGCACTTATAGAATGAGCTCTTTTTTTTAATAGCTATGTTTTTAGGTATTTTGTAAGCCTTTCAGCATTTAAGTGTGATGCATATTTATGCAGTACCTATTTAAAGTCCTGAGAAAAATTGTAAACAGAAAATAAAAAATTAAAACACCACCCAGGGTTAGTATCCCAGCACTCAAGAGGTCATCCTTCTTTTCGATTTCAAACTAGTTACCATCATGCCGTCATGCTGCTGTGACACAAGTAAGAAAATGGGACATTATAATATTTAATGTATTATTTTATATAAGGTACCTGAAAGGGGTGATGATGAACATTGATGGGCTAAGTAAGCATTTATTAAGGAGTATGTTAGCATGATTAGAGATGAATGAAAAGCCATAAGAACAAAGGAATTTATCGTTTATGTATGGCTCTTGGCAATTTCTTTTTCTTTTCGCATGTTTTTTTTTTTTTTTCTTTAGGTAGGGTCTCACTATGTCCCCCAGGCTTGAGTGCAGTAGTGCAATCTTGGCTCACTGCAGCCTCCACCTTCTGGGTTCAAGGGATTCTCATGCCTAAGTCTCCTAAGTAGCTGGAATTACAGGCCTGCGCTACCACGCCCAGCTAATTTTTGTATTTTTAGTAGAGACGGAGTTTCGCCATGTTGCCCACGCTGGTCTGAAACTTCTGGCCTCAAGCAGTCTGCCCATCTGGCCCTTCAAAGTGCTGGGATTACAAGTGTGAGCCACCATGCCTGACCGGGGCAATTTCCTTCTAAAAGTGAAACTTGGCAATTTCTTTCTAAAAGTGAATCCTTCTACCTGGGACCATGGTGATAATTTATTTTACTTTATTTCCAACCTCCCCTTTTTTAGAGACGCGGTCTCACTCTGTTGTGAAGGCTGGTGTACAGTAATACCTTCCTAGCTCACTGCAGCTTCGACCTCCTGGGCACAAGTGAGAATCCATCTTCAACCTCCTGAGTGGCGGGGACTACAAGTGCCTAAGTTTTTTGGGGTTTTTTTTTGTTTTTTTTTTTGCCTTTTTTTTTTTTTTTTTTTGTAGAGACAGGTTCTTGCTCTGTTGCCCAGGCTATTCTCATAAACTTCTGGTGGCAAGATATCCTTGTGGCTTTGGCCTCCCAAAGCACTGGGATTACAGGCATGAACCACTGTGCTCGGCCTGCTTTACTTTTAGAATATATCTAATAATTATTCCCAAAGAGAACAGGCTCTTACTCTTAATATCTCCAATGCCTACAACGGTTCCTAGAATATGGTAGTGTCTGAACGCACCCTGATTATAGTTTCAAGGAAATACTTAGCAAGACCTTTAGAAAACATAAAATGCAGTGATTCATATTTCTCTTGCCCTCTATTTTTTTATGATTGGAGTATATGGAAGCAAACCCCAGGCATCATGTCATTTTACTTATGAATTACAAGTATTGAGTGTTATAATGTTGAAAAACTAGGCTTATATATTTATTATACCACATTAAAACAATTTGAAAAATAGAGTTGGCCTGGCGCGGTGGCTCACGCCTGTAATCCCAGCACTTTGGGAGGCCGAGGCGGGCGGATCACTTGAGCCCAAGAGTTGGGGACCAGACTGACCAGCATGGTGAAACCGTCTCTACAACAAATCAGGCAGGCTTGGTGGCGGGCGCCTGTAGTCCCTGCTGCTGGTACTCAGGAGACAGCCGGGAGGCGGAGGCTGCAGCGAGCAGACACTGTGGCCCTGCACCGCAGCCTGGGCAAAATGGTCACCGCTTCTCTACAAAATATTAGCTGGGCGTGGTGGCGCGCGCCCGCGGTTGTGGCTATTGGGGAGGCTGAGGTCGCCCGCCCGCCCGACCCGTAGGCAGAGGTTCCAGAAAGCTAAGATCGCGCCTCTGAACTCCAGCCTGGGCGACAGAGTGAGATCCTATCTCAAAAAAAAGAAAGAAAGAAAGAAATAGAGAGTTTAAAAATAAACTTACCTGGCGGCGGTGGCTCATGCTTGTAATCCCAGCACCTTCCTCAGAGGCTGACGTGGCGAATCGCTTGAGCCCAGGAGTTCAAGACCAGCCTGCGGAAAATGGCGACCTGGCTCACTACAAAATATTCGCTGGGCGTGGTCCGCGTGCCTGTAGTCCCAGCTATTGGGGAGGCTGAGGTGGGAGGATCGCTCCAGCACGGGGGCGGAGGTTGCAGTGAGCCAAGATTGCGCCACTGCACTTCAGCCTGGGCAACAGTGCGATCCCGTCCTAAAATGGAAGAAAGAAAAAGAGAGATTTAAAAGGTTGGCCGGGTGCAGTGGCGCACGCCTGTAATCCCAGCACTTAAGGAGACCGAGATGGGCAGATCGCTTGAGCACAGAAGTTCCACACCAGCCTGGGCAACACGGTGAATAGCATTGTATTTGCTTTCTAGGGTAGCTGAAACAGCAAAAATCAACGTCTCACAGATCTGAAGGCTTCCGTGTCGATTCTGGACTGTGATGAGAATCTGTGCCATGCCTCTCTCCTGGCTTCTGGTAGACTCGGGCATTCCTTAGCTTGTAAATGGCTGCTGCTTGTGTCATCACATTGTCTTCCCTCTCTACTTATCTGTCCCCATGCCCCAATTTTTCCTTTTCAGGCGCCAGTCAGATTAGGACCCACCCTAATGATCTCATCTTAACTTGATTAACTACAAGGACCCTATTTTTAAGTCAGTCCACATTTACAGAGACTGGGGGGTAGGGCTTCGACATCTTTTTGGAGGGACGCAGTTCAACCCATAACAAGAATCGTTGTTAGAAGTGGATGATTTTGCTTCTTCACTGAAAAATTAGTATCATTCTGCAGAGAACTGACTTGCTGCACATGGCACAGATTTTTCGCATTTATCATAGTAAAAGAAATCAGTCACGAAAGCTTGTTTTAGACTGCTACATACCTATCACAAATATAAACTATTTTCAACATTAAAAGTTAATAAAGCAAGCACTGTCACCCAAATTATATGATATCTATTGAGCACTCCCTTGTGTACAGAAGAGGAAAATGAAAAATGAACAGGAAGTTTAACATTCATAAAAACTGTTGGCTGCGTGCGGTGGCTCACTCCTGTAATCCCAGCACTTTGGGAGACCAAGGTGGGTGGATGACCTGAGGTCAGGAGTTTGATACCAGCTGGCCAACATGGTGAAACCCCATCTCTACTAAAAATACAAACATTAGCCGGGCGTGGTGGCGGGCTTCTGTAATCCCAGCTACTCCGGGGGCTGAGGCGGGAAAATCGCTTGAACCGGGGAGGCAAAGATTGCAGTGAGCCGAGACTGGGCCACTGCATTCCAGCCCGGCGACAGAGCAAGACTGCATCTCAAGAAAAATAATAATAACTCATAAAAATTGTGACAAATTTGTGTTTGCCTATTGAACTGGCAAAAATCCTAAAGTTTGACGACACACTGTGTTAAAATACAGATTTAAAGTTTTAAAATAATTTTTTGGTGAGGCTCTAGGTAAACCCATACTTTGATACATTGCTTGTGGGAGTACCAAGAGGGCACAACATTTAGAGAGGAAAATTTGGTGAAATCGAAATCTCTCAGAATTTAAAATATACTCTATGACTTAGCAATCCCTTTCCTGGGAAATTATCCTACAGATTCGAGCGCATCTTATACACATAATAGGAAATGATGTGTATACCTGGATTGATTTTTATAATAGCAAAAGAATGGAAATAACCTACGTGTCCACCTACAAGGGCTGAATAAATAAACAATGGTACATTGAGATGTAAAATCCTTCTGTGTATTTATATGGGAAGAGCTCCACAATACATTGTTAAGTACAGGAAGCTGCATGCCAAACATCACATATGCTGCATGCCAAACATCACATATGCTGCTTTTGTGTGAGAAAGGAAGGGGATAATCAGAATATATGTTATACTTATTTATATACTTGTAATAATTATGTAATATATTTATATACAGAAACACTCAGAAAGATATATAAGAAACTAAACGATTGCCTATTGTGGGCAGATAGGGAGATCAGAATGGATGGAAGTAGGTGTGGGAGCAGTATGTTACATAGTTTTGATTTTTCAGCCATGTGAATGTACAACTTATTTTTAAAAATTTAGTAAGAACAGTAAGGTTATGAAAACTATTGATGCTACTTCTAGGAACAATGCCTTTAAAAACCTGTATTTTGAAAACTCAATTGCTAGAATAGATAACCTCAAAAACAATGGATAGATAAAGCAAATATGGCAAAATCTTGATAACTGTTATCTGGGTAATGGATATGTGGCATTGTACTAGTCTCTCTAGTTTTATCTATATTTGCACATTTTCACATTTAAATGTTCTCTCAACAATCAAAATTTATGAAATTTCATAAGAGGTATCCTTAAAGTGTTATTTTAAAATTGTTAATGACTAAATATTCTAGGCTCTGGGAAGAATCTATGTAATTCAGAGCTTTAAGGTAGGTGCTAGAAACAGCCAGTAAAGCCTCCTTTGAATAGATGGTCTTGCCAAGTATGTGGACCGGAAAAAAAGAATGCTTGGCAGAAAGACTATTTATGATTACAGTTCAGTCATATATGAATCTACAAAACCCAGCTTTTTAAAATAAAACTTCTTTATCCACCTCCAACTTCTGAAAAAAATCATTGTTCATTTTTTAATTTTTATTTAAAATTGTTAAAGCTGTATTTTAAATTATTAGAGCCATGGTGTAAAGGTTTTTATCTTACACCACTATCAGTTTTTTTTAAAAAAGTGCTATGCCCACACCTCTGTAGAGGAGACAAAATATCTTATCCTTCCATCCTTCTTAGGTTCATTAGCCAGGGCCCTGTAAATTAGACTAACAAATGTTGCAGGAGCCTTTGTAAGATAATGAAGAACTGGAGAAATAATTCCACCTAAGCATTTTTATAGTAGGTTTGTTGAAGAGTGGAGAGTCTTGGGAAAATGTGATAGGACAAAAAGATCTGAGCTAACAGTGGTAAACTGGGAGAAATTTCGTGTGTTCTGTTTGTTTGGATTCCCCTGAGGGTGCCTCCATCTTCAGAGATAAAGATGCCCCCTTCCTCCGTGTATAGGAAGGGCACCTCTCATGTGAGGGTCTTATGACCTGCCTCAGGGAAGCAGGGCAAGGTCAGACAGTTCTAACATCTGCATTTCTCAAATTCCTTCAGCTTAAAATATTCAGTTGCACCAACGCACCATACTTTAGGGTAGAATGCTGTGAACCCCATCACCTCCAATTATGTATATTTATTTATAGATTGTATACAAACATGTACAAGTAGAAATGTAAAAGAATGAGATTTTTTAAATTGTAATTATGTGTCTCCCATTCTTCATTGGATTATCTTCTATGCTTATCCCATTTGGAGGCTTTGGCCATCCTATCACTGTGGCCACAAACATAGGCTGGAGGTCAGGGACAGTGAGCAGCCCTAATCCTGCTCTGCTATTGCTTAAGGCATAGTCAGAACAGAAAAGTACAAATTCATAGGATGTTTTCCCCACTTCTGGACAATTAAGATCCAATACTTAATGTAGGTACATTAGTATCATTTTTGTATATTACAATATAATAATAATTTAGCCCCATGAGGGCAGTTGTTTTCCTTATTTTCTCTGGCAACAATAAATAATTGTAGAATAGATTAAATATTTGCATGGCTTTCATCAAATTATCTCAGGCCTTCAAGGCATAAAATGATTTATTAGCCCCATTTTATAGATGTGAAAACTGGTAATCTTAAGTGAGATAAGTGGGCTTTTAAGTAAAATAACTAGTGTTCAAATTCAAATCACCTGATGTTCAATGCAGTATTCTTTGTGCTCTAGCGCTTCTTCAGTCTGACATATTTTTGTTTCAGGTTTTTAATTCACAAGTAAAGGAACACCTCAACAACCATTTTTTCATTTATACCTATAAAAAATTTACATATTCTTACAGCTGGGCGCAGCAGCTCATACCTGTAATCCTAGCACTTTGGGAGGCTGAGGCGGGTGGATCACCTGGGGTCAGGAGTTCAAGACCAGCCTGGCCAACATGGTGAAACCCCGTCTCTACTAAAAAATAAAAATAAATACAAATAAAATTAGCCTGGCATAGTGGCTGGCGCCTGTAATCCCAGCTACTTGGGAGACTGAGGCAGAAGAATTGCTTGAACCCAGGAGACAGAGGTTGCAGTGGGCCGAGATCATGCCATTGCACTCCCGCAACAGGGGGAAACTCCGTTCAAACCCACCCATACATAGTAGTACGTAAAATATATATACTAGTTTTATATATATATTCATATGTATATGCTATTCCTTCTTTTACTCTTACATATTCTTTCTCCTATTCCACAGATCCCCTTAAATCCTCAGATTTTAAATCCTTTTAACCTTGCTTATAATATCTCTTCCTTTATTCCTAGATTTTGCTAAAATTTTGAAATTTAAAAAAGTATACTGTTATTCAAACTTTTCATTAATTTCATAATTAAATAATTCTAACACTTATTAAATGGTTTATTTAAATTAGTGCTCTCATGGCCCTTTTCTATTTTAAAAACATTTCATCCTGGCCAGGTGCAGTGGCTCACACATGTAATCCCAGCACTCTGGGAGGCCAAGGCAGGAAGATCAGTTGAGGCCAGGAGTTTGAGATCAGCCTGGGCAACATAGTGAGACCCCATGTTTACGAAACAAAAAATATTTAATCAGCTGGGTGAGGTGGTGCGCACATACATCCCTAGTTACTTTGGAGGCTGAGGCAGGAGGATTGCTTGAGCCCAGGAGTTCAAGGCTGCAGTGAGCTAGGCATGTGCCACTGCCCTCCAACCTCAGCAACAGAGCAAAACTCTTTCTCTTAAAAAAAGAAAAAATTTATTCCATCATCAGTCATTGACATGCAATTTAAAAAATGAGATTTTAAAAATAAAATTGTAATTATATGTTTCCCTTTTCTCATTGGATTGTCTTCTGCACTCATCCCACTTCTTGGAGGCTTCTGGCTTTGAGCCTCCTATCAGTATGGCCACAGACACATACTGGATGCCAGGGACAGTAAGCAGCCTTAATCTTCCTTTGCTATTGCTTATGAGCATAATAAGAACAGAAAGAGTACAGGGTAAAATTATATTGATACAAGCATTCTGCTGCCATAAACAATAATTCAATAGAAATAGAATTAAAATAATAATGTTGGGCCAGGCATGGTAGCTTACGCCTGTAATCCCAGCACTTTGGGAGGCCAACGCGGGTGGATCACGAGGTCAAGAGAGTGAGACCATCCTGGCCAACATAGTGAAACCCTGTCTCTACTAAAAATACAAAAATTAGCTGGGCGTGGTGGCACATGCCTGTAGTCCCATCTACTCGGGAGGCTGAGGCGGGAAAATCACTTGAACCTGGGAGGCGGAGGTTGCAGTGAGCCGAGATCATGCCACTGCACTCCAGCCTAGCAACAGAGTGAGACTCTGTCTCAAAAATAATTAAATAATGTCACTAATAATATCTAACATTTATATAATTCCTATCTGAAGTCTGATACAAGTGCTTCACGTGTGTTCTTTTATTTAATGATCACAACAAACATCTTAGTACCTAAACTCTTCTACAGGTGAGGCTCTTCCAAATTATGCAGCTGTTAAGAGGCAGGAAAGAAGCAGGGATGATCATGATCTCAGGTTGTACTTCTTGATTAATTGCTTCTACTCAATGCTGAAATTCTTGAGGCTTGATTCCCACACAGGAATTACAAATTTAAGAGTGCACCAAATGCTGGCTTTTGGTCTGGTAGGGAAGTTGAGACTTTCCCTCTGAAGATTCAGGTCTAAGTCTGCTGAAATGAATTGACAAAAGACAGATTAACAAGAGAAAAACCAATCAAAATGTATTACGTGCATAGGCACAGGAACCACATGAAGTATGAGACTCACGGAAGAGCCAGATGATTGAAGTCTCTGTAGCATACAGAAAGGAATAGAGGCTTGGAGTATGGCAACAGCTTATGGGAGGGAGAGGGGAGGAAAGGCATGGTGAGCAAAGGCTGTCTTGTTTTGCAGATGAAGCCTCAAAAGTAGCAGCCTTTAGAAAGAAAAAAATGGTAGTCTGTGGTGAAAAATTTTTCTGTTAGGCATTTAAAAATGTTAGGACATTTGGTCTCCTTTTCCTGGAGTCAATCTTTCCTAGGTCTGGATAAGGGGACCCCTGAGAAAGACTCTGTAGCTGCTGTTTATTTCACTAATGTAGATTTCCCCACAGAATGACAGCTTTTAGGGAGCTATTTCTGTGGTCTGTAGCCCCTCTGAATAGCCATCTTAAAATATGCCATAGAAGTATATTTTGGGGTGGCATATTTTGGTTTCCTTCTGTCTCTGAATATATCTTCTGTCTAATCTTCCTCTTTTAAGATTCCATGAAGGGAAGATGACATGCACAAAAGTTTTTAACTAGATCCAAAGATACCAAGTTTAGAAATGGTCTTCAAGGGACTTCTTACTCCAAATGTTGTAAGTGTGTTTGAGTGTACACTTTTACTGGGATGAGAGTTCACAACCTTCATCACACTCTCAAAGAGATCCATAACCCACAGGAGGTTAAGAACCACTGACTTAGAGGATGTGTGAGGATCAGGTAACAACTCTCCTCTAGGAGTGCCAGTGCTCACATCAATGGTAAACTGCACTTGTAAAAAAAGAGGCAGAGGGAATTGTGTGATTATGAATGGCTTGGCCTTCGTGGCCTTCCTACTTGAGATTGACTGATTGCTGTAGAAATCGGGGGTAGAGCAATCTGGAGAAGACAATAGCTATGAAAAAATATTCAGAACTTTCTTTAAAGCAGCAACACAACAATCAATGAAAGTTATTCTAGAGTTGGGCTGGTATGGAACTCCTGGCCTCAAGCAATCCTCCTGCCTTCATCTCCCAAGTAGCAGGGTCTACAGGCCTGAGCCACCAAACCTACTACTAGTAGGTCTCTTTAAAGACACTTTGTAGCAGCTCTTCACACTATTCTAATGTTTATTCTGGAAACTACCCAAGGGCTGTATTTGGCCACTCTACATTTTAATGTAAATGTTCCTGTGCTAAACTTAAAATGTAGAAATAAGGTGACTGGTATCTGTATTTAAAAGCCACCAAGTTTCTTCACTTTCTCAAGTTGTCATCTCAATAACATAACAGATTTTTTTTTTTTTTTTTTTTTTTTTAACTCTGACTTGGACTGGTCATAACAGTGCATTAACCAATTGTTACTTGCACTGAATTGGATATGTTGGCTCTTCACCATATTATTGCCTGGTTATGTCAAAAAGCCTTAGAGACTTTGAAATGCTGCAGAATATAGTATAAAGATCCCTGATTTCACAGACAGACTTAGATTTGAGTCTTGGCTTGGTTATATAATATGGCCAGTGACCTTTAGCAAATCATTTTACCTCTTCAAATCTCAACATTCACATGTATAAAATGGGCAGATGCTTGGCATATATTAATAGTAAGCTCTCAACACACATTGGTTGCTGTTTTTATTTCAGGGTGAAGACATGCAATGCACATAGTGCTCAGACAGATTCTAAATCCAAGAGTCAAACTTAAGTTCTGCATCATCATTGTGGCTTGCAGTCAGCCCTGTGCTAGTGTTCCTGTGTTCCTTTTACCAGTCATCTTTTTTTTTTTTCTTTTGGTTTTGGAGATGAGTTTCGCTCTTGTGGCCCAGGCTGGAGTGCAATGGTGCCATCTCAGCTCACCGCAACCTCCACCTCCCAGGTTCAAGTGATTCTCTTGCCTCAGCCTCCCGAGTAGCTAGGATTACAGGAATACGCTATCACACCCAACTAATTTTTGTATTTTTAGTAGAGATGGGGTTTCTCTACGTTGGTCATACTGGTCTTGAACTCCCGACCTCAGGTGATCCACCCACCTCAGCCTCCCAAAGTGCTGGGATTACAGACGTGAGTCACCACGCCTGACCAGTCATCTTAAGATTTTAGCATTTTAATATAAAGTGCTACGGATAATCAGATGGCTTTTTTCACAAATATACCTGAATTTGTTCATCAGAATAAATGTGGTCTACTTCTTAATACATTTATTCTAGCACTATCTGCTTTGAACATCTCTGACACTCTTTTTTTGGACTAGCTTTCAGAGCTGCCTTTGCATCCTAAGAAACCTGTCATACTGCTTTGCAGTTACAGGATATTCCCTCTTATCTGACATTTCATTTATCTGTCTCTCCTAGGCTCAATTTCTCTTATGTCCATGCTTTTCCTCATCTACTTCTGTCAGTACTCTGGAGTCAATGTCTAAGAATTCTCCGAGTAGGGCTGTGATAACTGATTGGTTAGGAGTCTATACGTATGTCAGCACCTGTCTGTTTTAGGAGTACGGAGAGACTAAGGGATTTGGAGAGGTGGCCAGGCAGAGCTAAGACAGAGCTAGGAGCCAGGGAGATTTATGGGGAGGGGAACTAATCAAAACCAAAATAAACTATGGATGTTATTAATGGCACATGGAGCCAGTAACTAGTTTGTTATCATATAGGAAAAACAAAACAAAACCTATATTTGGGGAGAGTTAATACTGCCAGAGAAATTACTAGTTGGTCTAAAATTGTATGAAGCTGCTCTAGACTTAGAACCACTCTTAGGCTCATAAGAGTCTTTGGGCAGGAAAAGGCTTGAGAAACATGTGCAGCTTCCAGGGAAGGCATATTTTCCAACAACCACTTCAGGCGTCACTAAAGAGGTAACAGAAAAGGAAGAATCTGGGGCGGTTGAGTTGGGAATGGGGAGGAGCAAAGGCTGTGGAGAACAACAAACAAAGGAGCTCCTCTTAAAGAGCAAAGTCATGACCTAATCATGGAAGATTTCCCACACCTTGGTCAGGAGGGCCTCACAACATCTATCTAGCAGGATTCCAGAATTGCTTTAGACCAGTGACTACTGTGTGTCTCCCATTTTTCTCCCTTTCAGAATGGGAGAGTTGATTACAGTCCCAGTTCTGCAATTATATATTGGATGTGGTTCAGGAAGTGGGAAGCAGATATTTCATCCTGTTGGGCGATACGTAGTGGAATCAAGGGAATTCACATTTGGGCCTGATGAGAGGATCACTGTGAATCACTAAGAAGTCCAGAATTTTGAGCTCCATGCTATAGCTAGTTGAGATTTTTAGATTATCTTTTTTGGGGAAGTGGTTATTGATTCTACATCTGAGAAGAAGAGACATGGCCTTGTGGCGACAAGAATGGTGGACTATAGAAGATACTTCTGATGCTCACATCCACATCTCTTCTGATAAACAGAAATCTCGTGCAGTTGGGCAGGGCCGTGTACCAGTTCTACCCAATGGGTTATAGATGGAAGTGGCACATGCTTCTTGTGGGCCAGAACATATTGCCAGTGTAAGAACCCTCAGTATCTTCCCTGATGCAGTGACCAGCAACTTTCCAGATGGTGGCCTCCATCAGCCTGAGTCTTGAGGACTATACAGAGTCCCCGGTCAACATAAAATTGACATGTAATAAGAACAAGATTTGGCCAGGCACAGTAGCTCATATCTGTAATCCCAACACTTTGGGAGGCCAAGGCGGGCAGATCACCTGAGGTCAGGAGTTCAAGACCAGCCTGGCTAACATGGTGAAATCCTGGCTCTACTAAAAATACAAAAATTAGCCAGGTGTGGTGGTGTGCACCTATAGTCTCAGCTGCTTGGGAGGCTGAGGCAGGAGAATTGCTTGAACCTGGGAGGCAGAGGTTGCAGTGAGCCGAGGTTATGCCACTGCACTCCAGCCTGGGTGACAGAGCGAGACTCCATCTCAAAAAAAAAAAAAAATGAGATTTAAAATTTGTTGTTCATACTACTGATGTATTTATTATTATATATTATTACTACAGCACAGTCTCATTTACTGGTGACTGCTATAGTGTTGAATATGGTAATTGATTATGCCAATATGTTCATTAATGATTCCTACTTGAAATATGTGCAGTGTATCTTAATAGCTGTTAGATTCAGACAAGACGCTGTGTTCCTGAAATTAACAGGAATATAAAAAATTAAAATATATTATTTATTTATTTATTTATTT
>NW_016806893.1:500664-545563 GCF_001698545.2 Rhinopithecus bieti | reverse complement strand
ATATTGGGGTGGGAGTTACCCGATTTTCCAGGTGTTGTGTGTCTCAGTTCCCCTGGCTAGGAAAAGGGATTCCCTTCCCCCTTGCGCTTCCCAGGTGAGTCGATGCCTCGCCCTGCTTCAGCTCTTGCTGGTCCGGCTGCAGCAGCTGACCAGCACCGATTGTCCGGCACTCCCCAGTGAGATGACCCCAGTACCTCAGTTGAAAATGCAGAAATCGCTGGTCTTCTGTGTTGCTCGTGCTGGGAGTTGGAGACTGGAGCTGTTCCTATTCGGCCATCTTGCTCCGCCCCCGCCGAGTCCTTCAAAAATTAAAATATTTACCTCTAAGAGAAGACTTAACTTTTCAGTAATCTTACAACTTTTATACAATTTGAAAGTTGAAGAAACAGCGTACAAGAAAATGACAAACCTGATAACTAGAGCCAATCCTAGATACAACTGTAATGAAAGTAAATTCATCTCCCGAGTCTAGGGTAGATTCTATGCAAAATTGGTTGCGATAATTCCTCTGCTTGCTTCCAGGCTCTTGGGTAACCTCCTCCCACGCCAACTCTGAGTTTGTCTGTGGCTTGTTTTGGACAATAGGACATTAGCAAATGAGATATAAGTACGGGCTTGAGAAGTACATGGGTACTGGGGCTTGCTTGCTGGCTGCTGTGTAGAACCTGAGACTACCACGTGAAGAAGTTCGAAGTACTAGAGGATGAGAGAACACGTGCACCAAAGATGAAGCATCCCAGCTGAGATTCCCCTAGACCAATCAGCTTGCCAACTGCCACAAAAGCGAATAAAGCCGTCCAAGAGTATCCAGTTATAAGGTGAGCCAGTCCAGACTGGAAGAATCACCTGACAAACTGAAAGATGTATGTGAAATAATAAGTGTTTGAGGTTTTAAATTTTAAGAGGTACAGAGGCAATATGGTTGATGGTTCTGTTGTATAATCATTGTTTAATCTGGAAAGAATCACTTGGAGTCATCTGCTTTTAACTTTTGTCATAAACACAACATATGAGATAACATATTTCAAAACATTTTTAAAAATTTTATTTTGTTTTGTTTTGGTTTTGAGATGGAGTCTCACTCTGTCACCCAGGCTGGAGTACAATGGCAAGATCTCAGCTCACTCCAACCTCCGCCTCCCAGGTTCAAGTGATTCTCCTGCCTCAGCCTTCTGAGTAGCTGCGATTGTAGGCGTCCGCGACCATGCCTGTCTAATTTTTGTATTTTTTGCGGAGCCAGGGTTTCACCATGTTGGCCAGGCTGGTCTTGAACTACTGACCTCAGGTGATCTGCCCGCCTCGGCCTCCCAAAGTGTTGGGATTACAGGCGTGAGCCACCGCGCCCAACCAAAAATGTTTTTTTAAACTATCGAAACCCCCCTCAGGTTTGTAGCTGATATTGGACATGAAGATGTCTGTGCTTTTAGAGCCCATTTTCAAGTTTTAGATACTAGATTCTCCCCAAAAAAATTCACGGAAGTTTCAAGGATTGCCCATAAGAATATATCGCTCAAGAAAGGCATTGGATTTACTTCATTGTACCATATTTTGAAATGTCAAGGACAAAGGAAGATGGCCTCAAAACATTGCCAAATTCACACAGCTTTTCTTCATTTTTAGCATTAACATAAATTACATTAAACTCTTGATTTTTAAAAATCATTGTACAGTTAATTAGTGAAGAATTCTTAAGTGATTATCTGCCCAGGGTCATTTCTTCCATTAGTCTTCCCTTAGTACTTAACTGAAATTGCTGTGCTTTCAGACCTAAAGATTAAGTCATGGGAGGTTGGT
Organism: Rhinopithecus bieti; assembly: GCF_001698545.2. Taxonomy (NCBI): domain Eukaryota; kingdom Metazoa; phylum Chordata; class Mammalia; order Primates; family Cercopithecidae; genus Rhinopithecus; species Rhinopithecus bieti. Next base: position 543,769 of record NW_016806893.1, on the reverse strand, counting down.
GTTGAAGTACAAAGGGTGTTTGGTATTTTAGATACATGATACATAAGGCATGAATGAGTTAGCTCAAATTATGGGACAGAATTAAAATATGATAGTAATCTTGATTTCCATGTATTAGGACACAGTATAATGGACCTGGGGCAAGTGGCAAATGCATTTTGAGCAGTTGGCAAAGCTTTTCATAAGTAAACCTAGCTGCATATCAGACTGTATTGTAGTCCCAGCTACTTGGGGGGTAGGGTAACTGAAGCAGAGAATAGCTTGAGCCCAGGAATTCAAGGCTGCAGTGAACCATAATCCCACCACTACAATCCAGCCTGGGCAACAGAACTAGATTTTGGCTCTAAAAATAAATTAATAAATAAAAAGTAATTCAGCAGTTTTCTTTCTTGGATACTAAAAAATATCTCCTAAAATAGGAAGAGGTGTAGGGTGAAGAATTAACATATGTTGAATCCTTACCAGGTGGCAGATTCTATTCTTAGCATCTATGTACATGATCTCATTTATATCTCATAATAAACCTATAAATTGAGCATAGTCATTTCCATTTACAAAGGAGGAGTCTAAGACTATTCACTGTATGTTTCTCAAAGTGTATTCCACAGACCACTCACACCACATAACCTAGGGAACTTGATAGAAGTTTATCTTTCTTGTCCTCTAGTCAGATTTCCCTGACTCATAATTTCTGGGGCACTTTTAAGAAAACCAATATAAGGCCGGGCGCGGTGGCTCAAGTCTGTAATCTCAGCACTTTGGGAGGCCAAGACGGGCGGATCACAAGGTCAGGAGATCGAGACCATCCTGGCTAACCTGGTGAAACCCCGTCTCTACTAAAAAATACACAAAACTAGCCGGGCGAGGTGGCAGGCGCCTGTAGTCCCAGCTACTCGGGAGGCTGAGGCAGGAGAATGGCGTAAACCCGGGAGGCGGAGCTTGCAGTGAGCTGAGATCCGGCCACTGCACTCCAGCCTGGGCGACAGAGCGAGACTCCGTCTCAAAAAAAAAAAAAAAAAAAAAAAAAAGAAAACCAATATATTAAATTATACAAAAGCGGCTGGGCACAGTGGCTCATGCCTGTAATCCCAGCACTTTGGGAGGTCAAGGTGGGCAGATCACGAGGTCAAGAGATTGAGCCCATCCTGGCCAACATGGTGAAACCCTGTCTCTACTAAAAATACAAAAATTAACCAGGCATCGTGGCGCATGCCTGTAGCCACAGCTACTCAGGAGGCTGAAGCAAGAGAATCACTTAAACCCAGGAGGCGGAGGTTGCAGTAAGCTGAGATCGGGCCACTGCACTCCAGCCTGGCGACACAGCGAGACTGTCTCAAAAAATAAATATATGTGTGTGTGTATATATATATATATATACACATACATATATATATATATATATATATATACACACACACACAAAATTTACAAAATACAGCTGGCACAGGAGCTCGCGCCTATTATCTCAGCACATTGGAAGGCCAAGGCAGGCAGATCCCTTGAGGCCAGGAGTTCCAGACGAGCCTGGCCAACATGGTAAAACCTGTCTCTACTAAAAATACAGAAAATTAGCCAAGCGTGTGCTGCCGCAACTACTGGGGAGGCTGAGGCACTAGAATCATTTGAACCTGGAGGTAGAAGGTTGCAGTGAACCAAGACTGTACCACTGCATCCCAGCCTGGGCAAAAGATCAAGACTCTGTCTCAAAAAAAAAAAAAGTTATAAAATCCATGAAAGTTTTTAGTTTGGGTGGGTGGATGTTATAGTCATTAGTTAATCCACCTCTGTTCATGACAGTTTCTTAATGATCTGTATCTATAATTACAGTTCTGTGTTATAAAAGGTCAATCATTTTTATCTGCAAATAAAAGCAGCATAAGGAAGAAAGAGATCAACATTTTAGACATTAGTGTCTATCCAGTCTCTTCCTCAGTATCTTGTCTGAGATGGCACAAAAAACAATTGTTAGTACTGTTTTTATCACTTGTAGTTTTTAAAAATATATATATCCTTCTTTTCTATTTATTTTGCTATCCTTATTTCAGTCTCTCTTTTTTACTACTTTCTTATTCTACACCAATTTTTCTTCTTCCCTTACTAGCTAGCCTTGGGTTTGTCACTAGTTCCTGGTGATATTTGGTGAGGTGTTAAATAATGCTCCCCTTTCCCAGTTCTGAACCAATTAATATCCTGTATACAGAAAATCAAGACAGATGGAGATTAAAACCAAAAAGCTAGATTGAAAACTAGGGCTTAGATCAACAACTAATCAAGCTTCCTAATACTTCTCACTAAGTGTAGACCTTAGGATGACCCACTTATCTGAAATCACTGCTTCAAACCTGTCAAGCCCAGAGAGTAGCAACAGGGACAAGCTGCCTCCAGCTATGTTTCTAGAAGACAGTTTTAAGTTGGGTATTGGTATTAATGCATATGTATTTGTATATGTATCATGAATACATTTATTCGTATGTATTAATATTATATGAAAAGGTAAATATTTCTACAAAATGCAAACCTAAATTAAAATCAGTCAATCTCAGTTTCAGGGGCAGAGTGTTGGCCTGGCAGAATATGTAAATGTGGAAGAAGCATGTGCCTCTGATGACTGCCTTACAACCATGCCCTCCCTCCCAACAATAATATACAGGAACAGAGATAAAATTATGCCATAGCAGATTCCCTATCATGTCCACCTTGCTTACAAGTTCACCTTGCTTGAAGAGAGTCAGTAAATCATGTAGAATTGTAGCTTCATGACTAATTATGTGAATTAATTATGTGAAATCATCCGGTGGGAATTAAGATATGGTTCAGTAAGTTACATGTTGGCTGTAGAAATGAAGATTACCAGGCCCCAATGTCAATTCGCTGTGACAAGTATGGGGTTTTCCCAAAGTTAGAAGGCTATTGTTACTGATTTTAATACACCATGTAGCAAGGAGACCCAACTGGAGGAGTATAACAGAGTGTACAGCAATGGGGATGATAGTGGTGGCAATAGCAGCCATGACCCAGAGTCAATTAGCTTCAGGTGAAGCTTCCTAAAATGATATACACAGATGAATAAGACTGCCCTGTCCTCACAGAATTTATACTTTGGCAGATAGAGAAGATAGAAACAAACTTATTTCAATAATATAAATAAGAGTGACAACAGCTAACCTTTACTGAGTCCCTATTATATTCCAGGCACTGTGTCACACAGTTGATCCTTGGTATAGAATCATGATGTAGGTATTAATATAATTATTATTTTAAGCCTGGATAACATGATGAGACACCATCTCTACAAAAAATTTAAAGATTAGTGGGCATGGTGGCACTCCCCTGTAGTGCCAGCTACTCAGGAGGCTGAGGTGGGAGGATTGCTTGAGCCCAGAAGGTCAAGGCAGCAATGAGCCATTATCACACCCCTGCACTCCTGCCTGGGTGACAGCACAGGACCCTGTCTTGCTCACAAAAAAAAAAAAAAAAAAAAAAAAATCTTATTTTATAGATGGAGAAGCTGAGACTTGGGTGGAGTGGGGGTATTAAGCAGTTTGCTCATGAATGTGCAGGAAGTAGATCCTTAAGTTAGACTTTAAACTCAGGGAAAAATGTGTAAGATACTGTGAACACAAAACCCATAGGTCAGGTGAGAAGAAAGACTTGGGGAGATGCCTAAGGGAAGTTGCTGTTAAGGCCATTTTCTAAATAGATTAGCAGCTTGCCTAAAATACTGTTAAGTACTTTTTAAAATTTTTATGTGTGAATAGTCATAATGAACTTACGTGTTTAGGGGAAGGAAGTGGCAAGAATCATACTTTATGTTGAAATCCATGTTTTCCTGTATTTTTCTCTTGGTTTGAAGAGAGACAGGAGGGAGAGGCTTTAGCAGCCAGGCTTAAGAACAGAGGGAAGCCAAATCTGCCAAGTGAGGGACGTGCCAAGAATTCAGGTCCCAGAGATTATGGTGGATTCGGGCATAGATAGCTAGGGCAATTAGAATATGCAAGTAATCAGCCAGAGCTAATTAGTTAACAACAGACTTCTGGTTTAAGCTCTGAAAACCTAAAGTTGCAAAGCAGCTGAAATAGCTAAAGTAAGGTTTTAGGTGTCAAAACTATTCCTAGAGTAGAACATACAAATTGAGGCAGCAAATGTAATTTTGAATAGGTCTAAAATATCAGAAGTGGAAGATTTCAAATTTTCTTAAAGGTAGCAAAGAAAACCAAAGATGAAAGAGTTGTTAATAAATGTTAAGATTTATTCTGACAGGAATGTGATTTGTACCTAAAAGATACGTTTCTTTTATAACACTTTTTGTATATTTTTTACTTGTATAATGAATAATTTATAGTATTATTTTAATAAAGGGTTACATATTTAGATTTAAACATTTACTTCTCAACAGAGCTAACTTATAGAGCTCAAAGGATTGCCATAAACAGACTCTAGCTAGGAAGCTATGCTTCTGAGTCCTGATAGGGCAGCTCAACGTTGTCTTATATAAGAAACCATAAGAAGTATCTGAAGGGGGCCAGGCACGGTGGCTCACGCCTGTAATCCCAGCACTTTGGGAGGCCAAGGCAGGCAGATCATGAAGTCAGAAGATCGAGACCATCCTGGCCAACATGGTGAAACCCCATCTCTACTAAAAATACAAAAATTAGCCAGGCGTGGTGGTGCGTGCCTATAGTCCCAGCTACTCGGGAGGCTGAGGCAGCAGAATCACTTGAACTGGGGAGGCAGAGGTTGCAGTGAGCCGAAGATGGTGCCATTGCACTCCAGCCTGGGTGACAGAGCAAGACTCCATCTCAAAAAAAAAAAGAAAAAAGAAATATCTGATGGATGGAAGATGGAAGGATGGAGAGCATGGCATTGGTTATTAATATACCCAATTCAAAGCTCAAAAGCGGGTTACAAAACTTCCTTTTTGCTTAGAGTCCCAGGATCCCTTGGAGAAAGCTTTGGGACTGACAGTGATATTGAAACTGGGACAAAGACGGGAGACAAAATCCACCCAACTTCTATGCAGGATGAGGCTGGGGGTTAATACATCAGGAAAGGAAACAATTTACCATATAGTAAAAGATTCTTATTGGTTAACAGAGAAAGCATTTTTTTCAGTTGTTCAGATGGGATGAATAATACTTATCTGTCCTCGAGTTCACTGCTTTTATCTTGTCATCTCCACTCTATGACTGGAGATTCTATGAGCCGATCTAGTTTTGTGTTGTGTTGTGTTGTGTTGTTTGAGACAAGGTCTCGCTCTGTCACCCAGGCTGGAGTGCAGCGACACAGTACAGTCACATCTCACTGCAGACTCGATCTGCTGGGCTCAACCAATTCTCCTGCCTTAACCACCACCACCCCTACCTGCCACCACTGACCCCCAGTAGTTGGTGGCATGTGCCACTACACCCAGCTAATTTTTGTAGAAACAGAGTTTCACCATGTTTCCCAGACTGGTCTCGAACTCCTGAGCTCAAGCGATCCAACCACCTCAGCCTCCAAAAGTGCTGGGATTACAGGCGTGAGCCACTGCACCCCACCTTCAGTGGGTTTTTAATTTTGGTTATTGTATTTTTCAGTTTTCTATTTTCCACTTGATTTTTTTAACTTCTATTCTTTGCTGAGATTTTCTATATTTTTATTCATTTCAAGTGAAATCATAATTGCTTGTTGATGCATTTTTATAATGGCTGCTATAAAATCCGTGTCAGATAATTCCAACATCTGATTCATTTCACTGTTGGTGTAATGTAATTGTCTTGTCTCATCTAAGTTATGATTGTCCTGGCTACTAGTATGATAGGTGACTTTCTATTGTATCCTGGACATTTGGGCTGTTGTGTTAGGAAATTCTGGGTCCTATGTAAATCTTCTATTTTAGCAAGCAGTCACTTTGCACATGTTCAGCTTGCAGGTCCTGGTCTAATTGTAGACTGCAGTTCCAATGACAATTTAATTTAGTTTTCAGGGCCTTTGCTGTGCTATTTTGATCTGCTTCATTCCTCTGATGACACCAGGGTTCCCACTGATCCCTGCAGTTACCTCATGTGGGGACAAAAGGCACTTCCCCAGTCCAGGCCACCTGTGCCTCTACATGGGAGAGGGAAGTCTCCAGCACCCTGGAAGGAAAAGTAGTTTCCCAGGGTGACTTGTCAAAAGAGCTTCTACTGTATTCCTCTTGTCAATGGAAGTCCTTTTAAATCCAGGGGAGGAATAACCCTACCTAGGCCATCTTCTGCTGCTAGATTAGAGTACAGAGACTGGGCTGTCTTCTGCTGCTGAGTGGGGAGAATCATAAGATACCTGGCCACTGTGCTGCTCCTCCCCTCTGATATTCCTAGCCATCCTGCCTTCCACTTTTTAACTTCAGAGTGCTCCTGTGGTTGCCTCATGCAACCAGGGTTATTTCCAGGGTTTATAGTTGTACTTGGCAGCAACAAAGAGGTACAAGTCTATGCCATCTTATCTGGAAAGGAAGACTACTAGAAGGATTTTTATTTTATTTTATTTATTTATTTTTGCCACATAAGGGATTTTGCTCTGTTGCCCAGGCTGGAGTGCATTGGCATAATAATAGCTCACTGCAACCTTGAACTCCTGGGCTTAAGCAATTCCGCCTGCCTCAACCTCCTGAGTAGCTGGGGTTATAGATGCAAGCCACTGGCACAGCTCAGAAAGAATATTTTTAAAGGTAATACAGTGTTGTCATTTAAATACACTCTAACCAATCTTGGAGGGACTTGAAATGATTGAACAAATATTATTGAGCACTTACTAGGTGGCAGATAGTGTGCCAGAGATATGGAAATAAACAAGATGGATATGGTTTCTGCCCTCATTTTGAGGGGAACAGGCGGAGAGATCAGTAGAATGTGGAATTAATATTAGTAGGAAGAATTATATTTGGAGGCCAAAAGGGTATCACAGAAAAGAACACCTTATCATTTCTCAGCCTTCCATGGTGGTAGCAATACAGCAGAGACCAGAAGCACACTATGACTGGAGATATAAAGAAATATGCCAACACCGTGATGATAGTGAAAGCAGTAGAACAGAAAGCACTATTAAAAAATAGAATGCTGTGATGTTTAGCCACATTGACCAGTCAAGGGAACTGATAGTGGGTAGAGACTCAGGCCAATTGTCATTGCCTCCCAGAACCACATTGAACAGAGATGTAGGAAATGGTATGACTATCACAAGGATTATTTGGACAATAATAGGAAACATGAACACAAGATAACTAGGGCTGCATTTCACACAGCTAATGAAAACCAAGGTTAAAAAGAACAAAGCTGGTGGCATCACATTACCCAACCTCAAACTATACTATAAGGCTACAGTAACCAAAACAGCATGGTGCAAGTACAAAAAACAGACACATAGACCAATGAAACAGAATGGAGAACCCAGAAGTAAAGCTGCACACCTACAGCCATCACTACAAAACTTTGATGTAGTCAACAAAAATAAACAACAGGGAAAGGACTCCCTATTCAATAAATGGTGCTGGAATTGCTGGTTAGCCATATGTGAAAGAATGAAATTGGATGCCTACCTTTCATCATATACAAAAATTAACTCAAGATGGATTAAAGATTTCACTTTCTTTTTGAGACAGGTCTTGCTCTGTCACCCAGGCTGGAGTGCAGTGGCGCAATCTCAGCTCACTGCAACATTCGCCTCCCAGGTTCAAGTCAACCCGTCACCTTAGCCTTTTGAGGAGCTGGGACTACAGGTGCATGCCACCACACCTCTCGAATTTTTGTAATTTTTTGTAGAGATGGGGTTTTACTTTGTTGCCCAGGCTGGTCTTGAACTCAGGGTTCAAGTGATCCTCCTGTTTTGGCCTCCCAAAGCCCTGAGATTACAGGCATGAGCCACTGCATGGATTAAAGATTTAAATGTAAGACCTCAAACTATAAAAGTCCGCTAAGAAAACCTAGGAAATAACATTCTGGACATCAGCTTTGGGAAAGAATTTATGAATAAGTCCTCTAAAGCAATAGCAACAACAATCTTTAAAAAAATGACAAGTGGGACCTAATTAAACTAAAGAGCTTCTGCACAGAAAAAAAAAGAAAAACCCACGCTCTGTCAACATAGTAAACAAACAACTTATAGAATGGAAGAAAATATTTCCCAAGCTATGCATCCAACAAAGTTCTAATATCCAGAATCTATAAGGAACTGAAACAATTCAACAAGCAAAAAATAAATAACCCCATTAAGAAATAGGCAAAAGATATGAACAGACACTTCTTGAAAGAAGATATACAAGCTGCCAACCATAGGAAAAATGCTCAACATCACTAGTCATCAGAAAAATACAAATCAAAACCACAATGAGATAACATCTCACACCAGTCAGATTAGCTACTATTAAAAGTTTTTTAAAATAACAGATGTGGCAAGGCTGAAGGAAAGGTAATGCTTATATACTGGTGGTGGGAATGTAAATTAGTTCAGCCATTGTGTCTCAAAGAACTTAAAACAATGACCATTCACCCCAGTAATCCCATTACTGGGTGTATACACAAAGGAAAATAAGCCATTCTACCAAAAAGACACATGCACTCATATGTTAATTGCAGTGCTATTCACAATAGGAAAGACGTGGCCTCAACCTAGGTGCTCATACAGAAAATGTGATACATATAAACCATGGAATACTATGCAGCCGTAAAAAGAACAAAATCATGTCCATTGAAACAACATGGATGCAACTAGAGGTTGTTATCTTAAGTGAATTAACAGGAACAGAAAACCAAATACCACATGTTCTCACTTATAAGTGGGAGCTAACCATTGAGTACTCATGGACATACAGATTGGAATAGACACTGGAGACTACTAAAGCAGGGAAAGAGGGAGGTGCAAGGGTTGAAAAACTACCTATTTGGGTACTTTGCCCACTACCTGGGTGATGGGATCATTCATACCCCAAACCTCAGAATCATGCAAAATACCCGTGTAACAAATCTGCACATGCACCCCCCGCATCAAAAATAAAAGTTAAAATTAAAAAAACAATTAAAAAGAAACAGACATTCAACAGACAATGAGAGGTAAGAGATAGATGTTCTCTTAGCATGAAATTCAATGCTGGATTGTTTCATATTTATGGTTTTATGATAATCAGTGTGCAAAAGACCTGATGATGTATTTTCATTGATAACTCATTCATCTATTTATAAATGAACAAGCATGCATGGTCATTTCTATTATTTTTTAATTTTAATTTTATGGGTACATAGTAAATATATGTATTTATGGGGTACAGGAAACAGTTTGATATAAACACAATGCATAGTAATCATATCAGGGTAAATGATTTATCCGTAACTTCAATCACATCCTTTCTTTGTGTTAGAGACAATCCAATTATACTCTTAGTTATATTTAAATGTACAATAAATTACTGTTGACTGCAGTCACCCCATTGTGTTTTCAAATACTAGATCTCATTCATTCTATGTATGTTTTTGTACCCGTTAACTGTCCCCACTTCTCCCAGCCCACTACCCTTCCCAGCCTCTGGTAACCATCATTCTGCTCTCTCTTTCCATGAGTTCAGTTCTTTTAATTTTTAGCTCCCACAAATGAGTAAGAATATGTGATGCTTGTCTTTCTTTGCCTGGCTTATTTCACGTTACATAATGACCTGCAGTTCTTTTCATATTGGTGCAAATGACAAGATCTCATTCTTTTTTATGGCTGAATAGTACTCCATTGTGTACATGTACCACATATTCTTTATCCACTCATCTGTTGATGGATACTTGGGGTGCTTCCAAATCTTGACTATTGTGAATAGTGCTGCAATAAACATGGGAGTTCAGATGTCTCTTCTATATACTGATTTATTTTCTTTTGAATGTATACCTAGCAGTGGAATTGCTGGATGATGTGGTAGTTCTATTTTTAGTTTTTTGAGGAACCTCCAAACTGTTGTCCATGGTGGTTATACTAATTTACATTCCCACCAACAGTGTGCAAGGGTTTCCTTTCTCCTCATCCTCATCAGCATTTATTGCTGTCTGTTTTTTGGATATAAGTCATTTTAACAAGGGTGAGATGATATCTCATTGTAGTTTTGATTTGCATTTCTCTGATCAGTGATACTGAGCACCTTTTCATATACCTCTTTTCCATGTGTATGTCTTGTTTTTGAGAAGTGTCTACTCAGATCGTTTGCCCATTTTTAAATCAGATTATTAGATTTTTTTCCTATAGAGTTGTTGGAGCTCCTTATACATTCTGGTTATAAATCCCTTGTCAGATAGATAGTTTGCAAATATTTTCTCCCATTCTGTGGGTTGTCTCTTCACTTTGTTGATTGTTTTCTTTGCTGTGCAGAAGCTTTTAACTTGATATGATCCCGTCTGTCCTTTTCTGCTTGGATAGCTTGTGCTTGTGGGATATTACTCAAGAAACGTTCCCCATCTAGTGTCCTGGAGGTTTCCCCAATGTTTTATTTTAATAGTTTCATAGTTTGAAGTCTTATAATTAAACATTTAATCCATTTTGGTTTGATTTTGTATGTGGCAAGAGAGAGGGGTCTAACTTCATTCTTCTGCATATGGATATTCAGTTTTACCAGCACCATTTATTTAAGAGATCATCCTTGCCCCAATGTATGTTTTTGGCACTTTTGTAGAAAATGAATTCACTGTAGATGTATGGATTTATTTCTGGGTTCTCTCTGCTCTTCCGTGGGTCTATGTATCTGTTTTCATGCCAGTACCAGGCTGTTTTGGTTACTATGGCTCTGTAGTATAATTTGAAATTAGGGGCCAGGCACGGTGTCTCATGCCTGTAATCCCAGCACTTTGGGAGGCCTAGGGGAATGGATCATGAGGTCAGGAGATAGAGACCATCCTGGCCCACATGGTGAAACCCCATCTCTACTAAAAATACAAAAATTAGCTGGCTGTGGTAGCACACACCTGTAGTCCCAGCTACTCGGGAGGCTGAGGCAGGAGAATTTCTTGAACCCGGGAGGCAGAGGTTGCAGTGAGCCAAGATCGCGCCACTGCACTCCAGACTGGCAACAGAGCAAGATTCCGTCTCAAACGAAAAAAAAAAAAAGAAAAGAAAAGAAAAAAGAAAATTAGCTAATGTTATTCCAGTTTTGTTCTTTTTCCTTAAGATTAGCTTTGGCTATTCTGGGTCTTTTGTGGTTCTATATAAATTTTGGGGTGTGCATGTGTGTGTGTGTGTGTGTGTATAGAATGTCATTGGTATTTTGATAGGGATTACATTGAATCTGTAAATTGCTTTGGGTAGTATGGACATTTTAACAATATTGATTCTTCCAATCCATGAACATGGAATATTTTTTACATTTTTTTATGTCCTCTGTAATTTTTTTAAATCAACGTTTTATAGTTATCATTGTAGAGATCTTTCACATCTTTGGTTAATTTGTAGATATTTAATTTCATTTGTAGCTACTGTAAATGGGATTACTTTCTTAATTTTTTTTTACCATTTGTTTGCTGTTAGCACATAGAAATGCTACTGATTTTGTATGTTGATTTTGTATCCTGCAATTTTACTAAATTTGTATATTGGTTCTATTTTTTTTTTTTTTTGGTGGAGTCTTCAGGTTTTTCCAAATATAAGATTATATCATTTGCAATCAAGGATAAGTTGACTTCTTCCTTTCCAGTTTTGATGCCTTTTATTTCTGTCTCTTGTCTGATTTCTCTGGCTAGGACTTCCAGTGCTATGTTAAATAACAGTGGTGAAAGTGGGCATCCGTGTCATGCTCCAGATCTTAGAGGAAAGTCTCTCAGTTTTTCCCCATTCAGTATGATATTATCTGCAGGCCTGTCATATATGGCTTTTATTATGTTGAGGTATGTTCCTTCTAGCCCCAGTTTTTTGAGGGTTTTTATATTAAAGGTGTTTAATTTTATCAAATGCTTTTTCAGCATCAATTGAAATGGTCATATGGTTTTTGTCCTTCAGTCTGTTGATATAATGTATCACATTGATTGATTTGCATATGTCAAACCATCCTTGCATCCCTGGAATAAATCCCACTTCATTATGATGAATGATCTTAATTGAATTTGGTTTGCTAGTATTTTGTTGAGGATTTTTGAATCAATGTTCATCAGGGATATTGGCCTGTAGTTTTCTTTTATCAATGCATCTTTTTCTGGTTTGCTATCAGGGTGATATTGGTCTCATAGAATGAGTTGGAAAGTATTCTTTCCTCTATTTTTTCAGAATAGTTTGAGAAGGATTGGTCTTAGTTCTTCTTTAAATGTTTGGTAAAATTCAGCAGGGAAGCCATCAGGTCCCAGGTTTTTCTTTGCTGGGAGACTTATTACAGCTTTGATCTCACTATTTGTCACAGGTTTGTTCAGGTTTAGGATTTCTTCATAGTTCAATCTTAGTAGGTGGTATATATCTAGGAATGTATCCATTTCCTCTAGGTTTTCTAATTTATTAGCATATAGTTGCTCATCGTAGCCTCTAATGATCATTTGAATTTCTGCAGTATTGGTTGTAACGTCTTTTTCATCTCTGGTTTTATTTATTTGGGTTTTTACTCTTTTTTTCTTACATAATCTCGCTAATTTTGTTTATCTTTTCAAAAAATGAACTTTTTATTTCATTACTCTTTTCTGTTCTTTTTGATTTATTTCTGCTCTGATCTTTATTATTTGTTTCCTTCTACTAACTTTGGGTTTGGTCTGCTCTTGCTTTTCTAGGCCTTTAAGATACATCATTAGGTTATTTGAAATTTTTCTTCCTTTTTTTTTTTTTTTTTTTTTTTTTTTTTTTTTTTTTTGAGACAGAGTTTCACTCTTATCGCCCAGGCTGGAGTGCAATTGTGCAATATTGGCTCACTGCAACCTCTGCGTCCTGGGTTCAAGCAGTTCTCCTGCCTCAGCCTCCTGAGTAGCAGGGATTACAGGCACCTGCCACCATGCCCAACTATTTTTTGTATTTTAATTGAGATGGGGTTTCGTATTTTTAATTGAGATGTTTTGTATTTTTAATTGAGATGTAGGCCAGGCTGGTCTCAAACTCCTGACCTCAAGCGATCCACCCACCTCGGTCTCCCAAAGTGCTGGGACTACAGGCGTGAGCCACCATGTCTGGCCTCTTCTTTTTTAATGTAGGCACTTGTAGCCATAAACTTCTCTCTTAATACTGCTTTTGCTGTATCCCATAGGTTTTTGTATGTTATGTTTCCATTATCATTTGTTTTGAGAAAGTTTTCAATTTTCCTTTTAATCTCTTCATTGGCCCACTGCTCATTCAGGAGCGTATTATTTAAATTCTGTGTGTTTGTATCATTTCCAAAATTCCTCTTGTTTTTAATTTCTAGTTTTATTCCATTGTGGTCAGAGAAGATGCTTGATATTATTTCAATTTTTTTTTCAATGATTTAAGACCAGTTTTTGGATCTAACATGTGGTCTAAGCTTGAGAATGATCTGTGTGTTCAGGAGAAGAATGTGTATTCTACAGCCATTGGATGAGATGTTCTGTAAATATCTACTAGGTCCATTTGGTCTATAGTGAAGATTAAATCCAATAATTCTGTGTTGCCTTTCTGTCTGGATGATCTGTCCAATGCTGAAAGTGGGGTGTCGAAATCTCCAGCTATTATTGTATTGGGGTCTAGCTCGCTCTTTCTCTCTAATATTTACTTTATATATCTGAGTGCTCCAGTTTTGGGTGCATATATATTTAAAATTATTGCTTAATTGACCCCTTTATCATCATGTAATGACCCTCTTTGTCTGTTTCTATAGTTTTTGTCTTGAAATCTATTTTGTCTGATGTAAGTGTAGCTACTCCTGCTCTTTTTAGGTTTCCATTTGCATGGAATATCTTTTTCTATCCCTAATGTTTAGTCTATATGTGTCTTTATAGGTGGAACTGTGTTTCTTGTAGGCAGTAGATAATTGAGTCTTGTTTTTTCATTCATTTGGCCACTCTGTGTCTTTTGATTGGAGAGTTTAGCTCATTTACATTCAATGTTGTTATTGATAAGTAAGGACTTAACTCCTGCCATTTTGTGATTTGTTTTCTGGCTGTTTTGTGGTCTCCTCTTCCTTCTTTCCTTCCTTCCTGTTTTCCTTTTAGTGAAGGTGATTTTCTCTGGTTATATGTTTTTTTCTTGTTGTTTTGTTTGTTTTTGTTGTTGCTGAGACAGAGTCTTGCTCTGTCACCCAGGCTGGAGTGCAGTGGTACAATCTCAGCTCAAAGCAACCTCCACCTCCTGAGTTCAAGCAATTCTCCTGCCTCAGTCTCACATGTAGCTGGGACCACAGGCATGCGCCACATTGCCTGGCTACTTTTTTGTGTATTTTTAGTAGAGACTGAGTTTTACCATGTTGGCCAGGCTGGTCTCCAACCCCTGACCTCAAGGTGCTGGGATTATAGGCGTGAGCCACTGCGCCTGGCCTGGTTGTATGTTTTAATGTCTTATTTTTTCTTACAGTTTTATTGAGGTATATTCGACAAATGAAAATTGTATATATTTGGCCGAGCATGGTGGCTCACACCTGTAATCCCAGCACTTTGGGAGGCTGAGGTGGGCAGATCACTTGAGGCCCGGAGTTGAGACTAGCCTTGCCAACTTGGTGAAACCCCGTCTCTACTAAAAATACAAAAATTAGCTGGGTGTGGTGGTGCATCCCTCTAATCCCAGCTACTCAGAAGGCTGAGGTAGGGGAATCACTTGAACCTGGGAGGCGAAAGTTACAGTGAGCTGAGATCACGCCATCGCACTCCAGCGTGGGTGACAAGACCGAAACTCCATCTCAAAAAAAAAAAAAAATTGTATATATTCAAGGTGTACAACGTGATTATTTGATATACATATACATTGTGAAATGATTGCCACAGTCAAGTGAACACATCTATCATCACACTTACCATGTTTTCGGGGCGGGGAGGCAGCAATGAGGACACTTAAGATCTACTCTCTTAGCAAATTCAAGTATACAATACATTATTAGTAACTGTAGTCACCATGCCATACGTTAGACCCCCAGAACTTATTCATTTTATAACTGAAAGTTTGTACACTTTGACCAACATCACTTTATTTCCCTGCACCCCAGCGCCTGGCAATTAGTATTCTACTCTGTGCTTCTATGAATTCATCTTTTTTAAGATTCGACATGGAAGTGAGATCATATAGTATATGTCTTGCTGTGTCTAATTTATTTCACTTAGCATAATGTCCTCCAGTTTTATCTATGTTGTTGCAAAAGGCAGGATTTTCTTCCTTTTTATGGTTGAATAATATTCCATTGTATGTACATGTATGTGTGTGTATATAGCATATATATGTATATACACTAATTTCTTGCTTTATATTTTTTATGCATTCGTTATATGATTTTAGATTTGAGGTTACCATGAGACTTGCAAATAATATAAACCATTATTTTAAACTGATGACAATTCTAATTGCATAAACTAACAAGCAAAAAGAAAACTAATAAAGACTCTGCACTTTAACTTTGTTTCCCCACTTTTAAACTTTTTGTTGTTTCTATTTATATCTTGTTGTACTATCTATGTCTTGAAAAGTTGTCATATTTATTATTTTTGGTCAGTACATCTTTTAGTCTTTTCTACTTAAGATATGAGTTGTTTACACACGACAGTTACAGTGTTATAATATTCTGTACCTTCAGACGATTTCTTATTACTCATTAAATATCCTTTCCTTTCAGATTGAAGAACTCCCTATAGCATTTCTTGTAGAGATTTGTAGAAGAATAGGTCTGGTGTTGAAACCCCTCAGCTTTTGTTTGTCTGGGAAAGTCTTTATTTCTCCTTTATGTTTGAAGGATATTTTCACCAGATATGCTATTCTAGGATAAAAGTTTTTCCTTTAGCACTTTAAATACGGCATGACACTGTCTCCTGGCCTATAAAGTTTCCATTGAAAAGTTTGCTGCCAGATGTATTGGAGCTCCATTGTATGTTCTTTGTTTCTTTTCTCTTGCTGCTTTTAAGATCCTTTCTTTATCCTTGACTTTGGGGAATTTGTTGATTAAATGCCTCGAGGTAGTCTTCTTTGGGTTAAATCTGCTTGATGTTCTATAATCTTCTAGTATTTGTATGCTGATCTCATTCTCTAGGTTCGGGAAGTTCCCTGTTATTTCTTTGAGTAAACTTTCTACCCCTATCTCTCCACCTCCTTTTAAGGCCAATAACTCTCAGATTTGCCCTTTTGAGGCCATTTTCTAGGTCTTGTAGGTGTGCTTCATTCTTTTTTATTCTTTTTTCTTTTGTCTGTTTTTAAGAGTCTCTGTTGCATTCTTCAGTATGTCAATTACGTTTTCAACTCCAGAAATTCAGCTTCTTTTTAGTTGTTTCAATTTCTTTGTTAAATTTATCTGATAGAATTCTGAATTGCTTCTCTGTGTTATCTTCGGAATTTCTATCGGCACTTCACTGAGTTTCCTCAAAACAGCTATTTTGCATTATCTGTCTGAAAGGTCACATATTTCTGTCACTCTGTGATTGGTCACTGTTGCTTTATTTAGTTCACGTTAGGTAGTCATTTTAGTCTTCACAGTCTGGGCTTGTTTGTACCTGTCCTTGGGAAGGCTTTCCAGGTATTTGAAGTTACTTGGGTTTTGTGATCTAAGTTTTTGGTCACTGCAGTCATATCTGCATTATGGGGCACCCCAATCTCAGTAACACTGTGGCTTTTGCACACTTGTAGAGGTACTGCCTCGCTGGTTTTTGATACGATCCAGTAGAATTCCCTGGATTACCAGGTATAGACTTTTGTGCTCTTCCCTTACTTTCTCCCAGAGTCTCTTTCTCTGTCCTGAGCTGCCTAGAGCTCAAGGAGAGGTGACAAACACCCCTGTGGCTGCCAGCACTGGGACTATGCCGGGTCAGACCTGAAGCCAGCACAGAGTCTTGCCCAAGGCCCACAGTAACTACTCTCATCTGCCACCCGAGTTCACTCAAGACCCTAGGGCCATACAATTAGTGGGTGGCAAAACCAGCTAGGCTTGTTTCCTTCCCTTCAGGGTAGTGAGGTCCCCCTGCCCTGGGAGGATCTAGAGATGCCATTGAGGAGCCAGGGCTTGGAGTTAGAAACTTTAGGAATCTACCATATGCTCCACTACTCTGACCTAGCTGGCATCTAACGCATAATACAAAGTCCTTCCCACTCTTCCCTCCCCTTTCCACAAGCAGAGAAGTCCCTCCCTATGACCACCACTCCCAAGGGCCATTTGCCTGATTATTGTCAATGTTCACTCAAAGGCTCTTCAGTCAGTTTGTGGTGAATGCTATCAGACCAGGGACTATGAACTCCCCTCTGGCCCAAGACAGGTGCAGAAATGCTGTTCAAGAACCAAGGCCTAGAAGCAGGCAGTCCAAGAGCCTACTTGGTGGTCTACCCCACTGTGGCTGAGCTGGTATCTAGGTTGCAAGACAAAGTCTCCTTTACTCTTCCCTCTTCTTTTCTTAAGCAGACAGAGCTTCTTCCTTTAACCACCCCAGCTAGGAATTTGCTGGGTCACACTTGAAGCTAGCATGTCTCTGAGTCTCACCCAATGCCCACAGCAAGTACTGCCTGGCTATATTATTCAGGGCCTAAGGGCCCTGTAGTCAGCAGATAATGAATCCTGCCAGTACTAAATTAAAGCCAGCAGGTTCCTTCCTGCCTCAAGATATGTTTAGAAATGTTACCTGGGCTCTAAGGCCTGGATGGGGGCCTCAGGATTCTACCCAGTGTCCCTATCCTACCAGTGTCCCTATCCTACTGTGGCTGAGCTGGTATTCAAGTTGCAAAACAAAGTCCTCTTTACTCTTCCCTCTTTTTCCTCAAGTAGAAGAAGGAGTCTCTCCCAGTGCTGTGAGCTGTGCTGCCTGAGGTTTGGGGAGGTATGGCTTAAGCACTTGCTTGGCTGCCCTGACTAGTATCTCACTGAGCCGTGTACCCCACAAGTTCAATGGCTCCCAGCCCACAACAGCACCAGGACATGCTTAGAAATTGCAGTCCTTGTAGCCTAGACAGCCTTTCAAGTTTATTTAGGATCTTAGAGCACTTTAGCCCACATTGGTGAGGCTTATCAGAACTCAGGTTCTGACTGCTGGGATGGGCAGTTCCCCTCTAGTTAAAATTGGTCTAAATGCTCCCTCCATGGGCACTGCTTGAGTTCTGCCCAGTGTTGCTTTCTGCTATGCCAGGGCAGCTCTAAGTTCCAATGCAAAATCCCACAATCACTGTGCTTTCCGTCTCCCAAATGCACAGATTCTCTCTTCATGCCATGCAACTGCTACGGGAGAATGGGGGAGAGGTGGCGACAGCAGTTTAACACTGTCTTTCCTACCCTCTTCAATGCCTCCTTCAGTGATATAAAGTTAAACCAGGTACTGTGAATGCTCATCTAATTTTTGGTTCTTATGAATATGATTTTTTTGTGTGTGTGGATAGTTGTTTAATTTGGTGTTCCTGCAGGGAGGATAATCAGTGGAGACTTCTATTCAGTCATCTTGCTCTGCCTCTCCATGTTTCTGTTACTAAAAGCTTCATGTTCTTTTTTTTCTCCCCCAGCTCAATTATAAATATATTGTCTACCTGTTAAAATAATAATAATTTAAAAATAAGGCTGATAGTAAAGTATCTATGGTGATATGCAGTGAAAGCAGTGCTTACAGAAAAATTTATAGCATATATATTAAAAAGAAGATTAAAATTAACCATTGAACTTTCCATCTTAGGACACTAGAAAAATAAGAGCAAATGATATCCAAAGTAAGCAGGGAAAAAATTTAGAGCAGAAACCACAGAAGTTGAAAATAGGAAATAGAGAAAATCAGCAAAACCAAAATATGTTTCTTTTATTTATTTATTTTTTATTTTTATTTTATTATTTTTGAGACAGAGTCTCATTCTGTCGCCAGGCTGGAGTGCAGTGCCAAGATCTCTGCTGTCTACAACCTCTGACTCCCCAGTTCAAGTAATCCACCTGCCTCGGCCTCCCAAAGTGCTGGGATTATAGGTGTGAGCCACAGTGCCTGGCCAGGATTTTTCTTTTAAAAGATCAATAAAGTCAACAAATCTTTAAAAAAAAAAAAAAAAAGTGAGAGAGAAGAAAAAAGAAAGAGGACACAAATTAGTAATGTCAGAAATGAAAAAAGGGCATCACCACAGATCCCATGGATGTTAAAAGATAATAAAGGATTATTATAAACAACTCTATGCCCACTAATTTAGATGAAACAGACCGATTCCTTGAAAGATACAATCTGCCAAACTCACACAAGAAAAAAATGGACAATTTGAATAAGTTTATATCTGTTAAACAAATTGAATCAATGGCCAGGCACGGTAGCTCACGCCTGTAATCCCAGCACTTCGGGAGGCCGAGGCAGGCGGATCATGAGGTCAGGAGATCGAGACCATCCTGGCTAACACGGTGAAACCCCGTCTCTACTGAAAATACAAAAAATTAGCCGGGCGTGGTGGCGGGCGCCTGTAGTCCCAGCTACTCAGGAGGCTGAGTCAGGAGAATGGCATGAACCCAGGAGGTGGAGCTTGCAGCGAGCTGAGATCGTGCCACTGCACTCCAGCCTGGGTGACAGAGCGAGACTCTGTCTCAAGAAAAAGAAATTGAATCAATAATAGCCTTTCAAAACAGAAAGCACTAGGCCCGGATGGGTTCACCTATGAATTTTACCAAACATTTAAGGAAGATATTATGCCAATTATCTTCAGTCTCTTTCAGAGGATAGAAACAGAGGGAATACTGTCTGACTCATTCTGTGAATCCAGGATTACACTAGGATTTTCTTGTAATACCAGACAAAGGTATTACAAGAAAACTACAGACCAATATCCTCTCATAAGTATAAATGCAAAAACCCTTAACAAAATATTAGCAAATGGAATCCAGCAATGTATAAGAGTTATACACATGACCAACTGTGATTTATTCCAGGTGTTAAGGCTGATTCAACATTTTCAGAATGCATTAATGTAATACATCACACCAAAAGACTTTTAAAAAGAAAAATTATGCCAGGTACGGAGGTTCACACCTGTAATCCCAGCACTTTGGGAGGCCAAGGTGGGTGGATCACCTGAGGTCAGGAGTTCCAGACCAGCCTGGCTAACCTGGTGAAACCCCATCTCTACTAAGAATACAAAAGTCAGCTGGGCATGGTGGCAGGCGCCTGTAATCCCAGCTACTCAGGAGGCTGAGGCAGGAGAATCACTTGAACCCGGGAGGGGTAGGTTGCAGTGAGCTGAGATTGCACCATTGCACTCCAGCCTGGGCGATAGAGCGAGTCTCCGTCTCAAAAAAAAAAGGAAAAAAAAGAGAAACATTATATGATTATATAAATAGATGTAGAAAGCATTTGACAAATTCAGCAACCACCGATAATAAAAACTCTTGGCCGGGCACAGTGGCTCACGCCTGTAATCCCAGCACTTTGGGAGACAAAGGCGGGTGGATCAACTGAGGTCAGGAGTTCAAGACCAGCCTGGCCAACATAATGAAACACTGTCTCTACTAAAAATACAAAAATTAGCAGGGCGTGGTGGTGGGCGCCTGTAATCCCAGCTACTTGGGAGGCTGAGGCAGGAGAATGACTTGAACCCGGGAGGCGGAGGTTGCAGTGAGCCGAGATGGTGTCATTGCACATTCCAGCCTGGGCAACAAGAACGAAACTCTGTCTCAAAAAAAAAAAAACAAAAAAACACCTCTCAGTAAATAGGAATACAAGTGAGTGTCCTTGACTTGATAAAGAATATCTATAAAATCCACAGCTAACATCATACCTAATAGTGAGAAACTCAAAGCTTTCCCATTAAGATCATAAACAAGATGAGGATGTCCCCTCTCACCACTCCTTTTCAATATTTTGCAATATTTTACTGGAAGTACTAGTTAATTCAATACAACAAGAAAATTAAATAAAAGGTATGCAGATTGGGAAGAAATAAGTAAAACAGTCTTTGTTTGCGGTTGATATGATCATCTATGTAGAAAATTCAAAAGAATAGACAAAAGAAAACTCCTTGAACTAACAAGCAATTACAGCAAGGTTGCAGGATTCAAAGTTAATATCAAAAGTCAACCACTTTTCTATATGCCAACAATGAACAAGTGGAATTCAAAATTAAACACAAATACCATTTATATTAGCATTAATGTACATTATTAGCGTGGTGAAATGAAATACTTAGGTATAAATCTAACAAAATATGTAAAAGATCTTTATGAGGAAAACTACAAAACTCTGAAGAATGAAATCAAAGAAGAACTAAATAAATGGAGAAATATCCGATGTCCATGGTTAGGAAGACACAATATTTTCAATATCCCAGTTTCCCCCAACTAAATTTATAGATTCAATACAATCCCAATCAAAATCATAGCAAGTTATTTTGTGTATATTGACAAAGTTATTTTAAATTTTATTTATTTATTTGTTTGTTTGCTTATTTGAGACAGGGACTCACTAGGCTGGAGTGAAGTGGTGCAATCATGGCTCACTGCAGCCTTGACCTCCCAGGTTCAAGCGATCCCCCCACCTCACCCTCCCCCATAGCTGGGTCTACAGGCACATGCAACCATGCCTGGCTAAGTTTTTTATTTTTTGTAGAGATAGGGTTTAGCTGTGTTGCACAGACTGGGTTCGAACTCCTAGACTCAAGCAATCTGCCTACCTTGGCCTCCCAAAGTGCTGGGATTACAGGCATTAGCCACCACACCCAGTTGATTTTAAATTTTATACAGAAAGGCAAAAGAACCAGAATAACCAACACCATATTAAAGAAGAACAAAGTTGGAGGATTGCAACTACCTGACTTCAAGAATTTCCATAAAGCTACTGTTATCAAGACAGTGTGGTGCTGGTGAAAAAAATAGAGAAATAGATGATCCACGAGCAAAAACATGAATCCAGACACAGATCTTTCACCCTTTACAAAATTTAACTAAAAATGGATCATAGAGGCTGGACACAGTGGCTCATGCCTGTAATCCCAGCACTTTGGGAGGCTGAGGTGGGCGGATCACCTGAGGTCAGGAGTTTGAGACCAGCCTGACCAATATGGTGAAATCCTGTCTCTACTAAAAGTATAAAAACTAGCCGGGCATGGTGGCAGGCACCTGTAATTCCAGCTACTTGGGGGGCTGAGGCAGGAGAACTGATTGAACCTGGGAGGTGGAGGTTGCAGTGAGCTGTGATCACGCCATTGCACTCCAGCCAAGGTGACAAGAGAGAAACTCCATCTAAAAAGAAAAAGGATCATAATGGATCATAGACCTAAATATAAAAGGCAAATTTTTTAAACTCGTAGAAGATAGCATAAGAGAAAATCTAGATGAACTAGGATATGGCGATGACTTTTTAGGGACAACACTGAAGACATGATCCATGGAAGAACTAATTGATTAGCTGGACTTAGTTAACAATCAAAACTTCTGCCCCAAAAATACAATGTCAAGAGATTGAGAAGATAAGCCATAGATGGGGAGAAAATATTTGCATAGACACATCTGACAAAGGGCTGCTATCCAAAATATACAAACACTTCTTAAAACTCAACAGTAAGAGAAAAAATAACCCAGTTTAAAAAATTGGGTGGCCAGGGGTGGTGGCTCGTGCCTATAATCCCAGCACGTTGGGAGGCTGAGGCAGACGGATCACTTGAGGTCAGGAGTTCAAGATCAGCTTGGCCAAGATAGTGAAACCCCGTCTCTACTGAAAACAGAAAAATTATCCAGGCATGGTGGCGCATGCCTGTAATCCCAGCTACTTGGGAGGCTGAGGCAGGAGAATCGCTTGAACCCAGGAGGCAGAGGTTGCAGTGAGCCGAGGTTACACCACTGCACTCTAGCCTGGGTAACAGAGTAAGACTCTGTCTTTAAAAAATAAAAAATGGGCTGGGCGCGGTGGCTCATGCCTGCAATCCCATCACTTTGGGAGGCCGAGGCAGGAGGCCCAGCTACAGGCACCCACCACCTGAGGTAGGAGAATGGCATAAACCCAGGAGGCAGAGCTTGCCGTGAGCCAAGATTGCGCCACTGCACTCCAGCCTGGGTGACAGAAGGAGACTCCATCTTAAAAAAAAAAAGAAAAAAGCCAAAGACCTGAAGAGAGACTTCACCAAAACATACATATAGATGGCAAATAAGCATATGAAAAGATGCTCCACATCACATGTCATCTGAGAAATGAAAAATAAAACAACAATAAGAGATACTACCATACTCCTATTATAATGACCAAAATTTGGAACACTGACACCACCAAATGCTAGTGAGGATGTGGAGCAACAGGAATCCTCATTCATTGCTGGTGGGAATGCAAAATGGTACAGTCACTTTAGAAGACTATTTGGCTGTTTTTTACAAAACTAAACATAATCTTACCATATTGTCCAGAAATCATGCTCCTTGGCATTTACCTAAAGGAGTTGAAAACTTATATGCACCCACATTTACTGCATTTTTTATTCATAATTGTCAAAACTTGGAAGCAACCAACATATTCTTTAGTAGGTGAATGGATAAACTGTAGTTTTGTAGACAATGGAATATTACTAAACACTAAAATTAAATGAGTTACCAAGCCATGAAAAGACATGGAGGGTCTTTAAATGCATATTACTAAGTGAAAGAAGCCAATCTGAAAATGTTGATATATAATTCCAACCATACCTCATAGAATGTATGATGTATGTATGTCTATATGGATGAATGAATGGATGGATGATTCCAACTATAGGGCATTCTAGAAAAGGCAAAACTCGAGACACTAAAAAGATCAGTGGTTGGCAGGCGTTAATGAGGGAGGAAAGGTTGAATAGGTGGAGCACAGAAAATTTTGGGACCGTGAAAATACTGTGTTTGATACAAATGATGGATACATGACATTAAGCATTTTTCCAAGGCGTAGAATGTAAAATACAAGAGCTAAGCCTGATGTAAACTATGGATTTTGGGTGATTATCATGTGTCAACAGTTTCATCAGTTGTGACAAATATGTCACTCTGTGGTGGATATTGATAATGGAGGAGTCTATGCATTTGTAGGGTGAGGGGATATATGGGAAATCTCTATACCTTCATCTTTTTTATTTTTCTCTCTTTTTTTTCTTTTTTTTTTGAGGTGGAGTTTCCCTCAGTTACCCGGGCTAGAGTGCAATGACGCAGTCTCGGCTTACTGCAACCTCTGCCTCTCGGATTCAAGTGATTCTCCTGCCTCAGCCTCCCAGGTAGCTGGGATTACAGGCACCTGCCATCATGCCCATATCAAAACATTGTATTTTTGATAGAGACAAGGTTTTACCATGTTGGTCAGGCTGGTCTTGAACTCCTGACCTCAGGTGATCCACCCACCTCAGCCTCCCAAAGTGCTGGAATTACAGGTGTGAGCCACTGCACTGAGCCTATACCTTCATCTTAATTTTGTTGTGAAACCAAAAGTGCTCTAAAATAGTCTTTTTTTAAAAGGTGGCAAGAAATTTAAAATATATTATCTATAATATTGGTTCATAGAACAGTGGGTTTTTTTTTTTTTTTCTTTTTTCTTTTTTTTTAGAGACAGGATCTCTGTTGCCCAGGCTGGAGTGCAGTGGTGCAATCATGGCTCAGTGACGCTTCTACCTCCTTGACTCAAGTGATTTGCCTGCCTCAGCCTCCCAAGTAGCTGGGACCACAGGCATGAGCCACTGTGCCCAGCAGAACAGTATGTTTGTTTGTTTTTTTTTTTAACAATTCACTCTGCTATAGTGATAGTCTGTCTTCAAAGTAAACCTGTGGGGCACTTAGCCATACGATAAATAGTTTATTCAGAGTGGTGTGGAGATACTCAAGTTTCCTACTCTCAGATTTCTGCAGGTTTCCCTAAGGGCTTGAAACACAGCCACACTTAGTTGAATTGGTGACATGGAAGGGGTTTAGATAATAATTAGTGCATTATGAGGAAACTGCCTGGTTCAAATTACAGTATCCATGTGTGTGTGTGATAGAGTGTCAATAATGTAACCATCATTTCATTGAAATACCTGTCATTTTGTTTCAAGTGCTTATGATGGATGCCTGTGATCTACTGGGCTGAAATAGTTTTCATTGATAACTGGGAAAATCAGAGCATGCTCATAAAGCAAAAAAAACTCCAGCATCCTCAAATGTTTGAAAATTTCTAAAGTAAATCAATTAACTCAATAATAACCTATAGCCTCCCTTTCCTTCAGTATTTTTCAATTTTATATTGATATTGAATCCAATTTTCAGTACATTTCAATACAATTAGTGCCTGTCCTTTGTCTATGTACTTGCTCTAGTATATTTATCTTCATTTGGGATAATGTTCATTACTGCTACTTCTTCAATCGTAATTCTATCCAATTTTTTTTGCGAAGTATTGGGATAGCTATTCTACATTTAAATTTCCAGTGTACTAAATTTTTATCTGCAGTAATATTAAAGTTGATTTTTTTTTAAACTTGAATCTTAAGCCAGGTACAGTGATGTGTGCATGTAGCCCCAACTACTGAAGAGGCTGAGGTGGGTGGATCCCTTGAATCCAGGATTTCAAAGCCATCCTGGGCAATATAGCAAGAGCTCATTTCTTAAAAAAAAATTTTTTTTTAACCTTTGATCTTAAAACTATTGAAATGAGGCCAGGCGCGGTGGCTCAAGCCTGTAATCCCAGCACTTTGGGAGGCCGAGACGGGCAGATCACGAGGTCAGGAGATCGAGACCATCCTGGCTAACACTGTGAAACCCCGTCTCTACTAAAAAATACAAAAAACTAGCCGGGCGAGGTGGTGGGCGCCTGTAGTCCCAGCTACTCGGGAGGCTGAGGCAGGAGAATGGTGTAAACCCGGGAGGCGGAGCTTGCAGTGAGCTGAGATCCAGCCACTGCACTCCAGCCTGGGCGACAGAGCGAGACTCCGTCTCAAAAAAAAAAAAAAAAAAAAAAAAAAAAAAAAAAAAAAAAAAAAACTATTGAAATGAAATAAGTTTACTGAAAATCATTAGAACATGATGGAGTATATAAAGTAATAAGTAGAATTCACAGGGTTAAGGGTTTGTTTTGGTATGTGCTTTTTCCAAAGCATTATGCTACCTGACGTCATTTTGTAGTGTTGTAGGACTACAAGGTAATAAGGCACCCGCTGTGATCCCCTATTTTGAAGATGAAAGGCTGAAAGCCTGGAGAGGCAACAAGAAAGGCAAAGACAAGCCACTTGGAGCCCATTCCCCCCAGTGCAGCTGGTCAGTTGTAATAGACTTTGTGATGACTAGCTACCTTATTAAACATTTTCTAATCTGACTCCTTAATCACAATGAGAGCTCTAGAGGGGAAAAGACAAGGGATTCTATATTAGGATCCACATTTGCTGCAAAGGAGCAAAAATGATTAGATGGAGAAAAGATAAGTTGGCCCACTCAATGAAAAAGAAAGAAAAAAAAAGGGAAAGCTAAAGGGGAAAAAAAAAGAAAAAGAAAGTGGCTAATAAATCATGGGATGTCACACTAACCTGATTTTTCACAAAACTGTATAACTCATTCTGAAGCTAAAGAATAAACCAACACCTAAGGACATCCCACTGAATAGGAAAGATACAAATGATACTTTTCATAATTTGGCATAACTGGGCAGTGGTAGATGTTTTTAACGTAAAGTCCTAATACCGTGATTACCTATAACCCCAGATATTTTACCTAATCCTCTTAGGTAATGAGGGGACTAAAGAATAAAAAGCATTAAAATGAAACCTCTAGCTTATATTATAAGTTAAGAATTAAAATGGTCCCCCCAACCCCCCCAAAAAAAACCGTCAAGATGATTCTATGGAAAAATAGCAAGATATGGCCGACTGTGGTGGTTCACGCCTGTAATCCCAGCACTTTGGGAGGCCAAGGTGGGTGGATCATGAGGTCAGGAGTTCAAGACCAGCCTGGCCAAGATAGTGAAACCCCATCTCTACTAAAACTACAAAAATTAGCCAGGCATGGTGGCGGGAGCCTGTAATCCCAGGTACTTAGGAGGCTGAGGCAGGAGAATTGCTTGAACCCAGGAGGTGGAGGTTGCAGTGAGCTGAGATCATGCCACTGCACTCTAGCCTGGGCGACAGAGTGAGACTCCATCTCAAAAAAATAAAAAAAAAAAAAAAAAAGTAAATAAAAAATAAAAATAGAAAGATAATTATATCTTGATATTTTTTGACAAAAACCAAGAAACACCCACATAGGACTTATACAGAAATGCTGAAACAAAACCAGAATGGAATAAAGGATGCAATTTGCAGGTGAAGTGCACTCTTGGGAAGAAGAAAATTTTACATAATTGCTTTGATCCTGAGGTAGATTAAAGAAAACATGGGCTCTACAAAAACAGGAAAAAATGGCCAATAACCCTAACTCTATCTCTAATTATCCACATAACTTTTACTAAAACAAATGAACAAAAAATGCACTTTAATAATTTTTTTCATCATCTTTCAGGGATAAATAAAAATAAATGTTCATGCTATGTAGGAAAGGACTAGTGATATATATTGAATCTTTTTAAACACAGAATTAAACTTACATAACTGGTAACTGGTGAGAGAGAAGAATGTAAATCTTGTAACTATTAAAGAAGAATCTTAGTGTATAATGACAATCATTTAACTGTAATAATCTAGGACAAAATTCTCAGAGCATGCAAACAAAAATTGCAAGTTGGAAAGCTGGGAGCCATATTCCCTGTCATAAAACACACAATAGAATAGAATAGAAATACTAATTCAGTGATGTGATTTTACTATAATTTTATTTTTAAATATGAGCAAAATATGAACAAAACCACTTTCATTTTCTAAAACTAAGTTCAGGCGGTACTAGAAAGTGGGGCTTCTTAGCTTCAGGGTGTTATAGAACCTCAGCTATGGAAGAAATCTCTGAGGCTATCTATGAAAATATTTAGTGGATTAACACATTCTATTGTTTCATTTCAGACTGATCCAAATAATGCCAGTCAGCTGAGCCAAGTGTATACATTCCTCACTCAGCCCCAGACAGCTTCATAATGGTTCATTAAGCAGCTAATTAGACTTGTATTACTCTCAGTCACAGACTCACAGATCCCACCCAATGGACACACCTTTGGCATGATCCTTGCTCTTGGTGCATCTCACTTCATTTTGCTATTCAGAGGCAGCTCAAGAGAGATTTTTGTGTCCTAGAAAAAAAAAAAAAAAAAGTATTTTAAGCAGCCTTGTCCATGCACTAATTTTGATTTGCTTTGTTGAATATGTTCAAAAGAGTAGTGCTAGGGAATTTAGTGATTCCACAGCTTAAACTTAAAAGGAGAAACTCAAGTCAATTGTTGGGTAGGTGGCAAGGAGTTACCTAGAGAGCATACTTCGGAACTATAACATGTGGCTCTTTTGTGAAGAGGAGTATCTTGCTCTTGCGACCTGAAGAAAATCCTGAATACATAGATTCAAGTCCACTTATTCAGCTTTTGAGATGACAGGGTATTACCTATGGAAAATCCTTGTATGTAGAATTTTGCTTTGGTCCTGTGTTGTCAAAGTACCAGTTTGTGGAGCTCCAGGGCTTGCAAAATGGTCATTTTAAATGAGATTTTAACTGAGTTTATTATTTTTTAAATATATTATATATTTCAAGCAAACATTTTGTATTATTTATTTATTTATTTATTTATTATTATTATTTTGAGGCAGAGCCTCACTCTGTCGCCAGGCTGGACTGCAGTGGCGCGATCTTGGCTCACCGCAACCTCCGCTTCCTGCGTTCACACCATTCTCCTGCCTCAGCCTCCCAAGTAGCTGGGTCTGCAGGTGCCCACCACCATGCCTGGCTAATTTTTTGTATTTTTAGTAGAGACGGGGTTTCACCATGTTGGTCAGGATGGTCTCAATCTCTTGACCTAGTGATCTGCCCGCCTTGGCCTCCCAAAGTGCTGGGATTACAGACATGAGCCACTGCGCCTGGCCTTGTATTTATTTTCTAATGATCTTTTATTATAAATCATAATCTTAAAAATAAGGAAAAAATTAAACCATTGGAGTATTTGGCTGGATTACAATTCATAAGTGCTGACATCTACTGGTTGTTACTATTCTTTGATAAAGTACTATTCAGGTAGTACATATTATGATGCTGGCTACATCATAATACTTGATTTAAAAGTGTTTACTTCAAAATTTAGATCATACTATTTCTCTTTATAAAACTGATGCATTTGAAATACTTTGGTTAAGAAGAATCATTCTGAAACTCCGGAATTAAACAGTTTTCAAACTTTTTTCCCCTGCAAGTATGCAATTCACAAGTACAGTACTTTTCCATGATAACATCCTGCTGCATGCAATGGTTTTCAACAAGGGCCTGGAAGAGAGATGAGAATTCCTAAGAGATGAGTAAGAAGTTTTCCAAACCCCTTGAAACTTGCTATTTTTAAGTTTTTCTTTTGTGTCTGCTTAGGAAGGCAGGTAGAATCACTGGATAGTCATCATGCTTAAATTCATTGGGATTTCCTGGAAGCTTAGCTTTGGTACAATTTGATAATCACAAAGAGCATTTAGAATGAAAAGATACAGGCCAGGCATAGTGGCTCACACCTGTAACCCCAATACCTTGGGATGCTGAGGGAGGATTGCTTGAGCCCTGAAGTTTGAGACCAGCCTGGGCAACAAAGTGAAGTGAAGCCCTGTCTCTGAAAAAAAAGAAAAAAAAAAAAGAAAAGAGAAAAGAATTAGCCAAGTGTGGTGGTGTGTGTGCCTGTGATCCCAGCTACATGGGAGGCTGTCAGGAGGATCACTTGATCTGAAGAGGTTGAGGCTGCAGTGAACCATGAGCCAAGGTTGTGTCATTGCATTCCAGCCTGAGTGACAGAGCAAGAACCAAAAAAAGAATGAAAACATACTTATAGGCATGTGCCATTCCTAGCCTTGCCCTAGGGACACAAGATGAATTCGTGTGAACCTTGTTGTTGACCAATTTTAAGGTAAGAAAAACAAATGTCATGAAATAATTGCAATTTATTACGACAGGCAGAATAGGTGAACTATGGTAAGGAAATGTAAAACATATAGGAAGAAATTGGAGGGATGAAGAAAAAACTTCACATAGGAGCGATCTCTAAACCAGGTCTTGAAGATCATGAATTACCAAGGTGACAAAAGATAGGCCTTCTAGACAGTCACTTATTCATTAGCCACTCAATAAGTATTTATTGAGCACCTACCATATGCCTAAGGGGGTACAGAATGTGCAAAGGCTAGAGATATAAATGATATTTTAGAGCATATTATCGCTAAAGCGGCAAATAGAAGAAATTGGGGGAGCAGTAGGAAGTGAAGCTATGCAGTGGAGAAAGACAAATCTGATATCAAATCTAGTATCTACCACACTTACTTGCTATATAACTTAAGAAAGTAACATAGGCTTACAAAATATTGTTTACCCCATCTGTACAACGCAAGACTGTTTCACAAGTTATTGTGAAAGTTAAATGAGCTAATATATGTTAAAGTTCCTTGTGTGGATTGAAGACTAAAATGTTAGTTGTATCCATCAGCTTTTGCTACTTGATAAACAACCACAAAAGTATTTGTGTATGATTTTCTTGCTCATCAATTTGCAGGCCAACTGCAGAGCTAGGCTAGGGTTGGCTAGGCTAGAGGATTCTGCTTTAGGTTGTGGGTCTAGCCCACTTATCTCATTCTGGGCTCAGACTGTAGGGATAGAGACTACCAGGGTATGTTTTTCTCATGGTAATGGCAGAAGCAAAAGGTCTAATCATGCAAGTTCCTTTCAAGTCTTCGCTCATGTCACATCCCTAACATCCCATTGGTCAAAGCAACCGCATGATCGATTGAGTTCAAAGTCAAAGGGCCAGGAAGCGCTCTGTGCCTCCCTAGAGCCATCACATGGTGTAGACTTATACAGTGCTACCAAGGGGAATAAGATTTTGGAATGATTTATTTTGTAATGTGTCTTTTATCACAACAGCTTTATGTATCATCCTAAGGAGCTTGGACTTCATTCCATAGGCAATGGGGAAAGACCTGACCAAATCTGTGATTTTAGAAAGCTGGTTCTCCTGATACCATGAAAAGCAGAATTGACAGGGAAAGAGACTAGAAGCAAAAAGATCAGTTGCAGTAATTTATTAGTCTATAGGTGACAAAAGTCTGAACTGGAAATGTCCCCTGCCCACCATATATGCATAGATGCAGGAGACTCTCTTAAAAAAAGAGGAGATAGCCTGGGCGTGGTGGCTTATGCCTGTACTCCTAGCATTTTGGGAGGCTGAGGTGGGTGGATCACCTGAGGTCAGGAATTCGAGACCAACCTGGTCAAGATGGTGAAACCCCATCTCTACTAAAAATACAAAAATTAGCTGAGCATGGTGGTGAGTGTCCATAATCCCAGCTACTCAGGAGGCTGAGGCAGGAGAATCACTTGAACCCACAAGGCAGGGGTTGCAGTGAGCCGAGATCATGCCACTTCACTCCAGCCTGTGTGAAAGAGCGAAACTCCATCTCAAAAAATAAAAGTAAAATAAATAAATGAAAATAAAATAAAAAAGAAGAGATAGCGATACAATAAAGTTTTGGGTCTGAATCCTTAAGGATTTATTAGTTTTATTTTATTTGCTTTGTGTTTTAAAATTATTGAATGTATCTGATCAGAACAGTTTTTCCTAAGGCCGCAAATTTAGACTTGATAAACTAAACATAAACCTAAATCACATAAACCAACTTCTTTGTCTTACAAATGTAAAAAGTAAAGCTCTAGCAGAGGCCTGCTAGAGGTGGCTCATATTGGCTTGTGAGTGCCAATTGTTAAATTTCAGGAGTCTTATGAGCCAGTTGATTTGCACAGCCATCGTTAAAAATTCAATTACATAAATTTATGATGAAATAAGTTCTACTAAAACTAAAAGTAATTGCTTCTGCTTCCAATAACAGAAACTGGATTTACTTGCCCACCTGAAAGAAATCAGAAACTCAGATAAAACATAAGAAAGAACAGTTTTCTAGACCCTGGGTATCTGATAACAAAAGACAGTGATCCCTAAGAGATGAGAAATAAATGAGACAAGCCTGGTAACTGCCCAAGCTTAATGCCTTGAGAAGGGTTTCAGGCCATGAAGCAAAGAGGGAGAACCCAGACAGAGTCCAGAACTCTGAGAATTGAGGAGATAAAGCTGAGACCCCATGAAGACCAACACAAGAGTTCTCAGGACAAAGCACCACAGAGGAGAGATTTGCACTGAGAGAGAACCTGCGAGCTCTGCAAAAAGCTTCTCTGGAGTATTTAGCAGGGCACTGATCAGCACATGCATATAAAGAAATAACTTGAGGCTGGCAAAACAACTATCTGAAAGGATTAGAAGGAATAGTATTCTATACCCACAGGGACTGAAATAGTGCCAGTCATCACCAGCCAGACAGGAAAAAATTCATAATTTGGGTAGAATATTCAGAAGGGTCTTGCCTCAGTAGTGGAGAATAATTAACCCTAAACTAAATGCTGCTTTGGCCCCACCTTTAAAAAATCTTAAAATGGAGACCCAAAAGAACAAACTGTTTTCAAGTAAACTGTGTCTCAGAAAAAGCTCAAGAAAGTTTATAGAAATGAAAACAAACGCAACATTCAACAAGGTAAAATATATAGTATTCAGTCTAACTATGAGGAATATAAAGCAGACAAATAAGAAAAATCAGTCAATTAAAACTAACTCAGAACACATGTAGAGTTTACAACTAGCAGAAAAAGATAGGAAAACAGTTATTTTAGGCCAGGCATGGTGGCTCACGCCTGTAATCCCAGCACTTTGGGAGGCTGAGGCGGGCGGATCACCTGAGGTCGGGAGTTCAAGACCAGCCTGACCAACGTGGAGAAACCCCATCTCTACTAAAAATACAAAATTAGTCGGGCGCGGTGGCGCATGCCTGTAATCCCAGCTACTCAGGAGGTTGAGGCAGGCTGATATCGCGCCTGCCTCATGCTTGAACCCATGAGACGGAGGTTGCGGTGGGCTGATATCGCGCCACTGCACTCCAGCCTGGGCAACAAGAGCAAAGCTGTCTCAAAACAAACAAACAAAACAGTTATTTTAACGATATCCCATGTTAAGCACCAACATAGAAGGTATAAAAATACCCAAATAGAATTTCTAAATATGAGAACTGCAGTGTCTAAGATGAAAAAATACACTAGATTGGATTAATAATTAATTAGACATTGAAGAAGAAAAGATTGATGAACTTGACAACGTAGCAATAGAAAGTATTGACAATGAAACCCAAAAAGAATTTTTTTTTTCTTTTTTGAGACAGGTTCTCACTTTGTTACACAGGCTGGAGTACGGCAGTGTGAGCACAGCTCACTACATCTTTGAACTCCTAGACTCAAGTGATCCTCCTGCCTCAGCCTCCCAGATGGCTGGGATTGCACGTGCACACCACCACATCAGGATAATTTTTAAAATTTTTGTAGAGACAGGGGTCTGGCTCTGTTGCCCAGGCTAGTTTCAAATTCCTGGCCTTAAGCGATCCTCCCACCTCGGCCTCCCAAAGAGCTGCGATTATAGGGTGTGAGCCACTGTGCCTGGCCTAGATTTTTTTTTTTTATGGAAAGAACATCAGTGAATTTTGGGATTGTAACAGCCCAAATATCTATCAATAGATGGATGGGTAAACAAATTATCAAATTATTTCCATGGGTGTAGATGGGTGTATATCTTATTTGCTTGACCAATGATAAAATATATAATTAATTATATATAAATTCTAAATTCCATTAAACTATTAAATAGTATACCAATGTGTTTAGTTCATATTCTTTCTGATAATGGAACTGAATCTAGTATTTCTATTTTTGTGGGTCTGAGGTAAAGATTGAGATGGATAGGCCCGGTGCAGTGGCTCAGGCCTGTAATCCCAGCACTTTGGGAGGCCGAGGCGGGAGGATCACGAGGTTGGAGAATCACGAGGTCAGGAGATCGAGACTATCGTGGCTAACATGGTGAAACTCCATCTCTACTAAAAAAAAAATACAAAAAATTAGCTGGGCATGGTGGCGGGTGCCTGTAGTCCCAGCTACTCGGGAGGCTGAGGCAGGAGAGTGGCGTGAACCCGGGAGGCAGAGCTTGCAGTGAGCCAAGATGGCGCCACTACACTTCAGCCTGGGCGACAGAGTGAGACTCCATCTCAAAAAAAATAAAAAAAGATTGAGATGGTACATTTGAAAGGCAGGGAGAAGGCCAGGCATGGTGGCGCACGCCTGTAATCCCAGCACTTTGGGAGGCAGAGGCGGGCGGAGCGTATGGAGTCAGGAGTTCAAGATCAGCTTGATCAACATGGTGAAACCACATCTCTACTAAAAAGACGAAAAAATTAGCTGGGCCTGGTGGCGCATGCCTGTTAATCCCTCTACTCCAGAGGCTGAGACAGGAGAATTGCTTGAACCCGGGAGGTGGAGGTTGCAGTGGGCTGAGATGGCGCCATTGCATTCCAGCCTGGGGAACAAGAGTAGAAAGAGAAGAAGGGAGGAAGGGAGAGAGGAAGGAAGGAAGGAAAGGAGGAAGGAAGAGAGGGAGGGAGGTAGGGTAAGAGAGAAAGGAAGGGAGAATGCAACATAAAGAACCCTCTTTTCCTTGTTTTAGATAACTTTAGTGTTAACTAAGATACAGATACTAGCATCTGAAATCAGTTTTATAAAAGGAGAAAAATGAGGTGCTGAGGGGTTAAATGTCTTCATACAGCCCCTTAAGACAAAAACGAACCGAGTCTGTGTCCTTTGATTCCTGGATCAACAAACCCTCTATCTTGACTGCTTAACTTATGACCTTGCATTATCCATTCAAATCACAAAATCCAATCTCTTGATAAATGTTATGGCTGAACTTTTTTTTTTCTTTTTTCTTTCTTTGTCTTTTTGAGACAGGGTCTCATTCTGTTGCCTAGGCTGGAGTGCAGTGACACAATCTCAGCTCACTGCAGTCTAGACCTTCAGGGCTCAAACGATCCTCCGACCTTAGCCTCCCAAAGTGCTAGGATTACAGGCGTCAGCACTGAGCCCAGCTGGAAGAACATATTTATATTACTTTTGGTATTTATTCATGACTGCAGTCTGTGCAGTTGATGGAGATTTTCATGTTCAGAGCCTTTTTACAAAAGGTATTATTAGGGAAATTATGAAAGCCTTACAAGATGATAGAGAATCTTTTGACAAATCATAAACTTCTAGAAATGTAGTTTTGTGAAAGAGTATGTTTTTGCATCTCTTATAGTTCTCTAGAGACAGAAGACTGGCAAAAATATGAAAATTTAAAATGCTGAAGATTTAAAACATACTTGAATTTCTAAAGCTGCAGAAGCAACTGAATAATTTAGTCCAGGCAGGGGTTTTATAGGGCTCACTTCTAATATTAGACAAATCAGTTCACTCATCTCTAGCTGACCTATTTGTTCATCCATCCAAGTCATTACCCTAATCTCTCTATAGCTTCTGTGTTCTGTAAGGTAATTAGCACATATGAGATCCATTCATAGCAGGCAGTGTTACTTCCTTGACAATAAGTTTAATCCAAATATATACATTCATAAAAAAAAAACTTCCTTCCCCAAAAGGAATAGCTGATTGATTACAGACAACGGGTAAGGTATACCTTGGTGATGATGGTCAGACAAATGCAGAGCCCCTTTCACTCCAGACATGAGTACTGCTCTATAAGTAACCTTTTGGTTACATCACCGGGTATGTCCAGTACCTTATGGAGGTGTACCCAGATGGCTGTTCCCACTTATCCATTATACTATATTAGCACCCTTATATATCTTTTGAAATTATGTATGAGACCAGGCATGGTGGCTCATGCGCCTGTAATCCCAGCACTTGGAGGGGCCGAGGTGTGTGGATAACTTGAGCCCAGGAGTTTGAGACCAGCTTGGACGACATGGTGAAACCCTGTCTCTACAAAAAAAAATTTAAAAAAAAATTAAAAAGCCAGGCATAGTGACACAGGCCTGTAGCTGTAGGAACTATAATCTACAGGAAATATATGTGTTTATATATGATTATATATACATATTTTCTATATCATTAACATACACAAACACATATTTTACATATTTCACATATATAAAAACACATACATGTGTATTTTACAACATAATATAGAAGGAAAGTTTTCTTCTCTTGGATTGTTGCTTACATAGCTCTCATGTCAGGAAATAAGATCAAGAAGGATGGTGAATACTCCACTTGACTTTGTCAGCAGTCTGTTAGTTTACTCCTTCAAACATCATTGCCTATATGGAAAGGACAAATCATATACTCTTCTAAGGGACAAAATAATTTTAGTTGTCAAATAAACCAATATACAGATGGTATGGCCATACCATTCCTTCGAGAAAAGGAGTATCATATCTTCTTTAGAAAGTTATTTCTATTTCCCTGAATTCAGTGATGTATCCTCACCCCAGTAGTTCCTTTGGGCCAACCTACTTTAATCTTCCCCTAATCTTTTTCCTTGCAAGGTTTGGCAGACTATGCCCTGTGGACCAAATCTGGTTTGTGGTCTGTTTTTTGACAGACCATAAACTGAGAATGCTTTTTTACATTTTAAAATAGTTGTTTAAAAGAATTTTTAAAAGAATAATATGTGACAGAGAAGAATATGTAGCCCACAAAGCCTATTTAGTATCTGGCCCTTTACAGGAAAAGTTTGCTGATCTCTATTCTAGGAGTTGACTCAAAGCCCCTAATCATAGCATCTACAGAAGAAAAATGGTCTAGGCTTGCCTCCTATTATTCCTAGAAATTAGGCAAGACCTGAATATGATTTCAGAAGAAGTATATTTTTCAGTATATCACTAACCAGCAAATGATACTCTTATCTAGGAAGATATTTTATAACCAACAAAACACAAATTTGAGGAACACATGGAGCATCAAAGAAGTTTGAGGACATCCACATACTTAGGTCATACCAATTCCATCGTAGAGGTAGATAAAGAGACTTATGCTAGTACCAGAAGATATTTGCATCTGTGATAATTGTGCCAGTTATGCAGCAAAATGAAGTGGGTATATGGTCCTTGGCTACTTCTGCTTGCTAATTTGCCAGACTCTTGTACTTCTGTTTACCATCTCTTCCCACTAGATTGGCAGCATTGTTAATCTCTGAGAAAGGATTCTCTGATGTTAAGAATCTTATCTACAGTACTCTTGGTTTGCTTCTACTAAGGAGACTGTCTTTTCTGTAAAATATTTAGAAAGAAAGTGCAAAGATTCTCTTCTTACCCTAAGTAATTTTATTCCTGAATAGAAAAACTTTTCTCTATACACCATGCTTACTTGTTCTTTCTTCCAACTGTGTTGGCACCCCTTTATCCATTTTGGATAAAATCAAAACAAAAGTTTCTCTCAACATATATGCACATGTACACACACACACACACACACACACACACATATTTGTAGTTTTCTCCCTAAACCAGTTTCACATAAAGCCATTTTTAGGTCTTGAGAGAGTTTTTAAATGTTAAAGGGACAGAACTAAGATGAGGGTGAGAATAATCATGTCAGTACTCATCAGTTTTCCCTTTCCCAACCACCTCACTCTTATTCTCATTCAGCTTTCTTTATCGTCTCTGGGTTAGTGCAAAAGAATTGGTAGTGAATTAAGATATCTGCTTCCAAATGTCAATATCATGAGGGCTCCAAAGGACACAGGCCACAAGTATAATCAATAGCATCTATTCAATCCTGTTATGCCTGTGAGCACTGCAAATCTGTTAGCTCTTATCTGTCCACACCGGGATTACTGCTTAACATCATGATCTCCCTATTATTGACATGCATTGAGTGCTTGTGGATTTGAATCACTTTAAATGGAATTAAATTCAGATCAAAGGGCAGGAAGACCTTACTCTGGTTGCACTGTTGTGTGGACCTGCTTGCCTGCTGCTGCACTTGAAAGTGCTGTTTCTAGTCCTTAAGTCTGAATGCCTTCCTTTTTGTTTTATTCAGCATTAGCTTCTATCCCAGTCCTTCCTTTTGTTCTCAGATTTGATTTTTCTTTTCCTCGAGTGTGACCCTGGATATCAATTTTTGGATTTTATGAGCTTTATCATGCCTCTGCCTGAGTTTTGTGGATTCAACACTGGCCTCTACAGTTGGCCTCTGAACCTTGCCTGTGTCTTGCTCAAGCTGTTACCAGAACGCTAGGGGTTCGGCCTGGGTCCTGCTGCTTATCACACAGAGAACCAATGACTGAGACAATAAGTATTGCCAGGGAAGAAGGCTTTAATCGGGTGCTGCAGCCAGTGATATGGGATATCAGTCTCAAATCCATCTCCCTGACCAACTAAAATTAGGGGTTTATGTAGCAGGGAGGAAATGTAACAATGTGTTGGAAAACAGGAACTAGGGAGGGGTAAGGAAACAAAATGAGCAGTCTGGCATCTCATTGTCTAGTTGCTGTGATCTGGTCAGTTTCAGTTCTCCAGTACTTTTGAGAGGTCTGGGGTCCTTTCTGAGGAAGCAACTCAGATAAACAAATGTAAGTTTCAAGCTTTAATATCAGAAGGGTCAATTTCTATGTTTCTTTAAAATAATTTTCAGGCCAGGCCAGTGAGGTGGTGCATGCCTGTAATTCCAGTACTTTGTTTGGGAGGCCAAGTCCGGCGGATTACCAGGTCCAGAGTTCATCTTGCCAACATGCTGAAACCCCATCTCTACTAAAAATACAAAAATTAGCTGAGTGTGGTGGCACGTGCCTGTAGCCCCAGCTACTCGGGAGGCTGAGGCAGGAGAATCACTTGAACCCGGGAGAGACAGGTTGCAGTGAGCCGAGATCGTGCAGAGTGAGACTCTGTCTCAAAAAAAAAAAAAAAAAAGAAAATAATTTTCAATGTGTCAATTGAATGAGTTTCACAGACACTCCAGATACACAGTAACAGACTGTATGAGCAAATTATGCACAGGGAAGTGATAAGAGAGGTGAGGGCCGTGCATTACTGTCCATGGTCCTGAATTTGCTATAACACTGCAGTGGTGTTGGCTTTTCTGATCTGCCTACACTCCAATCATCTTGTTTTCCAGGCTGGTTCATGTTCCTGGCCTCTGAGTTCTACTGTGCCACACATTGATCAAGAACACTATTTCAAGTTGTAAAGCACTTCAGGAAGATACTATGTGAAGACACTGTAATAGTGACCTGGGCCTACATCTGCCACTTGAGTTATTTTCATTTGACCAAAAGATGCTTAGAATGCAAAGAAAAATTTTAAGTGTGGACACAACTTTTAAGTCTTTTTTCCAAATTTTATTTTCTGATCCTATCTGTTTTATGCAATTCTTTAACTATCTGTCGCACCCTGACAGCTTTATATATATGACTATCATTGTAATTCTTTGCCCAGGAATTTTATATTTTTGAATTGTTACAGGGACAGAGAAAATCTTAGGAGACTTGGATTTTAAGTAAGTTTGCCACAATGATTGAAAAAGCCTGGTAAATAACCCTGTTATTAATGGAAGGAGAATTTTCTTCTTTTCTCTCTCTCTTTTTCTTTCTTTCTTTCTTTTTTTCGAGACAGAGTTTCATTCTTGTGGCCCAGACTGGAATGCAATGGCACGATCTCAGCTTACTGCAACCTCCACCTCCCAGGTTCAAGCGATTCCCCTGCCTCAGCCTCCCGAGTAGCTGGGATTACAGGCACCTGCCACCTCATCCAGCTACATTTTTTGCATTTTAAGTAAAGACGGGGTATCCTCATGTTGGCCAGGGTGGTCTCAAACTCCTGACTTCAGGTGATCCACCCGCCTCAGCCTCCCAAAGTGCTGGGACTACAGGCGTGAGCCACTGCTCCCAGCCTGTGTGTATCAATTTTATAAAACCTGGACAATTTTTCCTGAGGAGCTGAGTCGACTTCTACCAGTAAGAGCCTCAGTGGAGAGAAGACCTGAGGGGGGAAGCTCCTACCTGCAGGAAGGTTGTCCCAACGAGTGCACAGCTCTCAGAGGATAGGAGACCTACAGTGGGGTAGCTTTTCTCCTCAGGCGGGGCATTCCATCGTCTGCCTGAGTCTGGCTGAGTTCGCGGGTTTTTATGGTCTTCAGACGGGAGGAAGTGCATGCTGATTGGTCCCTGGGCAGACATGGGCAGGCCTGGTAAAAGCATCGTAAGTTCCCACTCTGGTCTGCAGAACTAGCAGCCTGGCCCCCAGGCCTCAGGCCATCCCTGGCTTGAAGGTGGGGTTTCACCGGGACTCGCACCTACCTCCTGCTGCCATTCATGGTGTCCAGGCTGTTTGTGCTGACGGGCACCTGCAGACCTGTGTTGAGCTGCCCTCAGCCCCACCTTGGCCTCCCTCTTCTGCGTGTCGGTGCCCAAAATCTGAAGGGCTCTGAGGCAGCAGGTGGCTGGTGTGTCACTGCCACTCCGAAGGCAGCTCACCCAGCCGGGTCATGACAGCACCGGGGCTCAGCCACAACCTTGCTCCAAAATCGGAGCAGGCACCGGGAGTGGGGTGAGGCCAGGCAGCGGGAGCAGGCACTGCGGAACCTGCGGGGGCAGCAGGGATGCTTGGGTCCACAGCTGCAGATGGTTGGTTACAACTGTGCCCAGGAGCATGGGGCTCCTGCCCCACCAACTCGGAATGGGTAGGGTCTCCCATCTGTTCCCGGCCCCTGCTGGCTCCATAAAGCATACAGCTCCATAAAGCGTGCAGCTCCATAAAGTGTGCAGCCCGGGGCACGCCTTCCCTGCTGTAGCCGGCATCTTTGCAGCAGCCACTCCAAATGGGCGGCTGCTGCCATCAGAATAGGCTACACCCCCCAAATCCTCCGGGAGTAGCATGAGTTGAGTCTTGAAAAAAGAGTAGGAGTTGTGCAAATATGTGAGGATGCAGGGACATTCCAGGGAGAGGCAATAACAGCACATGCATAGATGTGATGTGTGAGAGAGGATTATAAATTTAGAGAACAAGTATTTGTTTCACTATGAGAATGATGGGCTCATATAGTAGAATATTGAAGGAAGATGAAGCTGAAAGAAGAGTGGATCAAAATCATGTTGTGTGCCATTCCAATCATCTGAATTCTGTTCTTAATGTGATGAAGACAATTACAAGTAGGAGAACAATATGATCTGAAGACAATCACTAACAAAGTAGGAAAACAATAAGATCAAATATTAGAAAGACATCTGTGTGAGAGCAGTGTAGAAGATTGATTGCAGGGGATGAGGGCTGGCTCAGGGGAACAAAGTAGGATACGATAGCAATTATCCAAGGAGAAAATGATAAAGGCCAATTGTGGTCATAGTAATGGGGACAGAGATAAAAAATAGATAAAATAAATGCTTAGGGGGGCCAATGGAAGCAAGAGAACTGTGAGACCTATTGTATGTAGGGGTGAAGAATGCAATGATGATGCCATGATTTCTGGCTTATACATTTGGATGGATGTAGATGAAGACTGAGATAAGGAATACAGATAGGGTAGCAAAAATAACAAAAGGAACATTTGTTATTTTTATGGCTACTCGTCATCTTAAATCGCTCCTTTTTTTTTTTTTTTTTTCTTTTTTTTGGCCTGCTCTCCATAGTATATATAAGTCTTAGCTATAGTCAGAGTTCATTTCCCACTGTAGAAACTAAAAAGACAGTCTCACTCTCCTGGCCTCCTATGCAGGTAGGGCACAAGCATGTGTCCTAGGCCCAACCAATCAAATTCTCTAGTCCCAGAGTTTACACTGAAAACCAATGATATAAAGGATGGATTATCTAATCCCTTCTTGTGATGGCAGTAGCAGTAGTAGAAGTTCTGCTATAGCACCCAGGGTTGCTGCCAGCAGGTAATAGCTAATAGCTGCCTTGTGGCTCTGGTAGCTGGCATTCATTGTCAGTCCCATCAGACACTTGCTGTGGAGTAATCCTCATTGTAACCCTAGCTGCTGTCCAAGTTTCCTGGGACATGCCTGGTTCTCCTGCCTGGCTGTCTAGACTTCCCTGTAACTCTTCTTCAGCTTAAGTCAGAGTAAGTTTCCATTGCATGCAATGAAGTCGTTAACAGATACTAGAAAACTTGGAGAGTAAATGATAAGGGGCTGCAGAGAAAATATTTTTGTTTTTGCACAATGAGGGCACAGCAAATATCACTGAAGCTTGGTTCTAACAAACTTGAAAAGTAATTTATGGCTAATTAAATAGAGAATTCCGTGGGATGACACAGTAAGAATGACACCAGATGCTAGTATCTTGATGTTGGACTTTCCAGCCTTCAGAACTGTGAGAAATACATTTCTTTTCTCTTTTTTTTTTTTTAGCAAAAGTCCAGAATTTTATTAATTCTCCCTGGGCCCGCCCCCACCCCATGGGATGCTTGCAAGGTCACCAGGCCTCGGGGCCAGGGTCTGAAGTGCCACAGGAGCTGCTCCTGGTCCTCCAGGTCCTTCCGCACCTTCTTGCGCATGTAGAAGATGGGGCAGTCCCGGCTGGTGCGGATGACATCCTCGTGCAGTCCATACATCCTCGTGCAGTCCACACATTTCTTTTCTTTGTAAGTCACCCAGTCTTTAGTATTCTGTTATAGCAACACAAAATGGACTAAAACTGATATTAAGAATTTGGGGTGGTAATAAACTAGAAGAAATAAGATCAAAGTTGTGCTAAGAAAAAAGTTGTACTGGTTGAGGACTGATAGCTGGGGAGAAACGGGAGCAAAGAACTGAGAGTTCAACAGCTGGGGAATACATGTCCTTAAGGACAGGTTCTAATCCAGTAACCAGGAAATTAGACGATGAACAC
This sequence comes from Rhinopithecus bieti, assembly GCF_001698545.2. Classification (NCBI taxonomy): domain Eukaryota; kingdom Metazoa; phylum Chordata; class Mammalia; order Primates; family Cercopithecidae; genus Rhinopithecus; species Rhinopithecus bieti. The sequence goes on along the minus strand of NW_016806893.1, from coordinate 500,944 downwards.
TTTTCCTCTTGAACCTCATTCACACCAACAAATACTTGTGTTCCTGCAGTTGCCAGGTACTATGTTACGTTTTGAAGACATAGCAGTGAACAAAAATAAACAAATGTCCTGCTCTCAAAGATCATACATTTCAGTGGGAGGTGAGAGATATACAACTATATGTGTCAAGTAGAGATAAATATAATTGGAAAAAATAAAACAGGATGAAAGGTCCAGAAAATGACAGGAGGAGTCAGATGGAAGAAAGAGTACTATTTTTTTTTTTTTTTTTTTTTTTTTT
>NW_016806893.1:467349-500336 GCF_001698545.2 Rhinopithecus bieti | reverse complement strand
GCCTGTCTCGGCCTCCCAAAGTGCTGGGATTACAGGCTTGAGACACCGTGCCCGGCCAGAAAGAGTACTATTAATTTATATAGGATAGTGGTCCAGAAACATCTATCATTGAGACAAAAAGTAGGCCAGGTGCGGTAGCTCACGCTTGTAATCCCAGCACTTTGGAAGGCTGAGGCAGGAGGATCACTTGAGGTCAGGAGTTCAAGGTCAGCCTGGCCAACGTGGTGAAACCCTGTCTCTACTAAAAATATGAAAAAAACGTAGCCAGGCATCATGGCGGGCGCCTGTAATCCCAGTTTGGGAGACCAAGGGAGGAGAATCGCTTGAACCCAGGAGAGGGAGGTTGCCGTGAACCAAGATTATGCCACGGCACTCCAGCCTGGGCAACAGAGGGAGTTTCCATCTCAAAAAAAAAAAATAAATAAAAGGCTGGGTGTGGTGGCTCACACCTGTAATCCCAGCACTTTGGGAGGCCAAGGCGGGTGGATCACGAGGTCAGGAGATAGAGACCATGCTGGCTAACATGGTGAAACTCTGTCTCTACTAAAAACACAAAAAATTAGCTGGGCGTGGTGGTGGACGCCTGTCGTCCCAGCTACTCGGGAGGCTGAGGCAGGAGGATCACTTGAGGTCAGGAGTTCAAGGTCAGCCTGGCCAACGTGGTGAAACCCTGTCTCTACTAAAAATATGAAAAAAACGTAGCCAGGCATCATGGCGGGCGCCTGTAATCCCAGTTTGGGAGACCAAGGGAGGAGAATCGCTTGAACCCAGGAGAGGGAGGTTGCCGTGAACCAAGATTATGCCACGGCACTCCAGCCTGGGCAACAGAGGGAGTTTCCATCTCAAAAAAAAAAAATAAAAGGTAGAAGGGAAGTTGCCAGGGACTAGAGGTAGGGGGAAATGAAGGAGTTAGTATGTAATAGGTAAATTTCAGTTTTGCAGGATGAAAGAAACTCTGGAAATGAATGGTGGTGATGGTTGTACAACAAGTGTGTATGTGCTTAATACCACTTATCTGCACACTTAAAATGGTTAAGGTGGTCAGTGTTATGTAAATTTTGACACAATTTTTTAAAAAGAGAGAAAGAAAGATCTCTCTGATAAGGAGATATCTGAGCAGAAACCTGAGGGAAGTGAGAAAGTAAGCTGTGTGAACATCTGGGGCAAAGCAAGAAGAGATTGACAGGATAATAGTAGCTCTCAGCACCGTTTGGGAGCATAGAGTGAACCCCAACTGAAAGCTTCAGAAAAATGAAAAAAAAAAAAACAAAAAACAAAAAACACTTGTTCACAACTTTTTTGATACCTCTGCTCCAATTAAACATCAGGGGTGTGATTTGAGTTCCTCCAATGTATGTCATCATTCTTTTGTCTGTGCTGGGAGACATCCTCTCTGCACGCAGGACAGAAAAGAAACTTATCTGCCATTTAAAGTCTGAGAAGAGAAGAGAATGAGTCTGTTTTCTGGGATCTGTGCTCGTCACCCAGGCTGGCTGCTGATGGGATTCTCTCTCTTACTCAGCACACATATGTGCTCTTGTAGCCTGGGCTGCTAAGGCAAACAGTAAACTCCGGTATATGAGAGCTGAGAGGACACCTTGAAGAATGCAAAGTTAATGTATCTTTGACCTTAATCTTATTTTGTTTCCTAGTCAGGAGTCTCAGGGCTGTTTGTGCTGGGGACAATGAACACATTTAACGTATGTTGGCTGCTTTTTTGTAGTACACGAGCCACAATACTTACATTCAATGTTGTATGTGTAAATATGGGGGAGATGGTGGAGAAAAAAGGAAGAGGATTACACCGTTAACAGAAAGGAATACCCAAGTTAACCAGCAGACATGTGTATTTTGTTTTGTTTTGTTTTCTTGAGACAAAGTCTTGCTCTGTCACCCAAGCTGGAGTGCAGTGGGGCAATCTCAACTCACTGCAACCTCTGCTTCCTGGGTTCAAGTGATTCTCCTGCCTCAGCCTCCCGAGTAGCTGGGACTACAGGTGTGTGCCACCACACCTGGCTAATTTTTGTATTTTTAGTAGAAGCAGGGTTTCACTATGTTGGCCAGGCTGGTTTCAAACTCCTGACCTCATGATCCGCCAGCCTCGGCCTCCCAAAGTGCTGGGATTACAGGTGTGAGCCATTGTGCCTGGCTGACACGTGAATTTTGTGATTCCGTTTGGGTCAATATGACTACTAAAAATTGCACCAAGTCCTGTTTCTCACCGAGTATGCTTTCCACTGAAGACAGTCCAAACATACAGCAACCAAACAATTTCAGAAGGAGCCTCATGCTTCTAAAGAATGTGGAGCAACACAAGTAACTAGTTCAGTTCAGCTCCTTTAACCTTAGTCTTGCTTGGGTTCTGACCCTTGTATGTGGTTCATGGACCAACCAGAGATATGAGCAGAATTTAAACACAAATTGGGGCTCTCCTGCGCTGGCTCATCCTTTCCAGAGTATCCCTACTAACTTTCTAGCAGCTGAGCTTGTCTGTAATCTGTTTTCTGGTTCTTCAAGCTGGTAAGGCAGTGATTTTCTACTTTAGTTTTAGCTCTCGTTGCCAGTTGGAACCTGCTTCAGTTCCTTCAAGAGCAGGAAATTCACTTTTTGATATCTTCTTCCAAATGTTGACTCCCTTTCAATTTCTTCCTGGTTTATTCCCTTTCTAGTGCCTTTAGGTAGCTCTTTTTATATATATTTTCCAGCATTTTCTGTAGGAATGTTGGTTTGGTGGGAGCTAGACAGCCAAGCTTCTTATTTGGTTTTGATTCTTTGATTCATCACTGTAGATACTCCCTTGCACCTATTTTGAACTTCTTTGCCCCTCTCCTCCCTCATCATTCTCACCAGCAATACCTGAGGCTTGATTAAATACAACTTTCCACCCGCTCTGAAATTATACTCAAGCAGCTGAATTTGATAAAAATACAACCCTATGCTGACTAGTCTCACATTAAATGTATGTCCTAACAGAACTAGTACACTTCCTTAGTTTATTCCTGCTCTTATTCTCCTAAGCAACTATCTCCATACTGTCTTCTCTTTCTACTAACCCCAACATCTGTTTACTGCACTCCAATTTCAGCTTGCTATTTATTTAATGATATAATAGAAGTAATAAGAGAATATCTGCATGTTCCCACTATCACATCTACTAGCTGCTGTTTACTGTGCTCTACTTTCAGCTTGCTGTTTATTCAATGATATAATAGAAGCAATAAGAAGAAAATAGCTGCCTGTTCCCAACATCACATCTACTAACTGTCTGCTCCTATACTGATGAATTTTGCACCCTCTCCCTCCTGTTACATATGGTATATGTTCATGTTCCTAACTGAGGCCTCTCTTAAGCACTGGGTTCCATCCTCACTTCCCTATTCACAAAGGGTAACTGTCCTTTCTCTGGTATTATCCACTTTTTTTCCTCTAAATTTATTATTTCTATCAGTATACAAACATGTTATAATATTGTCCAACTTGAAAAAAACTACCTGCCACTGCCTCCTCCCCACATTGAGCCTACCTGCTATCCCCATTTCTCTAGTCCCTTTTAAAATAAAACTAATTGGATTGGGCACGGTTGCTCATGCCTATAATCCAGCACTTTGGGAGGCCACAGCGGGCAGATTATTTGGGCCCAGGAGTTCGAGACCAGCCTGCAACATGGTGAAACGCTGTGTCTACAAAAAATACAAAAATTACCCGGGCATGGTGGTGCGTCCCTGTAGTCAGGTACTTGGGAGGGACAGGTAGGACCACCTAAACACGGGGAGGTCGAGGTTGCTGTGAGCCAAGATCGTGACACTGCACTCCAGTCTGGGCGACACAGGAGACCCTGTCTCAAGTAAAATAAAATAAAACTAATTGTGAAAGAATTATTTATTCTGGGCCCGGCACAGTGGCTCATGCCTATAATCCCAGAACTTTGGGAGGCCAAGGCAGGCAGAACACCAGGTCAAGGGATCGAGACCATCTTGGCCAACATGGTGAAACCTTGTCTGTACTAAAATACAAAAAGTTAGCCAAGCGTGGTGGTGTGCACATGTAGTCCCAGCTACTTGGGAGGCTGAGGCAGGAGAGTCACTTGAACCCAGGAGGCAGAGGTTGCAGTGAGCCGAGATTGCTCCACTGCACTCCAGCCTGGTGACAGAGCAAGACTCCGTCTCAAGAAAAAAAAGAATTATTTATTCTCTCTGTCACTACTTCACTCTCACCCTGTCTTTCTATTTGAAAAGTCATTAGGCAATATTTTTAAAAAATTAATTAATTATTATTATTTATTTTTCAGACGAAGTTTTGCTCTTTTGCCCAGGCTGGAGGGCAATGGTGCAATCTCGGCTCATTGCAACCTCCGCCTCCTGGGTTCAAGCGATTCTCCTGCCTCAGCCTCCCAAGTAACTGAAATTATAGGCCACCACACCTGGCTAATTTTTGTATTTTTAGTAGAGACGGGGTTTCACCATGTTGACCAGGCTGGTCTTGAACTCCTGACCTCAGGTGATCCACCTGCCTCGGCCTCCCAAAGTGCTGGGATTACAGGCGTGAGCCACTGCACCCGACCCCGGCAATACATTTATATAAGTTCACAAATCAGAAGCTAAAAGAGTGCACACAGTGTTTCTGTCTCTCAAGCAATTCATCTGTCAATCTAGAGACAACTAATGTCAGTCAGCAGTTGTGCAGGCATATACAAGCAAATATGTAGTCTTATCCTTATTTTCTTTTCTCTTTTTTTTTTTTTTTTTTTGAGGCAGAGTCTTGCTCTGTTGCCCAGGCTGGAGTGCAGTGGCCCAATCTCAGCTCACTGCAACCTCCACCTCCCAGGTTCAAGTGATTCTCCTGCCTCAGCCTCCCGAGTAGCTGGGTTTACAGGCGCATGCCACCATGGCTGACTAATTTTTCGTATTTTAGTAGAGACGGGGTTTCACCGTATTGCCCAGGCTGGTCTTGAGGACTCCTGACCTCATGATTCACCCACCTCGGCCTCCCAAAGTGTTAGGATTATAGGCGTGAGCCACTGTGCCTGGCCCTTATTTTCTTTTAATGTTAACATATTCTAAATTATCTTCTGCACCTTGATTTTTTTCTTACTTAATCCATCTTGGGAATTATTTTGGATCAGTGAAGAGTTCTATGTCATATAAAGAAATAGCTTCCTCATTGTTTTTATGACACATGGAAGCATATTATATAGCACTATTTAACTAGTTACAGTACATTTGAGTAGCTAAAATTATTTATTTTTATTTGTCTGTTTTCTGTACTACAATGTAAACCCAGGAGGAAAGGGATATTGTCTTTTTTTTTTTTTTAAACAAGGTCTCACTCTGTCACCCAGGCTGGAGTGCAGTGGTACTATCATGGCTCACTGTAGCTTTGACCTCCTAGGCTCAAGTGACTCTTTTGCTTCAGCCTCCCGAGTAGCTGGAACAAGAGGTGCCACCTTGCCTGGCTAGCTTTTTAATATTTTTTTTGTATACATGGGTTTTTGCCATGTTGCCCGGGCTGGTCTCGAACTCCTGGGCTCAAGCGATTTGCATGCCTCAGTCTCTCAAAGTGCTGAGATTACAAGCATGAGCCACCATGCCCAGCCATCTGTCTTATTTAATACTATATTCTCAATAACTAGAACAGTGTCTGGAATGAAATACACAATAAATATGTGTTCAGTGAATAAAAATGTACATGTCTTAACTGTTTTTGTGGTATCTTTCCGCCTCTTTCCCATCTGTACCACCAGCTCTGATTTGTTATTTGCTTGTGGACAAGGACAGTACCTTATATGTATCAGAATCTCCTTCGGCCTGAAACACAGGCTTTGCACCTGTTTCATTCATTGACTACATGGTAATAAAGCGGCATCAACAGGGTGAAACCCCATTTCTTTTAGTCTCACAGTCCGATTATATCTTCCAAAAATATTTAAAGTTATAATCAATATGAGTATAAAAAGCTGTTCAGAAATAGAATAACTATGCAGTAGCCCTAAGCCCATGCACTAGCCTAGTAGCACTTCTCTGAGAATCAGGGTATATGCAGTACATGGCCTTGTGGTCCCTGAGTGAGAATCAGACCTCTTTCCACCCTCAATGCTCCTGGGTACATTTCCTTCCAGAAACAGGGCAGTCAGGATCATAGAATCCTCTAACAGAAAGCTCTTCCAAGCAGCAGTAGATCTGAACCCAGGAGTGCAGCTGATTATTACTCCTGCTGTTGCATAGGCATTTGATCTAGAGCATCCACTTCTCTATTCATCTGTCCTCCTATCCCCATCCTCACCTAAACTCTCCTCACAGTGACTCAGGAAGTAAAATTGGATCTATTGTGTTGAAATTCAGGGAGAGAGAATCTAAAGATTCTGTATAGATTATTGAGGAAGATGAGAGAAAAATCACTTATCTTTAGTGCTCAACGAGGAAAGTACCATGAAGCATCAAAGCTTTGCTAAATTCTACTTATAAATCTGTGTAATTGCAGTACCAGGCATACATGTTACAAGTAGTTATAGAGAAAAGAGATCCAGCTATCTCTGTTGTCTTTCTACATGGATTTGCATAGGAAGTTGAGCCCCTGCCTTTGTAAATGCTGTAGGCATAGTAAGTCATAGGTGAAATTTTAAAGAGCAAGTGTCCTAAATGTTGAAATGTCAGAGTTAAACTTGAAGTGTAGGATTAGGCAGGGAGCAGGTTAAGGAACAGAAGTCAATGATTAATTATGGTAGAGCTGAGATTAAATAAGGATTTTGGAATAGTGAGATATGTGTAGCTGAAACAAAGCTGTTAAGGAAGTTTCTCCATTTTTGATCACCTGAAATTTACCACCTCCAAGGCTCAGAGTGGAGAGGCTGATCAAGTAGTCTTGACTTTGTCTGAAATGGCCAATTTGGATCAAGACAGTTGTGGGGAAGCACAGCCTTCTATAGTGGCTGTTGCAGAGGAAGAGGAGACAGCAACTTCTGTTATATCAGCTTATTTTTTCCTAAAAGCAACAAGTGCTAAGATATTCAATTAATTGAGACTTTCTGGGAGCTAAAAATGAAGGATTCAGGGAATAAATGCAAGGCTAGAAGGATACATAAAAGAAGCAAAAAATATTAGCAGATGATTTCAAAATGATGGATGTCATGGATGTGCCAAATATGTCAAGGCTGGGTGAGATGGCTCATGCCTGTGATCCCAGAACTTTGGGAGGCCAAGGTAGGAGGATCACTTGAGGCCAGGAGTTTGAGACCAGCCTTTACAGCACAGTGAGAGTCTCATCTCTACAAAAATAAATAAATAAATAAATAAATAAATAAATAAATAATTAAAAATTAGCTGGGTTTGAGAGCCCATGTCAGTAATCCTAGTTGTTCGAGAGAATGAGGCAGGAGGATCGCTTGAGCCCAGCAGTTCAAGGTTACAGTGAGCTATGACTGTGCCACTGCACTCCAGCCTGGGTGACAGTGAGACCCTGTCTTAAGAAAAGGAAAAAGAAGAAGAATGTGCCAAATATGGATGTTATTTTCTAGACACAGACTTTTAGAATTGAATAAATAAGTGCATATCCTCTGCATTAGCCAAATTATTTTACAAGTCTAGGCTCCCACCCTTTGAGGAATTGCATCTCTCATGCATATGTTTCCTAAGAGAGGAGCTTATTTAAATAGTTTGATCTTGCACTCTGGTTCAAGAATGGGTAATGACGAAAAGATATGCACACACCTGTAATCCCAGCACTTTGGGAGGCCAAAGCAGGCAGATCATGAGGTCAAGAGATCGAGACCATCCTGGCTAACATGGTGAAACCCTGTCTCTGCTAAAAATACAAAAACTAGTTGGATGTGGTGGTGCGTGCCTGTAATCCCAGCCACTTGGGAGGCTGAAGCAGGAGAATCACTTGAACCCAAGAGTCAGAGGTTGCAGTGAGCTGAGATGGCACCACTGCACTCCACTGTGGGCAACAGAGCAAGACTCTGTCAAGAAAGAAAGAAAGAAAGAAAAAGAGAAAGAGAGAGAGAGAGAAAGAAGCAAGGAAGGAAGGAAGGAAAGAAAGAAAGAGAAAGAAAGAAAAAAGGAAGGAAGGAAGGAAGGAAAGGAGGGAAGGAAGGAAGGAAAGGAAGGAAGGAAGGAAGGGAAAGAGAGCAGGGAGGGAGGGAAGGAGGGAGGGAAGGAAGGAAGGAAAAGAAAAGATCTACAATGCGAGACTGTGTGTGTCACCATGAAATAAAAAATGAAATAAGGGAAATAAGACAGATTATGTTATTATTCCCATTTAGCAAATGACAAAAATGGAAGCTTCCAGGGATTAAGGAAGTTTTTCCACAGTACAAGGTTAGTAGGGGCAGAACCAGGAATTCTAACCCAGGTTGTTTTCCTCTGAAACCAAAAGGGCTCAATTAATTGGCAATTATAAGACTGAAAAGGTTTGTTGAAAATAGACAATGTCAGACTTTGAATAGCATTCTCCGGAGTTTAGATTTTTAAATGTTGGAGAAAAGGGGACAGCTGCAGAGATTCTGAGGTGGGAAATGAAATGTTTCAAGTTGTTCTATAGGAAGATAACTCTGACAGAGACCAGAGAGTTGTGAAGGTTTCCCCTGCCCTTGGCATTCGTGAGCCATCTTACTATATTAATAAATTCCTTATTTAACATAAGCTAGCTGAAATTGCATTCCTGTCAGTTAAAGCTGAAAAGACTCCTGTTTAATAAATCTCAGTTTGCAGAGGAGGAAACTTAAAACCAGAGAGTATAAATGAAACACATTTTTTTGGTGTCAAGGTCAGCACTAGACTGTCCATGTCCCCACTCCCCTAAACCGCTGTACCCTGGGCAGTTAGATCTTTCACTTTTTCACTGCACTATTTGTCTTGAAGAAAAAGTGAACAAATCAATTCTTCATGGGCAATTGAAAGTGATGATTTTATGTAAATTAATTCCATACTAATAGATGTGGAAAACCAGTACTCAGATGACAGAAGCATTTATTAAATGAATCTAGTATAGAACCATCCCATGCTTCAGATCAGACTTGACAAGACTCCTCAGAAATCTGCTACCTAATGATTTGGAGTTAGAAACGTAGCATGTTGGCCAGGTGCGGTGGCTCACGCCTGTAATCCCAACACTTTGGGAGGCTGAGACGGGCGGATCACGAGGTCAGGAGATCGAGACCATCCCGGCTAACAAGGTGAAACCCCGTCTCTACTGAAAATACAAAAAATTAGCCGGGAGTGGTGGTGGGCGCCTATAGTCCCAGCTACTCAGGAGGCTGAGCCAGGAGAATGGCGTGAACCCGGGAGGCGGAGCTTGCAGTGAGCCGAGATCCCACCACTGCACTCCAGCCTGGGTGACAGAGCAAGACTCCATCTCAAAAAAAAGAAACATAACATGTTCACATAAATAGTGAAATACACAGTAACACACATTCATGAATAAGTCTACTGCACCAAAGTAGAGGAAAGACAGAATCAAACATATATAATACTAATTTCAAGCCTATAACCTAGCTTTATGAGAAATGGATGACTTCAAGTTAAAATAATTGTCTTTCTCCATAAAATCTGTTAAAAGTGTCTTAACAACTTCTGAACTAACCTTTCTCCCTCAAAAGAACCACTCTACTCCTGTTACTGACTTCAGAGTCATCCCAAATCACTCTAACCCATTTATCCCATTGATCAACTGGACTCCAGATTCTGCATCCTGCCAATCTACAGTATCTTCATATACGTCTTTCTTTTTCACCCTCACCTTAATACAATGTCTTGTATCCACTCACTTGTATAATTGCAATAGCCTCTTAAATCATCCAGCTGTTGCCACTCTCTCCCACTGCCACCTAATTATGTTGCTCCTCACTGCTTATAGAACTGGCTTCAAGCTGCTAAGCATGTCATTCAAGGCTAACTGAAATCTGACTGTTAGCCTTAATTCCCCAATTACCCATAAACCTCAGCTAAATCAGCTATTAATGCTCAACAAGTATCAGCTGTTATTATTTGTCGTTAATCAGATTGTCCTGCTTGTTTCTATTCCCCATATATAAATGTGACCTCTTTCAGGCATGAAATCTCCCTGATTCTACTCCCTCACTACACCGAAGTGGTGATTCTCTTTCTCACCTCCTCAGGGATTTTGGTACAACTTGAAGGACTCTGCATAGTTTGCTGTGTATTATTGTCATATTTGTCCATGTCTTAACTCTCTTTTTAGAAGCTGAACTTCTTGAGCATAAGAAAAAAAAGTCTTTATTCTGGGGGTGCATGTGCAGGTTTTATTCTTTAGTGTACTTCTACCTTGCATTTTGCACATAAATGTATGTATTGAATTTGAAACTAAGTTACTGATGATGGAATGAACTCACTAACACCTTTTATCTAATTTAAACGGAATGTTTAAAGAAGGCAGCATTTCACTGAAATGAAAAAAAAAAACTCGATACAAATTAAAATATTTTTAAATACACAAGCTAAATGATCCTTCCTTCCTTCCTTCCTTCTTTCCCTCCCTCCTTCCCTCCCTCCCTCCTTCTTTCCCTCCCTTCTTCCCTCCCCCACTCCCTCCCTCCTTCCTTCCTTCCTTCCTTCCTTCCTTCCTTCCTTCTTTCTTTCCTTCCTTCCTTCCTTCATTTTTCTCTTTCTTTCAACTGAGTCTGTCTTTTTCCCCCACGCCGGAGTGCAGTGGCGCCATCTCAGCTCACTGCAATCTCTGCTTCCTGGGTTCAAGTGATTCTCCTGCCTCAGCCCTTGAGGAGCTGGGATCACAGGCGCATTCTATACGCCTGGCTAATTTTTGTATTTTTAGTAGAGACGGGGTTTCGCCATGTTGGCCAGGCTGGTCTCAAACTCCTGACCTCAAGTGATCCACCCGCTGTAGCCTCCCAAAGTGCTAGGATTACAGGCATGAGCCACTGCGCCCTGCCCATACTGTTTTTCTTGACACTATTACTTTTTTTGTAGGAAACATGATCTTTCACGCTGCTCTCTGAAGTGATTACTAAGGTCATTGAACTTACTACAAAATTCAGAAAACACTTTCATAGGACTAATTACTGATTTCGTTTCATTTATTATGAAGTCACAGACTTCTACAAATGTTTTAATGGTTTAAAATGTGTAACTTCTCAGTATGAGTTGCATTTTGGATGTTGTCTGTCTATTGACACCCTAATGCCTCACTTTGGGAAACATAGGGCTACTTTTAATATTAGCATAAAACATAAAACTTTTGCAATAGATATATGAAAATTTGAAAGATCAAACTTATTTAGGCATAGCCAAAAGCTTCTACTTTATGCAATCACAATTTATGACTTTTGATTCATGGAAATCCCAAAATTTACATTTCTCCTGAGAACTAATACACTTTAAATCCTAACATAAGATGCATGTAGGCTTGCAATAATCTACTCCTGAGAAAGTTCTGGTGGCTTGCAATTTATAGCCATGAGGACCAGCTGCCGTTAGTTATCATGTACTTCTTCCCATTGTTTTTGTTTGTTTGTTTGTTTGTTTTTTGAGACGGAGTCTTGCTCCATTGCCCAGGCTGGAGTGCAGTGGCATGGTCTCAGCTCACTGCAAGCTCTGCCTCCCCAGTTCATGCCATTCTTCTGCCTCAGCCTCTCGAGTAGCTGGGACTACAGGTGCCCGCCACCATGCTGGCTTTTTATTTTTTAGCAGAGATGGAGTTTCGCTGTGTTATCCACGATGGTCTCGATTTCCTGATGTTGTGATTCTCCCGCCTCCGCCTCCCAAAGTGCTGGGATTACAGGCGTGAGCTACCACGCCCGGCTCCCATTGTTGATATACAGGGAAGAAGATTGACATCTATCATGCTCTAAATACATAGAGTTAGATATGGATTTTTAATTTATTTGTCCTCAGTATTTGTAGCATGTTTTCTCAGGACTTGAGAAAACAGAACATTTTAGTGCAGTGAGATTTCTCCAGTATGAAATCTCTCCTACATATTAAGCAATATGTGAATTCTGCAAGGGTGAACATCTTCCATTCTATCCCTGTATATTATTTCATCATGGTCTCAGAGAAGAAACTTTTGCATTGATAAAATATGCACTTATTAACTTTGCGTGTCATGAGAGGTATTCAGATGTCTTTCTGTTCAGGGACTATATTTACTGAGTACTGTAGCATGAACATCTTCAATTTACTAGGTTGTTTTTGAGTGACAGGAATCCTTTTTATGCAAATTCTTTATGAGATACGTGTTTTCTGAATATTTTCTCCCCTAGAGAATTTACCTATTAATTTTCATAATGGTATATTTTGCTAAGAAGAAGTTTTAAGATGAATATAAAGTTTTGCTTTTATGCTTTTTTACTTTCTGTGTCCTGTAAGAAGTCTTTGACTTCTCCCAGATCATGAAAATAGCATCCTATGCTTTATTCTAGAAGCTTTATAGTTAGGTCTTATGTTCCGATTTATGATCCTTTTTGAATTAATTTGTGTGTGATGTGATGTAGGAATTGAGGTGTTTTCTTCTCCCAAATGAATATACGACTACTCCAGAATCATTTTCTCTCGGTAGGTCTTCCAGTACAATGTTGTATAGAAGTAACAAAAACAGATATTGTTGCCTTATTCCTGGTTTTAGAAGGAAAGCAATCAATATTTTACCATAAATACAATGCACAGAGAGACAGGGGATTGAGAGAGAGAGAGAGAGAGAAAGAGAGAGGGAGATTGAGGTTCTGGTCCTCAGAATAGTAAGAAAGCTTTTTTCCAGAAGGTTCTCAGCAACTTCTCCCCATTTCTCATTGATCTGAATTCTGAACTATAGTGGCCTGGGATGAGATTACACCTTAGCCACGTGCCCCTATACTCAGGGTTAGAGTCAGCATATGGGCAGTGCAGAAGTGTAGACACCTGAATGAAACTAGGACTTATAAACGTATGTAAAGAGGGTTAGGGAAGAAGAGAGTTATTTTATAGAATAAAAGAGGCTTTGCAATCATAACAGCAAAATGTGATATGTGAGTGTTATTTGGATTCTGATTCAAATAAACCAGTTGTTAAAAATGTCTAAGACAATTGGGAAAATTTGAACATTCTCTGGATATCTGACAATATCATTAAGTCTTTTTAAGTATTTTGTGTGTAATGATAGTATTGTAGTTATTTTTTGGACTCATCTTACAGAGATACATAAGAAATGGTAACAAATGAAATGCTATGATGTTTGGGAATTACATTAAAGTAACCCAGTGTGAGAGTATTGGGATATGGGCAAAATAAGATTGGTTGGGTGATGAATATATCAGATTTCATTTTTGCTATTTTGTTTACTTTTTGTTTTTGAGACGGAGTCTTGCTGTGTCGTCCACGCTGGAGTGCAGTGGCACGTTCTCGGCTAACTGCAAGCTCCGCCTCCCGGGTTCACACCATTCTCCTGCCTCAGCCTCCGGAGTAGCTGGGACTACAGGTGCCCACCACCACGTCCAGCTAATTTTTTGTATTTTTAGTGGAGACAGGGTTTCACCATGTTAGCCGGGATGGTCTCGATCTCCTGACCTCGTGATTCGCCCACCTCGGCCTCCCAAAGTGCTGGGATTACAGGTGTGAGCCACCGCACCAGGCCTTGTTTACTTTTACTTAGAAAATTCCTTAATAAAATTTAAAAGCCCCTACTTAAAAAAATGAAAATAGGGATTGTCACCAAAATAGGGAGACGATGTTTTGGAGGCAACCACAATTCCCACTCTATTAATCCTTTTCATTTATATTACTGTTTCTGATTATTTAAAATTATTTTATTTATTTTTACATATTCGAATAAGCAACGAATTTACAGAGGTAAAAATTAGAAAGATCTCAAAAGATACACAGCAAGAAGTCTCCCTCTCATGCTGGGCCCTTGTTACTTCGTTTTCCGTCCCCATAGCTGCCCTCTCCATTTCCCTTGTAATCAGTGCTATCCTTTTATCATATATACCATTTTTAGTGGCTGCAAAATATTGCATATATAAACATACCACAACTTATTGAGCAATTTTCTTATTGTTAAACTTTTATGTTGTTCTTATTTAGAGAGCTTTCTGTATTTTAGATCTTACACTATCAATAATTTCTCCTTCTCGGAAATATTCAATTGATTAAAATATCCTTGGCTGGGCGAGGTGACTCACGCCTGTAATCCCAGCACTTTGGGAGTCCAAGGTGGGCAGATCACCTGAGGTCAGGAGTTGGAGATGACCCTGGCCAACATGATGAAACCTTGTCTCTACTAAACATACCAAAATTAGCTGGGCGTAGTGGCACACACTTGTACTCCCAGCTGCTCAGGAGTCTGCGGCAGGAGAATGGCATGAACCTGGGAGGCAGAGCTTGCAGTGAGCCGAGATTGCGCCACTGCACTCCAGCCTAGGCGACAAGGTGAGACTCCGTCTCAAAAAAAAAAAAACTCCTCAATTACTTGGTAACTTGAAAAAAAAAAAAACCCCAAAACTTTCAACCCCAGTCCCACTCCAGCTACCTTTCTATTGCTCTTTTTACTCCACAGCCTGGTCCAACATATCAATATTTTAGCAGGACAGACTGCCTGAACCATTGAGTCGTTCAGGAAGCGAACTCCCTTTGGGAGGTCAACCTGCAGCGATTAGTCTTGAACAAGTTGATGCTTCTTTTCTACTTTATGTTTTCTCTTTAGTTTCCAAACACTATCTGTAGAGTTATATCTCCAAATGTATATTGTAAGCCCAGAATAGCCATGTATGTCAAGTCATCTACTTGATATCTCCACTTCAGTACCTCAAAGGCACCTCAAACTTTCCATGACACAATCTCCTTTTCCAAACCTGGTTCTATTCAGTGTTCTCTTTTCCCAGGAATGGTGCTGTCCTACACAGAATTGCATAAGCCATTTTCTGTTTCCCATTTCCTATATGCAATCCATCATTAGGTGTTACTGATTTTATTACAAAAACATTTCTCAATGTTATTATGAAAACATTTCTCTCTACTGACATAACCACTATGCTGTCCAAAAGACAATCATCTTTTGGACTATATAGTAAGTAGCCCACAAACTATTTTTTCCTTATCTATTCAACTGTCAATCTAATTCATTCTTCATCCTTCAGGTGGAGTAAACGTTTTCCTTCCCAACACAAATCTGATCATATTATTCTCACTTGCTTAAGATCCTTTAATACCTTTCCACTGTTCTTATGCTAAAGGCCCTATCACGGCCAGCAAAGCCCCGCATGGACTGCTTCCTCTCTCACCATTTCATAGTGTACTCCCTTTTACTACTTGACTGTCAATGACATAACCAAAATACAACTTTCTTTACATTTCTTGAACATTTCATGCACCACAGGATCTTTGCAAATTCCCTTCTCTCCATTGACCTTTTTTTTTTTTTTTTTTGAGACGGAGTCTCGCTCTGTCACCCAGGCTGTAGTGCAGTGGCGCAATCTTGGTTCACTCCAACCTCCGCCTCCCAGGTTCAAGCGATTCTCCTGCCCCAGCCTCCTGAGTAGCTGGAGTTATAGGCACGTGCAACCATGTCTGGCGAATTTTTGTCTTTTTAGTAGAGACAGGATTTCACCATGTTAGCTAGGCTGGTCTTGAACTATTGATCTCAAGTGATCCACCTGCCTCAGGCTCCCAACGTGCTGGGATTATAGGCATGAGCCACCGCACCTGGCCTCCTTTTTTTTTTTTTAAGACAGGGTCTCACTCTGTCACCCATGCTGGAGTGCAGTGGCACAAACATGGCTCACTGCAATCTCATTCTCTTAGGCTTGAGTGATCCTCCTGCCTCAGCCTCTGGAGTAGTTGGGACTACAGGGGCATGCTACCATGCCTGGCTAATTTTTAAATTTGTTTGTGGAGAAAGGGTCTCGCCATGTTGCTCAGGCTGGTATTAAACTCCCGGACTCAAGCGATCCTCTTGCCTCAGCCTGCCAAAGTGCTGGGGTTACAGACATGAGCTACTGCGCCCCACCAAGAATATTCTTTATCACCCTATCTCCTTTGCCTGGATACCCTCTATTCATCTTTTGGTTCTTAGGTGAAGTGTCTGTTTTTTTGAAATCCTTTCTAGATGTTCTTAGTCTTTCACAGCATGGTTTTTCCAGCCTTTCAGAACACTTATCTCTATTTATAATTATATATCCATGAGCATAATTATATGAAAAACATTATTTAAGAAATATCTCTATTCCCCTCCTACAGACAGTATTTTTTTTGTGTACTAGGAATTTAATAATAGTTCTGTATAAATAAATACTATATTTATCTATACATCTTTGTTTTTATTTCAGGTTGTTTCTTTGGACTATATGCCCAGAGGTGAAATGAATGAATCAAAAGGTACACAACAATTATTATTATTTTTTTTGAGACAGAGTGTCTGGGTCTGTCGCCCAGACTGGAGGGCAGTGGCGCGATCTCAGCTCACCGCAACCTCTGCCTCCCAGGTTCAAGCAATTCTCCTGCCTCAGGCTCCTGAGTAGCTGGGATTACAGGCATGTGCCACCACACTCGGCTAATTTTTAGTAGGGACGGGGTTTCACCATGTTGGTCGGGCTGGTCTCCAACTCCTGACCTTGTGATCCACCCGCCTTGGCCTCCCAAAGTGTTGGGATTACAGGCATGAACCACCGTAATCAGCCTGCAGACATTTCTAATGGCTTTTAGTACATAGACAGTTAGATGTGTTGATAGTCGATGACGTGTTCTCCCCTAAAGAACCCATTAATGAATCAAAGATAATCTGGGAAAGTTTTAGGTTGTAATTTCAGTGAGTTTTTTTTTTTTTTACCTTCTTTTGTTTCAGCATTTTGATCTGTGACTTGAATCTATATAGAGAGGGAGCTTGTCAAGTCTACATGATATACAGCACAGACACGATATACCAGACAAGTGATTAATAGATGCAGGACCCAACAATGTCTTTTCAGGTTATACTAGTGACCTCAGGCCGGGTGTGGTGGCTCACGCCTGTAATCCCAGCACTTTGGGAGGCTGAGGTGGGTGGATCACCAGAGGCGAGGAGTTTGAGACCAGCCTGGCCAACACGGTGAAACCCCGTCTCTACTAAAATACAAAAAATAGCCAGGCATGGTGGTGCTCACCTGTAGTCCCAGCTACTTGGAGGCTGAGACACAAGAATTGCTTGAACCCGGGAGGCGGGGTTGCAGTGAGTGGAGATCACACCACTGCGCTCCAGCCTGGGCAACAGAGCAAGACCCAATCTCAAAACAACAACAACAATAACAACAACAACAACAACAACAAAACCTAATTAAGATGAAATCCAGCAGGACAAATGTAGGATCCTTCACTTTGATTAAGAAATTCTGTAGCATGAGTACTGGACAAGAGTGTAGTTTAGTGAGACCCGTGGCTGCCTCTCACTGCTAACTCCAAAGTCCCTTCTATTGGCTTATGTGTCCCCTGCATTTCCTGCCTTTACTTCCAGACCTACAGTCTGCTTTGTTTTCTTTGATAGCTTCCTTTGTCCACTCCATTTCTTGGGATTTTCATCCTACCCTACCCTGGCTTTGGCCATAGTCTTCCTAGTTGCCACCTCATTGACACTACTCTGAAGAGGGGCACTCGGATGCATTGTATTTTGTAACTGTAAAATATGTGCTTTAAAAGGATGTGTATTCTCTCTTCATTAGTAGAGAAATGAATGTTCACCCTTGCCCTTTAATGAGACTTGTAGTCGAAGTTTTGAATCTTCTGTATCTTTGTCTTCTCCAGCTAACTTTATTCATTTCAGAGCGAAGGGTGTGAAAATCTAGCACCATGGTGTGGAACTTATACTTGTAATTCTGTCAAGTGTAGCTTTTTTTAGTCTGTGTTTTAGGTGTAGGTTCAGGACTAGTATAAACTTTCTGGTGAATCTCTTTGACTCTAATAATGTTTTACCTTTAAAATTTATTTTGCTGATATTAATATTGTTCATGATAGTTAACTTTCTGCATCAACTTGGAGGGTGTTTTGGAAGAGATATACATTTAAATTGGTAAACTTTGGTTAAAGCAGATTGCTCTCCATAATATGGGTGGGCTTCATCCAATCAGCTGAAGGCCTGAATAGAAGAAACAGCAAGAAGGAATTTTTTAGCAGACTGCCTCCAGACTTCATCTGCCTTACTAGCTGCCCTGGCCTTTAACTGGAACTGCATCATCAGTTCTCTTGGGTATTGAGCCCGCTGGTCCAAACTGTAGATTTTGGATTTGCTAGCTTCCATAATCATGTGAGTCAATTCCTGATAATAGATCTCTTTCTCTCTCTCTCTATATATATATACACACACATTCTACTGGTTCTGTTTCTCTAGAGAACCCTGATATATTGTTGTATCACATTTATTTGGCTAATATTTTCTATGGTATCCTTTTTTCCATTTCCTTTTGGAAATGGTGGTCCCTTAGAAACAGCAAATAGCTGTTTTGTTTGATCTTTTCAGATGTAAGAAATAAATCAGATCAAGTACAAATTGTGATCCAAGAGATTTTGAATCAGTGGCGAGAAGCTTGCCTTACTGCAGTTCCAGTACAGCTTATAAAGCATAAAGATGAAGTACTTTGACGTTTTTTCATGATTGGCTGTTATACATTAATTTTTTTAGGGCAACTATTTAAGCTGATTTGTCTATAGCTGATTGACTTAGTTTCACTGACTCATGCTCACAAGGATGTAAACTTTGTGTTTTGTGTTTATTATTACAGATGGTATTTTGGGGAAATGAGGATGATGAGTTTTGGTTTGTGGTTATACACAATTGGACTTGGGTATATCTAAACTGTGGCCTCCATTTTATTTTCTTTAATACACTATCTAAGACCTCTGTGTTTTAGAGTAAACATTGAGTTTACTCTGTTTATATTTTCTGTGACCATGGGTATATTTAGATTTATTTCTACCATTACTTCATGTTTTGTTTTATGACTATTTTCTTTGCTTCCCACCCATTTCCTGCCTTTTGTTGAACAGATTGTTTTCTCTTCTCCTTCCCTTAAAGCTTGGGAATCTTCAATAAAACCAATTTCCAGGAAGAAAAAAATACCAGATATACAAAAAAGAAAGTTAAAACTGTCTGGACCACAGAATAACCTGTATTATCATTAGTGAAAACTCTACGCTTTTGTTAATGGAACTTATGATACCAAGTGTCCTTTTGAAATCTCTGCTTGATGTTTCTGGTGTTGGTGACAGGCGACAAAATCTTCTACTCTTTAGCTAATAATAATCTATAAGAAGTTGTTTAGCTGTTTTGGTGTTCTCCTGGGCAGCTTTCTTCTTGATTTGATAAGTTGCCCCGTCTAATACGGTAACCACAAGGCACATACAGCTATTTAACTTAATTAATTTCATTAATTGTACTTTAATACAAATTTAAAATTCAGTTGCACCAGCCACATTTCAAGCACCCTGTAACCCCATTTGGTTAGTGGATGCTATTTTGGACATTGTAGATTACAGAATATTTCTATCATTGTAGAAAGTTCTATTGGACGGGAGGTGATAAGCTGATAGTAGTGCTGCAGCTTTATACGTTTTGAAGCAGACCTATTTGGGAGACTGCATCATATTACAGAATTTGGAACTGACAGTTTACATCAGCATTCTGTGATGTTCTTCCATTATCTTCTGCTCCTGTGGTGAAGAGTGACCAGCATGAGGTGCAATGCCCACCATGGAGGCTGCTGGAGGTTCCTGCCCCTGCCCACAAACTCCAGGCTTGGTCCTCACAGGACAGTGGAGGTTTATATAAAGCAACAGCCTAGACAGCAATGGTGATAACAGCAGCTGAGAGCAGCTGAGGGGCCAACTTCTGTACAGCAGTGGGAATCCTGACTTTCTGAATAGTATAAGAGGCCAAGCAAGACTGGAACATTTTAGTTGAAGCCAGGTTGCAAACGGTTAAGCCTGGGCTAGACTGGTATTTCTTTCTTCCTTTCCTTTTTTTTGAAACAGGGTCTTGCTCTGTCAGCCAGGCTGGAGTACAATGGCAGGATCTCAGCTCACTGCAGCCTCCACCTCTCGGGTTCAAGTGATTCTCTTGCCTAAGCCTCCCGAGTAGCTGGGACTACAGATCCACCATGCCCGGCTAATTTTTGTATATATATATTTTTTAGTAGAGACGGGGTTTCACCATGAAGACCAGGCTGGTCTCAAACTCCTGACCTCAAGTCATCCGCCTGCCTTGGCCTCACAAAGTGCTGGGATTATAGGCATGAGCCACCGTGCCCAGCCTTTGGTATTCTTTTGAAACTTTGACCTCTACCACCTTGTGGCCAGACTGATTTAGGTGTCATCTGATTAGGTGAAGATTACAGAGGTCTTTCCCGAGCCTGTGGCACCACTGGCACAAATGGTCACTAGCTGGAACTGATTTAGGACGGCACTGGCAGGGAAAACACATGCCAATCACCACCTGCCCCTTCATATCCTGAACGGGCAGGTGAGACTCTGTTTCTCTTGGCCAGCCAACATACATCATCAACGTACATGTGCCCATTCATTACAGGAACAGCTTTGCCTCTTTGAGGAAAGAGGAGCTGAAAAAGACAAGCCTTCTGCTTCTCCCTCACTCCAGCATCATCTTGGCACTGGTAATATATCCAAGATATTTGTTCATAGTCAGTGGCGTTAGCCAGGCTCATATTTACCGCTTTGATTGGGTTAATTTTTTTTCAAGTTCCAACTTCTGTTGTTTCAATTTTCAAGTGTGCAACTTCTGTGCACAGCTTACGAATATGATTTTTTGCCACTGAGTTCATTTCTTCCACAATGTAGGTATCCAAGATTTTGTAACTTACAAAGTCATATCCTTTGGATTTCCCACTAGGCTCTGTCATCACATTGACATTTTAGCATTGTACCAAATAAATGAAAAAATTTTTTCAGGCTGTCATCATCCATATCTTCCCCAGAGCTTTAACTTTGTGCCAGGTGCCTTGTTAAGTACAGGGATCAACACAGTTCAAAATTAAATGTCCCTGCCCTCGTAAAGTCGCCAGGCAGGAAAAACAACTAATTAAGCTATTGTCAAGTTATTTACAATGACGACAAAAGCATATTGTGCTTTTGGATTTGTTTAATTTTATTACTCTTTAAATTTGACATATGAAAATACCATACTTAAACAGTTCATGTACCTGGAACAAAGGCACTAATACAGTACTAGAAAGGTGGTGACGGATTTAAGAACAATTATGCCAATTTCCAATCTGTTTTACAGTAATGTTACAGAATTGGAGGAAGCTACTCCTGTACAACTTTGGAGGGTAGGAGGAGCAGGGCGTGAGAATGCCTTTCCAGGGGCTTACGAGTACGCCCAGTCGCTGCGTGGCTTCCCGCACACTCAGCCGCGCGCCCGCGTGGGCGTGGCCGGGGCGCCCCCAGCGTGACTCCGCCCAGGGCGCTCGGTTCAGCTAGCTGGAAACTACAGTTCCCAGAAGGCCGCGCGAGCCCGGGAAGGACGCGGCGGCGGTGGCAGCAGGAAAGGCGCGAGCGGAGGTGGCGGCGGGTATCCCCTGGGTGGTCGGCCCGGTAGCAGCCGGGCCCCGGACGCAGGACGTGGCCCCAGGTAGCCCTTGGAGCTCAGTGCTGTAGCCAGGGCAAGTCCGCGCCTCCGCCTGCTGGACTGGCCGGGGCGAGATGTAGGGCGCTGGGCGCGGAGGCCGCCGGTGCGGCGGGGGATCGCGGAGGGCGCGCCGAGGATGGAGAGAGCGATGGAGCAACTCAACCGCCTTACGCGCTCTCTGCGCCGCGCGCGCACCGTGGAGTTGCCGGAGGGTGAGCGGGGTAGTGGGGCCGGGCTGGCCGCGGAGCGGGGGGCAGCCGGGGCGGGGGGGCAGGAACTCCGGAAGCGTCAAGGTCGGGTGGAAAAACTAACCGAAAGCTGAGAAAACGCCCACTTTTACTTTCCAGAGCTGAGAGGCGGCCCCGGGCCCTGGACTCCCCTGGCCCGCCGCTCCCACCCCGGCAGGTGGGAGTTTGCGGGAGGCAACTGGGTTGGTGGGGGTTCCGCTGCTGGGAGGAGCGAGACAAAGGTCTCTCAACGTCTGTCGATTAGGGGTCTTGGCAAAGAGGCAGGAATACCATCCGGAGGCCCGAGACCCGGAGTCAGAAAACATCATAATTGCGAGTCATTTCACTGTCTCCGGGGATAGAGATGATCCAAAGATAGTGTTTAAGCTGCATCAGGGGGGCCAGGCGGGCTTTTATTTTTGTTATTTTTTAAAATGTGGGGCACAGCCTTGTTTTGATAACAGGAAGACAAAGGGTTGTCAACCATCAAACAGATACTTTTAAAAGTACTGTGTGTGTAAACACGATACATTTTTCTTTAGTATGCATGCCTGACTTCGTTCTTCATGTATTCATCTGACCAGTATTGAGTGGGCTAGCTGGGAACTAGGACGCATCTGCAAATAGGGATAAGACATGGCCCCTGAAGTTCAGGACTTTAGTTCAGCGTTCCAGGGTTCCTTCAGAACAGGTAAAACTCTACTAATGACGAGAGAAAATAAGCAGTTTTGTTTGCAGCGTCAGGAATTCAGACGTTTTAGTGGTGATGGGAGATAGCAGTGCTGCTTCTAAGAAGCTTTTGGCTCTTTATGCCCAAGTGAGAGAAGGGTTGGGAGGAGGTTATAGCTGGTGAATAGCTTTTTTCTTAATTGTAGTAGTTTATCTTATTTTTTCAAAACTCTCTTTGAATTGCTGCTGGGTGGTTTGTAGGATAGGGAAGGGGACCTTGGCAGACGGTCATGAAAGAAATGTGGGATTGGGTACTTTGGCGATTATTTTCTTTCTTTTATAGAGATGAGGTCTCACTATGTTCCCCTGGCTGGTCTTGAACTCCTAGGCTCAAGCGATCCGCACCCTGCTCCCCCCGCAAAGTGTTGGGATTACAGATGTGAGCCACCGCGCCTGGCCTGGGGATAATCTTCCTGAGAAAATGGTCTCTAGTTTCTATTTAGAATTCAGATTTTGATAACTAGATTCAAGCTTCAACTTTTTCTTTATTTCCTTTCCAAATTCCACATTTGAATCCATTTCTTCAGTGCTACTCTTACTTATTTTTCGTAGTCAAATTATTGGTATAGGTTGATGAAGACTACATGTATAATTTGTGTTGTTTGAATCTCGATATTTTTTACATAAATGTGATTTAGAAGACTTTGATAATGTTACTTGGTTTTAAAAGTAATGTAGTTTCGGCCGGGCGCGGTGGCTCAAGCCTGTAATCCCAGCACTTTGGGAGGCCGAGACGGGCGGATCACGAGGTCAGGAGATCAAGACCATCCTGGCTAACACGGTGAAACCCCGTCTCTACTAAAAAATACAAAAAAAAAAAACTAGCCGGGCGAGGTGGCGGGCGCCTGTAGTCCCAGCTACTCGGGAGGCTGAGGCAGGAAAATGGCGTGAACCCGGGAGGCAGAGCTTGCAGTGAGCTGAGATCCGGCCACTGAACCCCAGCCTGGGCGACAGAGCAAGACTCCGTCTCAAAAAAAAAAAAAAAAAAAGAAATGTAGTTTCATTGTACAAAATTTGGAAAATAAAAATAGAAAAAGAAATGTCATTCCACCACCCAATTATGAGCAGTGTTACTATTGTTACTTCTTTCTCTTTCTCTCCCTAACAAGTTAACATCATATTGCATATAGCCTTTTATTTTGTATTTAGAAAACATCCCAAATGTTTTCTTTCTTTCTTTCTTTCTTTCTTTTTTTTTTTTTGAGACAGAGTCTCGCTGTGTTGCCCAGGCTGGAGTGCAGTGGCCCAGTCTCTACTCACTGCAAGCTCCGCCTCCGGGGTTCACGCTATTCTCCGGCCTCAGCCTTCCGAGTAGCTGGGACTACAGGCGCCCATCACCACGCCCGGCTAATTTTTTGTATTTTTAGTAGAGGCAGGGTTTCACCGTGTTGGCTAGGACGGTCTCGATCTGCTGACCTCGTGATCAGCCCGCCTCAGCCTCCCAAAGTGCTGGGATTACAAGCATGAGCCTCCGTGACTGGCCCCAAATGTTTTTTTTTTTTTATATTCTTCAATATGCTTAATGACTTTGGAATTTCATAAGATGCACATAACAAATGTTGAATCTAAATACTGTTTTTACTGATTTTATGAGAAACAGCTTTATATTGAAGACATAGTCTGCCTCTAAATACTTCCTTAGGATTGATTCTCTCAAGAAGAATGTCTACAATACATTTCTAAAGCTCAACGTATCAATTTCTCAACTTACTTCTTGGAAAGTTCCACCAGCAGTCTGAGAGTGCCCAGAAACTAGAGTTTGATAAGTAAAAGTAAAACTTTCCCACATATAGGCAAAAATGGCATCTTGTTTGCATTTGCTTTTCTTTGATTATAATGAATTTGTTCATTTTGTTACTTGAATTTAATTTATCTTTGTCTCTAAGTTCTGATGAGTATTTGAATTCTCTGAGCTTGGCTCTTTCAAGTATATCATACATGTAGGAATATATATATATATATCATTCCTACTGATACAAATCCACATTTGTGCTTACATTTTTGTGCTTACATTTTAAGGACTGAATGGAAAAGAAACTGAGATGTCTCTAAATTTAAAAAATAATTAGTTTTGTTTTGTTTTGTTAGAATTCAATAATCAGTAAGCATCTAATTACAACAAACTATTAAGCTTGTAAACTTTTTAGTCAGCTGGTACTCTAAAATTAACTTTGTTGCAAAGGTTGAAACTATAGATGTTTGATAAACTGAGTTGGATGCTATGTTTCCTTGATAAAAACCTGAGTATTACCCTAAGTAATGGAGTGCAGGTAGTTGAGTCACTCTAGGCAGGCCTAACACAGGAATATTCTTGAGAGAAAAAGAGGTGAAGAGTAAGAGATTACTTTAGGGATATGGATTCTTAGTAGTGTTTAAAAGGTGAAGGCCGGGTGCAGTGACTCACGCCTGTAATCCCAGCACTTTGGGAGGCCAACGTGGGTGGATCACCTGAGGTCAGGAGTGTGAGACCAGCTGGCTAGCATGGTGAAACCTTGGCTCTACTAAAAATATAAAAAATTAGCTGGACGTGGTGGCGGGTGACTATAATCCCAGCTCCTCGGGAGGCTGAGGCAGGAGAATTGCTTGAACCTGGGAGGTGGAGGTTGCAGTGAGCCGAGATTACGCCACTGCACTCCAGCCTGGACATCAAGAGTGAAACTGAGCCTCAAAAATAAATAAATAAATAAATAAATAAATAAATAAAAGAAAGGTGTATGTTGTTAGTGTATGTAAAGTTTAAACTACTATATAGTGAATGCAGTTTGTTTAATAAAATAATACAATTTGAGCCCATTTTAGCATATGTGGTTAGGATAATTGTGTTTAAAAAAATTACTCCCATGTGATGGTTTGAAGAGAAATTGTATATAATTAATTGCTCTGAGCACCTTTTTTTTTTGGTAACGGTTGGGTTTTGAAACTGTAGTGATAAAAATGGCAAACACGTCTAATAAAGTGAGAGATTAAAGTTTTCTTGTCACCCTGGAGACTTTAATTATATACCTAATCCTGAAGGTGCCTTCAAGAATAGAGAAGGAAATATCTGGCAACAAATTTTATTCTGTCCTTTCTTAGTATAGTATTTCTTGGATGGTCTCCTTCTAGCACCATAGTTGTGGTTAGATTTATTTCTTCATACTTACCTGTTAATGTATGTGACCTATTTTTTTCTTTGGGTTAGATGTGACTTAAATAAGATGTAAATCTAATTTTTATCTAAAAAATAAAAACCTTACAAATACAACCATTGTGAACCTTATTATGCTCACTAATGCTCACTTAAAATTATGCACTATCTTGATTTAAAATTTATCTTGATTTAAGTTTAAACCCACAAATAACAGTGTTTTTTATGACTTTATTATGGAGTGACTTAATGGAAATTCTCATGGTTTAGAAATTCAGATTTTTATTGGGACATGTATTATTATATGAACGATAAAGAATGTTGTCATGCCAAGGGAGGCTTAGTGTAGTATTTTCAACTCCTGGTGGTGACTCATTGGTAGTTTCTAAGAGCAATTAGTGAGTTGCAGTCAGCATTTAAAAAAATAAATATAGGATGTGGAGAAATAGGAACACTTTTACACTGTTGGTGGGATTGTAAACTAGTTCAACCATTATGGAAACACGTATGGCAATTCCTCAGGATCTAGAACTAGATGTACCTAGTGACCGCAGCATCCCACTACTGGGTATATCAACAAGGATTATAAATTATTCTACTACAAAGACCACATGCACCACCCTATATGTTTATTGCCCGTATTCACGTGCAAAGTATTGGATCACCAAATGGTCATCTGTTGGACGACGGATAGAAATGTGGCCATATACACATGGAGATAGCTATGCAGCCATAAAAAAGGATGAGTTTGCGTCCTTGTAGGGACAGATGGGTGCAGCTGGGAAACCATCGTTCTTGCAAACTAGCACAAAGAGAGAAGAACCAAACACCGGCATGTTCTCACTTCATAGGTGGGAACTGAACAATTGACGATTCATTGGAACTCGAGGAAGGGAAATATCAACAATGGGGCCTATCATGGGGAGGGTGAGGGTGAGGAGGATTGCATTGGGGGTTATACATGATATAAATGATGAGATTGGATGCGTGCTAGACGAGTTGATGGGTGCGCACCACCAACATGGCAAAGTACCTTACATATGTAACAAACCTGACCGTTAGTGCAGCATTGTACACCTAGAACTTAAAAGTATAAATTTTAAAAATAAAATATAAAATAAATAAATAAATAAATAAATAAAATAAATGTAAGACGATAAAACAGAGTCTATTTTACATATTAAGAATAGTATTCTGGCCGGGCGCAGTGGCTCACGCCTGTAATCCCAGCACTTTGGGAGGCCTAGATGGGTAGATCATGAGGTCAAGAGATCAAGACAGTCCTGGCCAACATGGTGAAACGCTGTCTCTACTAAAAATACAAAAATAAAAAAAATAAAAATTAGCTGGGTGTAGTGGCATGAGCCTGTAATTCCAGCTACTTAGGAGGCTGAGGCAGGAGAATCCCTTGAACCCGGGAGGTGGAGGTTGCAGTGAGCTGAGATTGCATCACTGCACTCCAGCCTGGAGACAGAGCAAGACTCCATCTCAAAAAAAAAAAAAAGAATAGTATTCTATTGTGGACCTTCTGGTTATGTGGTGTATACTGAGTGCATTGTAGGATATATTATCTTTTTATTTATTTATTTATTTTTCCGAGACGGAGTCTCGCTCTGTTGCTCAGGCTGGAGTGCAGTGGCACGATCTTGGCTCATTGCAAGCTCTGCCTCCTGGGTTCACGCCATTTTCCTGGCTCAGCCTCCCGAGTAGCTGAGACTACAGGTGCCTGCCACCATGCCTGGGTAATTTTTGTAGTTTTAGTAGAGATGGGGTTTCACTGTGTTAGCCAGGATGGTCTCGATCTCCTGACCTCATGATCCGCCCACCTCGGCCTCCCAAAGTGCTGGGATTAGAGGCGTGAGCCACTGTGCCCGGCCAGGACATATTATTTGTAGAGGCTCTGGGGTCAGCCATTTAATGCCACTGTTACACAGCTTGTTACTTAACTAGTACTTCAGTTTTCTCATTTGTAAAATGAAGATAATAGTACCTACTTCATAGGGTGGTTGTGAGGAGAAAAGCAACGATACATGCAAAGTGTTTAGAAAAGTGCCTTTAAGATAATGGTTCTTAAATGTTAGTTATTAATAAGATTTAGTATTTGACTTTTATAGTGAAAAAGTTGTTGCATCTGCATACTGAACTTGTGAATGTTGAGAAGGACTAAATTGCTTATCATGTATACACTCACAGTAAAATAATGAACAAATATGTGAAGGAGTATTGATAACTTTTTTCCATTGCCCCTATAAACAGCTCAGTTTATATTTCTAAACATATGAATTATGTTTTTCAAACACAATTATAATACCATTACTAGAACCAATACAATTAACAGTAATTTTGTATTATCTTGAAATAAAATGCCAAGTCCATATACAGTTTGTCCTCGTCTCAAAAATTGTCTCAAAAAATGTCCTTTTACAGTTGTTTTTTTTTGAATCACTATCCAGATAAGGGCCACATATTACATATGGTTGATGTGTCTCTTAAGGCTCTTAATCTATGACAGTTCCTCCTTTTAAAAAAAGTGTTTTTTAAAGTAATTTTAAACTTACAGAAAACTTGTATGAATAGCACAGAGTTCCTCCCATGTAACTTTCACTCACCTTTCCCTAAGGTTAACATCTTGTACAACCATAGTACAGTTGTCAAAAATAAGAAATTAACATTTGTATATACTATTAACTATACTGTAGAGTTTATTAAAATTTCACCAGCTTTCCCACTAATGTCATTTAAGGATCCAATTCAGGATACCACATTGCCTTTAGTTATGTTTCTTTAGTGTCCTCTAAACTGTGATAGTACTTTAGTTTTTCTTTGTATTTAATGGTCTTGAGACTTTTAAAGAGGACCGATCAGGTGTTTGTGGAATTCCCTTTAATTTGGGCTTATCTGACATTTTCTCATGATTAGATTGAAGTTATGCATTTTTGGCAAGAACAGTAGTCCACCCTTACCTGCAGTGTTGCTTTCCGAGGTTTCAGTTGCAGGAGGCACAGCACAATATTTTGAGAGAGAGGGAGAGAGACCACATTCACGTAACTTTTATTACAGTCTATAGTGTTATAATTGTCCTATTTTATTATTTATTGTTGTTAATCTCTTACTGTGCCCACTTTATAAATTAAACTTTATCATGTAAGGAAAAAAATCATATTCATAGGGTTTGTTACTATCCACGGTTTTAGGCATTGACTCCGGGTCTTGTAATATAGCCGCTGTGGATAAGGGAGGACTGCTGTACTACAAAAGTGATGTGTCCTCAGTGGCTCATATCAGTAACTATATGATATTGAATACATATTATTTTTGGTGATGTTACCCTTTGTCAGTTGATTAAGATAGTACCTGCTGGGTTCTTCACTATAAATTTTCTTTTTCCTTTGTAATTAGTCAATATATATATATATATTTTTTTTTTTTATACCGTAAAATGTTTAATAGAAGTATATTTTCATCACTGTTCCTAATAAAAACAATACAGAGTTTTTTTCAATATTAATGACATAATTTTAAATTTGTTTTACTGTGTAAAATTGTCCTCATATTTCAGGAACAAAGCAAAATTATTTTTGACTCGACACAATTTGTAATAGAGAACATTCAGAAAAATTAGTTATTGGAAAAAATGATAAAATAAAAAATCATATGCTTTAAAAGTCATGGAAAGTATTAGGTTGTAAGTTTGCAGAATACAGATACTGCAACCATAACCCACAGACAATACAGGAAGCGTCTCTACTGATATCACTCTGCAACATGTAGGTAACTTTCTGGGTTAATTTACATTTTTAACTGCATGGTCTTTAACAGTGTTCCAACTTGCTTAAATTCTTGAATGCATATACAAGTTATTTTGGTCTTTACTTTTCAAATTTTGGAAAAGCAGAACAACTTTAAAAACAAATTCACCTTTCAGAAATTAATCCATGTAATTGACAAACATATGAAATGTACCTATGTGTCATAGTCCAGGCCAAACACTGAGTATGCACAGGTGATGGGAAACAACAAGATCAAGACTTTGTAGAGATTTTGTGATTGTTTTAGGTTCAAATACAAAGATATGAAGCAAATCTCTATTATATAATTTAAACTGCTTACATATGTTAACTTATCTGTTTCATATATTTTTAAATATTAGAAAACAATTTCTCATGTTTATTTTTCTGGTGGATAGGTCTGTGATTTGTTTCAAAATGTCTTTGTGCAGAAAATAATATACAATAAATTGATATAAAATATGTAACACATGAGGATTTACCTTTTTCAAAATACTAGTCTGGAAACTACAATGACTTCAATCACATATATCTTTTCTGTCTGCTTTTTTAACTAGTAAATTTTGAAGTTTAACTTGGCAGTCTGCATAATTAATTTTTAAAATAATTTTAATTTTAATTTTAGTTTTGGGTGTACATGTGCAGGTTTGTTACATAGGTATTCTGGGTGATGCTGAGGTTTGGGATATGAATGATCCCGCCACTCAATTAGTAAGCATAGTACCCAACAGGTAATTTTTCAACTCTTATTCCCCTCCAGTCCCCACCAGTAGTCCCTGGTGTCTATTGTCATCTTTATATCCATAAGTATCCAATGTTTAGCTTCTGCTTATAAGTGAGAAAATGCGGTACTTGGTTTTGTTTTCTAGCATTAATTCACTTAGCATAATGACCTCTAGCTGCATCCATGTTGCTGCAAAGAATAATTACATTCTATTTTATGGCTGTGCTGTATTCCACGGTGTATTTGTACCTCATTTTCTTTATGCAATTCACCATTAATGGGCACCTAGGTTGATTCCATGCCTTTGCTGTGGTGAATAGTGCTGCAGTGAAAATGAGTGGATGTATCTTTTTGGTAGAATGATTTATTTTCTTTTGGATATATACCCAATAATGGGATTTCTGGATTGAATGGTAGTTCTGTTTTAGGTTCTTTGAGAAATCTCCAAACTGCTTTTTATAGTGTTTGAACTAATTTACATTCCTACCACCAGTGTATAAGCATTCCCTTTTCTCTGCAGCCTTACCAACGTCTGTTGTTTTTTTGACATTTTTGTAGTAGCCATTCTGACTCATGTAAGATGGTACCTCACTGTGGATTTGATTTGCATTTTCCTGATTATTAGTGATGTTGAACATTTTTTCATATGTTTATTGGTCACTTTTATCTCTTCTTTTGAAAAGTGTCTGTTCCTGTCCTTTGTCCACTTTTTGATGGGATTGCTTGATTTTTGCTTGTTAATTTAAGTTCCTTATAGATTCTGGATATTAGACCTTTGTCAAATGCAGTTTGTGAATATTTTCTCCCATTCCGTAGGTTGTCTTATTGAGTCCCATTTGTCAGTTTTTGTGTTTGTTACGATTGCATTTGAGACTTAATCATACATTCTTTTCCAAGGCCAATTTCCAGAATAATGTTTCCTAAGTTTTCTTCCAGAATTTTTATAGTTTGAAGTCTAACATTTAAACTTTTAATCAATCTGAGTTAATTTTTTTTATTTGGTGGAAGGTAAGGGTCCACTTTCATTCTTCTGTATATAGCTAGCCAGCTATCCCAGCACTATTTATTGAATAGGGAGTCCTTTCCCATTTGCTTATTTTTGTTGGCCTTGTCTAAGATCAGATGGCTATAGGTGTGCAACTTTATTTCTGGGCTCTCTATTCTGTTCCATTGGTCTATGTGTCTGTTTTTATGTCAGTACCATGCTGTTTGGGTTACTGTAGCCTTGTAGTATGGTTTAAAGTCAGGTAATGTGATGCCTCTAGCTTTGTCCTTTTTGCTTAGGATTGGTTTGCCTATTCAGGCTCTTTTTTGGTTCCATATGAATTTGGCTCCATGGGAATTTTAGAATTTTTTTTTCTGATTTTGTGAAAAATTATATTGGTAGTTTAATAGAAATAGCGTATAATCTGTAGATTGGCAATATGGCCTTTTTAACAATACTGATTCTTCCTATTTATGAGCATGGAATATTTTTCCATTTGTTTGTATCATCTATGATTTCTTTTAGCAGTGTTTTGTAGCTTTCCTTGTAGAGATCTTTCACCTCCTTGGTTAAATGTATTCCTAGGTATTTTATGTTTTTCTGTGTGTGTGTGCGGCCATTGTAAATGGAATTATATTTTAGATTTGGCTCTCAGCTTGAACATTACTGGTATATAGAAATCTTACTGATTTTTATACATTGATTTTTGCATCACAAAACTTTACTGAAGTTGTTTATCAGTTCCAGGAGTCTTTTGGTGGAATCTTTAGGGTTTTTTAGACATAGAATCATATTGTCAGCAAAGAGAGATAATTTGACTTCTTTTTTTATTTGGATATATTTTATTGTTTTCTCTTGCTTGATTGCTCTGGCTAGGACTTCCAGTCTGTGTAATTAAAAAAAATTTGAAGTTCATTTTTGTTTCTGTTAGAATTTTAGGATGACAATAAAATTATTTAAGAAGCCAATATTAAATAAAATATTCATAACTCAAACTAAAAATTGAAGTACAGCATTCAAACCAAAAGGAAATTCTTTTTTTGAGTTGGGTTTTAAAAGAACTTGAAATGAAACAATAAATCAGCACACTTGAAAGATTAGAGAACTCCACAGAACAAGATTACCAAAGAAATTGAATATATATCAAGTCACTAGTTGCTATAGATGGAATGCTTGTATACTCCCAAAATTCATACATTGAGATCTAATTTCCAATGTAATAGTATTTGGTGGTGAGACCTCTGAGTGATGATTAGGTCATTATGGTGGAGCCCTCATGGATGGGATTAGTGCCCTTATAAAAGAAACCCAGATAGCTCTCTTTCCTTTTTTGTCATGTTAGGACACAGTGAGAAGATGCAGTCTATGAATCAGAAAGCGGGCCCTCACCAGACTCAGAATCTATTAGTGCCTTGATCTTGAATTTCCCAGCCTCTCAGAACTATGAGAAATAGATGTTGTTTATGGGCCACCCAGTCTGATGCTTTGTTATAACAGCCTGAACAGACTAAGACACTAGTATTATGCTTAGGCAAGGCATGCAGTGTGCACACATATATTCAAAGCAAAACAGTTATTATTGTCAGATATCATTATAATCAGACATCGTGTTACCTGATTCATTACATCATCTTATACTTTTATGGAAAAACTAAAATAATTCCAAGGTAGTTACAAATTTTATGCAGAGATGGAAATTAGTTAAGAACTATATCCTTTTAAAGTTCATTTCCTTCTAAAAAGTTATAGTGTCAAATTAGATTATTAAAGTAAAATATTAATTTAAAAGCCTCCCTTAATAATCTTAGCAAATGAATTCTAATGTGTATATGTTATAGCCTTTTTTTTTTTTTTTTTT
>NW_016806893.1:431006-464557 GCF_001698545.2 Rhinopithecus bieti | reverse complement strand
GGCTGCAGCAGCTGACCAGCACCGATTGTCCGGCACTCCCTAGTGAGATGACCCCAGTACCTCAGTTGAAAATGCAGAAAACACTGGTCTTCTGTGTCGCTCGCGCTGGGAGTTGGACACTGGAGCTGTTCCTATTCGGCCATCTTGCTCCGCGCCCCAGTCAATATTTTAAGAGGTACTCGATACTATGTAAATATCCTGTTTCTCCTTAAACTTTAACCTATTAACTGAGCATCAGCATTAACTTTTAAATGACTGAGTGGGGGTTGTCAGGGTTTCGTCTTTGTAAATAATTTATTAAAAAACATAAACCTCCAAAATACATTGAATTGAGAAATGACCCTTAGTAATATATAAAAATCAATTCAAAACACTAGCTAAAATGTACGTAAGTATAATATGGCATCATAGATGTTGATTTTTAACCTTTTCTTTTGGGTCATGTTTTTGCGAATTTGTTGTGTAAAGGGTCTCTCTTAGTCTGTTTTCTGCTGATATAACAATAACACAGACTGGATAATTTGTAAAGAAAACAAATATATTTCTCACAGTTCTGGAAGCTGGGAAGTCCAACAGCGTGGCACCAGCATCAAGTA
The DNA here is from genome assembly GCF_001698545.2 of Rhinopithecus bieti. Lineage (NCBI taxonomy): Eukaryota > Metazoa > Chordata > Mammalia > Primates > Cercopithecidae > Rhinopithecus > Rhinopithecus bieti. The sequence continues at coordinate 463,961 of NW_016806893.1, read as the reverse complement.
AGAGTCATCCCATGGTGGAAGGCAGAAGGGTGAGAGAGGAAGGGCTAGAGGGAAGGGGATTGAACTTCACTATAACCCATTCCTGGATTAAACAGAATTAATCCATTCATGAAAGAAGAGCCCTCATGGCTCAATTGCCTCACCAAAGCCTCACCTCTTCACACTGCCGTAATAGCAACCACATTTCCAACAGATGAACTTTTGGCAGATGCATTCAAACCATAGCACATATGAATAAAAATGTTGTGAGTAAAGTGATAAGTACAATAAAGACTTCCGTGCTCTTTCATAAAAGCTTCTAAACTAATTTCTTTTGTAATAATATTGACAAAAAGCCAGTATTGGGTATATTTAAGGTTTTATAATTATTTTAGCATATATATTTAATATTCATATATATTTAAATTTTCCCCAAAGTACATGTAAGTATGATAAAACATGATGCCTGTAAATACCTCTTTGGAAGTAAAATAAATTTCAATTGTTAAAGCTACAGAAAGGTTTTTGGATGATGATGCACAGGCTACCATACTACACTTAGAGAATTGTTTTTTGGTGGATAATGGGACCAAACCTTCTGAAGAATCAGTCTTTAATTTTCCTCAGAAGCTAAGCTCTTCTGTGATGATGTAAAAGGGATAAACAGTGGGGGGGATGAAAGATTCTGCACTATCATAAATTCTGAAATACCTTTAATATTCTGCATTATTCTTCCTCCTTCTTCCTCTCCTTTTTGCTTTTTGTATAGAGTTAGGAAAATTCTAAACTAATCTTAAGTATCACCCCTTGAACAAAGTAGGGGATAAATGAACTCTTTCTGGTTTTTTTACTCAGATAATGAAACTGCTGTTTATACATTAATGCCAATGGTTATGGCTGATCAACACAGGTGAGTGCTTGTTTCAAAAATTTTTGCTTTTTAAGAAGCATACATTGTTCTAAATGTGTACTGCATGCCCACGCGTGCGTGCTCGTGCACGCGTGTGCACACACACACACACAGAGTTTGGGCATAGATGTTATCCTGGGGCAAGTTATTTAACTTTTCTGTTATAATTTTGTGTGTGTGAAATAAGGAATAAGATTTTCCAAGATCTATATGAGCTGTAAAATTTTATGGTGAGAGATTTTCTTAATGAATATTGAGATATTAAGTATTTGGTTGGTCACTGACATAGAAAAATACATTGTGATGATTTCTTTTGGAGGTCACTGTAAAATTTTATGGTGAGAGATTTTCTTAATGAATATTGAGATATTAAGTATTTGGTTGGTCACTGACATGGAAAAATACGTTGTGATGATTTCTTTTGGAGGTCACTACTGACTTATACAAAGATTATGGGCTCTGGTGCGCGTGGCTCAAGCCTGTAATCCCAGCACTTTGGGAAGGCCGAGACGGGCGGATCACGAGGTCAGGAGATCGAGACCATCCTGGCTAACACTGTGGAAACCCCGTCTCTACTAAAAAATACAAAAAAAAAAACTAGCCGGCGTGGTGGCAGGAGCCTGTAGTCCCAGCTACTCGGAGGGCTGAGGCAGGAGAATGGCGTAAACCCGGGAGGACGGAGCTTGCAGTGAGCTGAGATCCGGCCACTGCACTCCCAGCCCAGGCGACAGAGTGGAGACTCCGCTCAAAAAAAAAAAAAAAAAAAAAAAAAAAAAAAAAGATTATGGCTGAGGGACAACTTAGTCTCTTTGTTGCTACTTACTTTTGTTACCCTTTTATTGCTTGTAGTGTTGACACTCTTTTATTACAGGGCTATATATGAAATACAATGTTGGCTTTGTGAGGGGGTCTTTAGACTTACACCAGCCCAGCTCTGACATGGCTAGCCACTGGATTTTTTGATATAATAACAATGTAAAGATAAACTATTGAACCAAGTTAAAAAAAAAATTTTTTTTTAATTTCCTACCTGGTATAATTAAAAAATGTTTTTGTCTGATTTTCTTTATTGTCAGAAGTAATAGCTAGGCTCAACTTTTTGCAAGGTTAGAAGCCAGGCCTACAGCCCTTTGTTTCTCAAGAATCTAAGGAAGCTAAAGCCCAACTTACTCCTGTTGGTGTATCCTAAGACAGGTAACATAGGACTATCCAGAGTGGGCAGATTTGAGAAACCTCAGCACCTAGCTTATTGGCCAAGGCCGTTTGGTTTTTGGGATGATACTGTGGCTGGCTAACCCGTACCTAAGAGAAAGTGCCAGTATTATGTGGTGGGTGTGGGACAGAACCCTGAGAATCTAGTAAGAGTACTAGGCGGGGCCCGGTTGGGCTCATGCTAGTAAATCCCAGCACTTTTGGGAGGCCGAGGCCGGGCCCGATCACGAAGTTCCAAGAGATAGAGACGCATCCTGGCCAACTTGGTGAAACCCCCTTCTCTACTAAAAAATAGCAAAAATTAGCCCCAGGCGTGTGGACATCACCGGTATCGGCCCTACTCCAGGAAAGCTGAGGCAGGAGAATTGGATTGAAAGCCCAGGGGAGGTGGAGGTTGCAAGTGGAGCCAAGATCTTCGCCAACTGTACTCCCAGCCTGGTGACAGAGCAAGACTGCCCCTGTCTCCAAAAAAACAAACCAAGCCAACCCAGAGTACTAAGAGCTGTTAAACTTGATCTATATGTTTTTAAAAACCTTTTTTACACCATTGATTCCTGTTTTATTTTTTGTCATAGGTCTGTTTCTGAAGCTACTATCAAGATTCAAGAATTTGATGTCAATATGCATTCGGAACGTGTGAAAAGAAGCTTGGCTTCACATTGCAGCAAAGTAAGATAAAAGAATATTTTGAGTAAAACTCTGATCTAGAGGCAAGGTCAGTAAGGCTTTGAACCAGCATTGGTCAGCATAATATTTGTGGGGAGAGATGAAGAACAGAAAAACCTGAGTGTTGTTTATCCTATTTGGGCCCGTGGTATGCTGTCTGTTCTCTCTCCTAAACTGTTAACTTTGGGATTGTACTGGTAATCTCATGTCGCTTCTTGCCTTAGCGTTGGTTTATACGGCAAGATCAGAGTAGGTTAGACATGGAGATTGTCTTGCCTGGATAACTTAATGTGGCAGTTCACCCAAAGATTTTCTTTTATCGCGCAGGCAATATGATTATTTATATGTGTCTGCAGATGAAGTATTGGGGCTTTTATATTTTTTACATAGGTGGGAGAATGATTTTTATCCCTAGCAGTACTTCTAGATGGTATCAATCAGTTAACTAATTGGTGACAGCCCTATCGCTCTTTTCAGGATTAGATAAGGTGTGTTGAAATTAATTGTTCATGAAATAATTTGGCTTAATGAAGGCCAGAAAGTTGAAAGTAGTACCGCATATGGTTTCATTTGAAAGTATTTTGAATCTCAAATACTTTATAATGTTTCATAGAATGGACCCATCTTGAAATAAGAGATATGTTTACTATTTGTGTCAGAAGTTAAACAAGATTACAGGTAAAAATAATGGTGTAAAAGGCCATGCACAGGGCCCACCACCGGTAATCCCCACCACTTTTGGGAGGCCGAGGTAGGGGGTAGATTACTTTAGGTCAGAGAGTTCGAGACCAGCGGCCAACGTGGTGAAACGCCCATCCTAACTAAAAATACAAAAAAATAGGCCCAGGTGGTGTGCTGACATGCACCTGTCATCCCAGCTACTTGGGAGGCTGAGGCAAGAGAATTGCTTGAACCCTGGAGGCTGAGGTTGCAGTGAGCCAAGATCGTGCCACTGCTCTCCAGCCTGGGTGACACAGCAAGACTCTGTCGCAAAAACAAAAAAAAAGAAAAAAAAAAATGGCCGGGCGCAGTGGCTCACGCCTGTAATCCCAGCACTTTGAGAGGCCGAGGCGGGTGGATCTTGAGGTCAGGGGATCGAGACCATCCTGGCTAACACAGTGAAACCCCGTCTCTACTAAAAATAGAAAAAAATTTAGCTAGGCATGATGGCAGGAGCCTGTAGTCCCAGCTACTCGGGAGGCTGAGGCAGGAAAATGGTGTGAACCTGGGAGGTGGAGCTTGCAGTAAGCCGAGATCGAGCCACTGCACTCCAGCCTGGGCAACAGAGGGAGACTCTGTCTCAAGAAACCAAAAAAAATGTGTTTAAGGCCGGGCATGGTGGCTCACACTGGTGAACCCAGCACTTTGGGAGGCCGAGGTAGGAGGATTGATTGCTTGAGTTCAGGAGTTTGAAATTAGCTTGGGCAACATAATGAGGCCTCTTCTCTAAGGAAAAAAAAAAATTACCAAATTGTGGTGGCTCATGCTTGTAAGTCCCAGTTACTTGGGAGGTTGAGGTGGGAGGATTGCTTAAGCCCAGGAGGTCAAGGCTGCAGTGAACTGTGATGGCGCCACTGCACTTCAGCATGGGCGACAGAGTGAGACTCTGTCTGAAAAACCAAAAGAAAATTGTGTTTAATAGAATATTTTGTTTTTTAATTAAAGTACATTAAGTCTGGTTGTATGTTGAATGTATCTGAACTGTCTTTTAATATTGTTTTAGTTGTGGATCGGTGGAATGTTTGGTTTTGCTGTTAAAGAAGGGAGCAAATCCTAACTATCAAGATATTTCAGGCTGTACACCCCTTCATCTGGCAGCAAGAAATGGGTAACTATTTAGTTTTCTTAAGTGCTTTAAGTTGTATTATCAGTTATTCAAGGCACTTTGCCTTGGTTTAATGATTCATCCTGCACCCCCAATATTTACCTTGGGAAAAACTGCAATAATGATGTGTATTTTTTATTTTCTATAATTTTTTTTTGTCTCTCAAAGATATTATTGATGATACTGTTCTTCTTGATAGTGGATCTTGGGTCATTATATTCAGTTTTAAAATAGCTATCATATTTAGTAATTCATTAGATTGCTCACTGATTTTCTTCTTGGAAATATATATGGAAGTTCATTATTACTTGTATTATAGTGACATTGTATTTTCTGAAAAGCGTAATTTTCACCTCTATTTTAGTGTGCTTTTTTTCTGCTAATCTTTTGCCACTCCTAACTCTGTGGCTCATTTTGCAAATTGCTTGTTTAGTTAATTTTATTAATGGAATTGTACACAGACTTAATATATTGTACACAGTTTATTTGTAATTATTTGTGGATAAGCTGTACCAGAGTAATCTTCCTAGATACTAGGGTAGTTTACTCCTTTTAGTGCTAACATTAGTTTATATTTGGTCTGAGAAATCAGACAAAAATGATTGGAATTATGTTTAAAACGAAAATAAGTAGTTTTTGATTCAGGACTTGAAGAACTTATATTTTATAAACTTACTTTTTTTTTTTTTTTTTTTAGATGGAGTCTCACTCTGTCGCCAGGCTGGAGTGCAGTGGTGCAGTCTCGGCTCACTGCAACCTCTGTCTCCTAGGTTCAAGCGATTCTCCTGCCTCAGTCTCCTGAGTAGCTGGGATTACAGGCACGCGCCACCACACCCAGCTAATTTTGTATTTTAGTAGAGATGGGGTTTCACCATGTTGGCCAGGATGGTCTCGATCTCCTGACCTCAGGTGATCCGCCCACTTCGGCCTCCCAAAGTGCTGGGATTACAGGCGTGAGCCACTGCATCCAGCTTAAACCCTTTCAAACACTGTAAAACTTCTTTATGGAGTCCAGGCCTGTAATCCCAGCCTTTTGGGAGGCCAGGGCGGGCAGATCATCTGAGGTCAGGAGTTTGAGACCAGTCTGACCAACTTTTGAGTTGAGACAGTGGTGAAACCCTGTCTCTACTAAAAAATACAAAATTAGCCAGGCTTGGTGGCGCATGCCTGTAATCTTAGCTACTTAGGAGGCCGAGGCATGAAAATTGCTTGAGCCTGGAGGCTGAGGCATGAGAATCGCTTAAGTGCCCGGGAGAGCTAGGTTGCAGTGAGTGGAGATTGTGCCATTGCATTCCAGCCTGGACAACAGAGGGAAACTCTGTCTCAAAACAACAACAACAAAAAACTCAAAAAAACTTCTCTATGGACACGGTGTACAAATATATGGTGTCTGTGTTTTCTTTTTTTAATTACTCTTGAAGATATTTTTGTTTCCTATTCTTAACTGTGCTTCTAGATATTTGAGTTGACTGCCTAATAAGATGGATATGGGAGCTAAAATTGTCCATTACATCAATCTGAGGCCAAATTTTTGCATATAAAGATTAAAATAGAACAAAAAAGACAGCTATAGTGATGCCTAGGTTGGACAGGCGAAAGGCATAGTCTGTTGACCCTTTCTGATCTGCTGTATTTCCTGATTTAGCATGTGAGCCAGTTTAATTGTCTACTGTTCTCATAGGTAACAATGTGCTGATTAAACAATTGTTTTTATAATTAGCCATGTTAGGTATCTTGTAGTGTGTCACACCCAAGGTCATAGAGTAAATCATTCATTCCCTTGCTGAATTGATCTCAGGTCTAGGTACGTTATCCCAAGTGTTGATAGGGTATTGATAAAGGTCTTGAAAAGGTTACATGTAGAAAAATATCTTAGCACTGTGTTTCAACAACTGTGTTAATGAAAGGAGAGATTAGTGCAGAGCAGGGATAAAAACTCTGCTGTCATTTCAGTAGGCGACTGAGTCTTAAGACTTCAGTGTGAGGGGCAAGAAATAGGTCTTAGACTTGAAAGACAGGATGTTCTTGGTCTACTGAAAAGAATTTTCATGTACTGTTTTTCAGAAACAAAGTGGCACAGAGAAAAATATAGTTTTCATCACTCTGTCAACAGTGATTGAAGCCATTACATTTTAAAGGTGAAGGAATATGGCAGATATTAAATGATTCACATAGCCATTCAGCAAGAAGAAAAGGAATAAAAAGAATTGATGACCCTCTCTTTAATTTGGATGCCTTTCTGTTTCTATAAAGATGACTCTTGACTTTCAACACTTACGTATTTTGGTTTTTATTATTTATTGAGTGGAAGCCTTGTACAACTTAGAGGTGCTCAATGTTTGCTAAGTGACTTGAGTACTTCCTGTAGTAGCTGATGTTTTCAGAAATAGCTTTTTACTATAATTTCTTTATGAGTTCACATTTATCCATACTGAAGTAGAAGTCGTAGTAGAGTTCTTCCCATTTTGTTGGTCCATCTACGTTTTGGGGCCAGCTTTTTGTTTTGTTCCCTCAGCTATCATCAGATGGCTGCTGTATTTCTCCTGACCTGCTTTAGCATTTTTCTCTTTGCCATTAGTGCTGTATTGGATTGTCCTCTTTTCCAAAAGAAGCCCCATTAAGCTTCCACAGAGCACTTGGGTGACTGGTCCCTGTGTAATTTTGGTTGCCATAAGCTCCCTATAATTGGTGCAGTATCTGAGCAGAAATATAGTTGCTTCTTTGTACAGGGGGATTCAGCATTGCTCATGCTTATGTGAGAATGTTAAAAGGAGAGGCTTTGAAATAGTGTGTATTCTTAGGTTGTGTTTTAGTCAGATTTGAGAGAAGACTTTTTCTTTATTTTTTAGGTGATTATGAGCTCATAAAGGGTAGGGCCCATTTGTTACATAATATTTTAGTTCTGTTAGCAAAATAGCCACTTATTTATTGGATTGATTTGACTTATTCAGATCCTGGAAAATAGTAATAATGATTATTCAATAAGAAAGATAGGATATATTTCTCTCCTATATTCCCTGTACCTTTTGTAATTCATTTTTGGGAGGAAAAGCATTATAGATTACTGCTTTTCTTCAACAACCCCTACAATAAACACTTTTTTGGGCCTATTTCCCTGGCCCATTCCTACCTAATGATTTATTTTGGCATTATTGGCTTAGGCCAATGGTCCATAATAGGCTTCTGAAAGGTTTTAGAAATCTACCCATGTGGGTATAGACACACGAACACACGTTTAAACAATGCATTTATTTTAATGGGACTATCTGGTCTGTGGTCTCATGATTATTGAATATTTATTTCTTAAGGTTTTCCTAATAGTGTGTTAGATAAAGGAACTTCGTAAATGTTTGATCTTAAAAGTTTACCCAGAGCTTTATTTTTTTCAGTTTCTTTGATTATAATGCTAATTTTAAGTGACATTTAACTTCATTACAAGTACAAAAATCAAGAAAGGTAACTTGTCAGTTCTGTTTTCTTAAAAGTTTTATTCAGTCAATGAGAATTTTAGCTATTGATTTACAAGATTGAATATTAATAATCAAAGTTTTATTGAGAGCTACTATGAGCCTGGTTATCCTTAGTACTGAGTTGATTAAAGAAATATGATACAATCCATGGTATGAAGATGTTTATGATCTAGTTGGATAAATAGTAATATATTCATATATACTGTATACTCTGCCATTAAAGTAATGGCAAAAACCACCATTACTTTTGCACCAACCTCATATTATGTTACTACTATACTTATTATATAATATGTATACAATACATATGTATTATATATACACACTATAGTGTATATATTACTGTTTATTCACTGGACTATTTACCAGTGAACTATACACTTAAAAATGGTTTTGATAGGGGCCAGACGTGGTGGCTCACGCCTGTAATCCCAGCACTTTGGGAGGCCGAGGCAGGCGGATCGTCTGAGGTCAGGAGTTCAAGACCAGCCTGGCCAGCATGGTGAAACCCAGTCTCTACTAAAAATATGAAAAATTAGCTGGGCGTGGTGGTGGGTACCTATAATCCCAGCTACTCAGGAGGCTAAGGCAGGAGAATTGCTTGAATTCAGGAGGCGGAGGTTGCAGTGAGCTGAAATTGTGCCATTGCACTCTAGCCTGGGCAACAAAAGCGAAACTCTGTCTCAAAAAAGAAAAAAAAAAGGTTGTGATGAAGACTGGGTGCAGTGGCTCATGCCTGTAATCCGCACTTTGGGAGGCTGAGGGGGTGGATCACCTGATGTCAGGAGTTCAAGACCAGCTTGGCCAACATAGTGAAACCCCGGGTTTACTAAAAGATACAAAAATTAGTCAGGCTTGGTGGCAGGCACCTGTAATCCCAGCTACTCAGGAAACTGAGACAGGAGAATTGCTTGAACTCGGGAGGCGGAGGTTGCAGTGAGCCGAGATGGTGTCACTGCACTCCAGCCTGGGCAACAGAAAGCGAAACTCTGTCTCAAAAAAAAAAAAAAATGTTTATGATGGGCTGGTCACAGTGGCTCATGTCTGTAATCCCCGCACTTTGGGAGGCCGAGGCGAGCGGATCACGAGGTCAAGAGATCAAGACCATCCTGGCCAACATGGTGAAACCCCGTTTCTACTAAAAATACAAAATTAGCTGGGCATGGTGGCGCATGGCTGAAATCCCAGCTGCTCGGAAGGCTGAGGCAGGAGAATCACTTGAACCCGGGAGGAGGAGGTTGCGGTGTGCCAAGATCCGCCACTGCACTTCAACCTGGTGACAGAGCAAGACTCTGTCTCAAAAAAATAAGTTATGATGGCAAATTTTATATGTATTTTACCACAGTACAAATAACTGAAAAAAAATGAAGAGTCTCTGCATCCCCCTCCTCATCCCCCAGTGAGTAGAGGGATGCATAGACGTGCATTTCATCGATATTCTGAGTATGATTTTATAACATCTTAGTGTTACCTTTTAAATATTTTGCTGACAAGAATGTAGGATACAATGTTGAGACATCATTTTTCTCTATTCATTCCCCTTCCATTAGACTTGTATTTTGTTATGTTTCTGATGAATATTACTGTTTCATGAACTTAGTCATACTAGAAATTTCTCTACAGTTTGAATGATGATTTGTCCCAATGATATGAAAACCTGACTGTGTCATTGTTTTCTCCTGTAATCTTTGAATCATAGAAGCAGTTTTGTATTTTGCCTCAAGTAGTGTTTGTTTAAATATTGCAGATATCACTTGATATTACAGATAAAGATGTTATGATGTTCTCAGCTGTTATTGATTATAGTTAATATTTCAGTAAATTATCATTTGCATGTTTTTTTTAGTACCAGTTATCTATGACTCTTTTTTCTTTTCAGGCAGAAGAAATGTATGAGTAAATTATTAGAATATAGTGCTGATGTCAACATTTGTAATAATGAAGGCCTTACAGCAGTAAGTGCTATCAATTTCATCTGATGTTTTAAAAGTAGGTTTTAGAAAATGATATTGAATGTGAGAGTTTGGCAAAGTGTAGTACAAGTGTTTCTGCAAGTTACCTTTTTTTGAGACAGAGTCTTGCTCTGTCACTCAGACTGGAGTGCGGCGGTGTAATGTCTGCTCACTGCAGTCTCCACCTCCTGGTTCAAGCGATTCTTGTGCCTCAGCCACCCAAGTATCTGTGATTACAGGTGTGCGCCACCATGCCCAGATAATTTTTGTATTTTTAGTAGAGATGCGGTTTCACCATGTTGGCCAGGCTAGTTTCTTACTTCTGGCCTCAAGTGATTCACCTGTCTTGGCCTCCCAAAGTGCTGGGATTACAGGTGTGAGCCACCACACCTGGCCTGTGTTACTTCTTTATAGGGATTAAGAAGGTATAGAATGATTTGAGATAAAGTTTTTAGCAATATTAAGTTATGGCTCACTGTATTTCTCTCTTCTCCTTTTTAAGTTTATAACTTTCATTTATTTTGAAGTTTATTCCCCTAGCCTTTGTTACTGACTTTTAAGGGACTTCTTAGGAGCATCTCTGCTGAGGTGTGTTATGTGTTCATTATTGGAGAGCTGTTTTTCATTATGTTCTTTTAAGTACTTTTAATACGTTCATTGTAGAATTGGATAGCTAGTCAGAAAGGAAGAAAAAAGATAACAGAGGGAATGAGCACTTCCTATATTCCTTGCGTTCTGAGATGATCACAGTTAAAAAAAAAAAAAAAAAAACTTTTGTATTTGTAGTAGAGACGGGGTTTCACCGTGTTGGCCAGGCTGGTCTTGAACTCCTGACCTCAGGTGATCCACCCGCCGGCCTCCCAAAGTGCTGGGATTACAGGCGTAAGCCACTGTGCCCGGCCAGTAAAACCTTTTCTTAGAAACAGGGTCTCACTGTCACCCAGGCTGCGGTGTAGCGGCATGATCATAGCTCACTGCAACCTCAAACTCTTGGACTCAAGAAATCATCCAGCATCATCCTTCCAAGTAGCTGGGACTGTAAGTGTGTGTCACTGCCCTTGGCTAGTATATTTTGTATTTTTTTGTAGAGGTGGGGTCCTGCTTTGATGCCCAGGCTGGTCTTGAACTCTTGGCCTCAAGCAATCCTTTCACTTCTGCATCCCAAAGATAAAGTCACTGTTAACATTTTGTACTATTATTAGACTTATATTTTATATAAAGTAGTATTGGCCATTTTGCCATACCACTTTCTTTGGAAAAATAAGTTTATATATTTTTGAATCACATGGAGGTGGTGTGGGATATTGCTGAAGAGATTGTTGAAGTCCCAAAGTTTTAACCAAATTGTCATTATTTAGTGGAGCGTTATTTATTTTAGAAGTAGAGATAACAGGCTGGGCGCGGTGGCTCATGCCTGTAATCCCAGCACTTTGGGAGGCCGAGTCAGGTGGATCACGAGGTCAGAAGATAGACCATCCTGGCTAACATGGCGAAACTCCGTCTCTACTAAAAATACAAAAAATTAGCCGGGCGTGATGGCACATGCCTGTAGTCCTAGCTACTCAGGAGGCTGAGGCAGGAGAATGATGAGAACCCGGGAGGCGGAGCTTGCAGTGAGCCGAGATCGTGCCACTGCACTCCAGCCTAAGCGACAGAGCGTGACTCTGTCTCAAATAAATAAATAAATAAATAGGAAGTAGAGATAACATAGAATTATGTTACTGTTGAGGAGCTGATTTGAAATCATGGCAGAAAATGTTAAGTTTTATTTATTATACATTCCTTTGATAGTATTTATATTTGAATCTTTTAATTTGTGAATAGAGAATAATACTGAATGTTTACTTACCTTGCTGATTTTCAAGGCCTTTATGATTAAAATTGGGGATGAGGTATAGAAAAACAACTTTCCTAAGATTTTGAATGGCTTATTATAGAATAAACTCAATCACGATTATTATATGGGGTCTACAATTCCTATAAAAATTCAGATTTTGTTATTTTTAATAATATAATAACAGCTATTCTGTAAGGAAAGACTGTATTCTGAATATACATCCTATATACATAGTATGCTTAGTGATATGGTAGGTGCAACACAGCGTTATGAAACCCTAGAAATGACATATATCTTTCCTTAGGACACTAACCAGTTTAGGCATGATGGTTCAGTGTTAATATAATCTGTTTTAATTGCATAAGATTTTATCTGTTAATTTCTTCCCTTCCTGTACTTTAAGGGAGGTGGAATAGAAAATTTGTAAAAATAAAATTTTTATTTAACAAAATTATTCATGTATGTATTTAAAGAATCAAATATTCTACATGGCTTGTAGAAAACAGTCTTTTGGCCTTCCTCCCCAACCTCCAAACTTCCCACTCCCTGAACAACTTCTCTCAACCAATTTTATTTTTTTGAAACGGAGTCTCGCTGTCTCCCAGGCTGGAGTGCAATGGCACAATCCCAGCTCACTGCAGCTTCCACCTCACGGGTTCAAATGATTCTCCTGCCTCAGCCTCCCAAGTAGCTGGGATTATGGGCACCGCTACCATGCCCAGCTAATTTTTTTTTTTTGAGACAGAGTTTCACTCTTGTTGCCCCGGCTAGAGTGCAATGGTGCTATCTTGGCTCTCTATAACCTCCACCTACCAGGTTCAAGAGATTCTCCTGCCTCAGCCTCCCGAGTAGCTGGGATTACAGGCATGTGCCACCATGCCTGGCTAATTTTGTATTTTTAGTAGAGATGGGATTTCTCCATGTTGGTCAGGCTGGTCTCGAACTCCTGACCTCGGGTGATCGCCTGCTTCGGCCTCCCAAAGTGCTGGGATTACAGGTGTGAGCCACCACACCCGGCTAATTTTGTATTTTTAGTAGAGACAGGTTTTCTCCATATTGGTCAGGCTAGTGTTGAACTCCCGACCTCAGGTGATCCACCCGCCTTTGGCCACCTGAAGTGCTGGGGTTACAGCTGTGAGCCACTGCGCCTGGCCTCTCTCAGCTATTTTAATGGATTTTAAAATGTTGTCTCTGTATATTTAAATAGCATGCTAAATGCTACTTCTTGGTTTTTTGGTTTTAGGCATCGCCTGTTGACTTTCTGGAAGATGAGGCTATTCTCTTTTTCAGCCCTTCCTCCCACCCTGTCATCACTTTACCCTTGTATCCCTCCAATAAAATTATTGTAATTTTAGTTAGATCATTTTGTGTGTTTTATATTTTTGACTACACGAAAACTATTCATAGTTAAGGCAAATAGTTGGTTATAGTTGCTTTCCTTTTTTGCATGACATTTTATTTTCCTGTAGTTAATGATTGCCTTTTTTAAAAATTAAGATAATTGTAGATTCACATGCAGTGCTAAGAAATAATAGAGAGAGAGAGAGATGCCCTGCACTTTTTGCCTAGTTTCCTCCAGTGGTAACATTTTGCAAAATTATAGTATAATATTACAATAAGGACATGGACACTGATACAATCCATCTTACTGAGATTTCCTCAGTTTTATTTTATTTTATTTTTTTGAGACAGAATCTCGCTCTGTTGCCCAGGCTGGAGTACAGTGGTGCAATCTCAGCTCACTGCAACCTCCGCCTCCTGCGTTCAAACAATTCTCCTGCCTCGGTCTCCCAAGTAGCTGGGACCACAGGCGTGTGTCACCATGCCCGGCTGATTTTTGCACTTTTACTAGAGATGGGGTTTCACCATGTTGGTCAGGCTGGTCTTGAGCTCCTGACCTCAGGTGATCTACCTGCCTTGGTCTTCCAAAATACTGGGATTACAGGTGTGAGCCTCTGTGCTTGGCCTTCTTCAGTTTTAATTGTATGTGTGTGTATGTTTATGTATTTTAAGTTCTATTCATTTTTATTACCTGTGTAGGCTACCTGTGTAGTTTTATTACCTGTACATGGTAGATTTTCACCACCATAGTCAATATTGTGAACATTTCTAACACCACAGAGATATGTCATGTTGCCCTTTTGTAACCATACCTTTCCCTTTGTCCTTCATATCCCATGGCTAACCTATAGCAACCATTAATTTGTTTTCCATTAGTCATTTTAGGAATGTTACAGAGATGGAATTATATTGTGTGGAACCTTTGGGGATTGGGCTTTTTTTTTTTTTGTCATATTCCCTGGAGACTTACCTAGGTTATACTTATCAATAGTTTGTTCCTTTATAATGCTAAATAGTATTCCATCCAGTAGTGGATATACCACCATTTGTTTGACTATTTACCTGTTAAAAGACATTTGGGTCACTTCTGGTTTGGGGCTATTATGAGTAAAGCTGTTAAAAACATTAGGGTACACATTTTTGTGTGGACATAAGTTTTGTTTTCTGGGATAAATGTCCAGGAATGCAGTTGTTTTCCATAGTGGCTATACTAATTCACATTCCCACCAACAGTGTATGACAGTTCCTGTTTCTTGACATCCTCGCCAACATTTCTTATTGCCTGTCTTTTGGATATAAACCATTTTAACAGGGGTGAGATGGTACCTCATTGTAGTTTCTTTGATGATCAGTGATGTTGAGCACCTTTTTATATACCTGTTTTCCATTTGTATGTCTTCTTTTGAGAAGTGTCTACTCAGATCTTTCATTTTTTTTAATCAATTTTTTTTTTATTACTATAGAGTTGTTTGAGTTTGTTATATATTCTGGTTATTAATCCCTTGTCAGATGGATAGTTTGCAGTTATTTTCTCCTATTTTGTGGATTGTTTCTTTACTTTGTTGATTGTTTCCTTTCCTGTGCAGAAGCATTTTAACTTGAAGCAATCCTGTTTGTCCATTTTTGCTTTGGTTACTTTTGCTTTTACTCAAAAGCAAATTTACTCAAGAAGTTTACTTAAGGGGTATTACTCAAGAAAGCTTTGCCCAAACCAATGTCCTGGAGAGTTTCCCCAGTGTTTTATTTTAGTAGTTTCAAGTCTTAGATTTAAGTTTTAGTTCATTTTATTTGATTTTGTATATGGCAAGAGATACAGGGGCTAGTTTCATTTTTTGTTTATGGATATCCAGTTTTCCCAGCACCATTTATTGAAGGGATGGTCCCTACTCCCAGTGTGTGTTCTTGGCACCTTTGTAGAAAATGAGTTCACTGTAGATGCATGGATTTGTTTCTGGGTTATCTGTTCTGCTCCGTTGGTCTGTGTGTCTCTTTTTATACCAGTACCATGCTGTTTTGGTTACTATAGCTCTGTCGTATAATTTGAAGTCAGGTAATGATATTCCTCCAGTCTTTATCTTTTTACTCAGGATGGCTTTTGTTATTCTAGACCTTTTGTGATTCCATGTAAATTTTAGTATTATCTTTTCTGTTTCTGTGAAGAATGTCATTGGTATTTTGATAGAGAATACATTGAATCCATAGATTGCTTTGAGTAGTATGGACATTTTGACAGTATTGATTCTTCCAACCCTTAGGAATATTTTTTCATTTTTTGTGTGTGCCTTCTTCAGTTTCTTGCATCTTTTTTTTATAGTTTTCTTTTAGATATCTTTCACTTCTTTGGTTAAGCTGATTCCTAGGTATTTTATTTTATTTGTAGCTGTCATAAATGGGATTACTTTCTTCTTTTTCAGGTTGTTTGCTGCTGACATCGGAATGCTACTGATTTTTGTATGTTGGTTTCATATTTTGCAGCTTACCTGTTTACCAGTGCTAACAGTTTTTTGGTGGAGTCTAAGTTTTTCCAATACAAGATCGTATCATCTGCAGACAAAAATAATTTGACATCTTTCTTTCTAATTTGAATGTCTTTTGTTTCTTTCTTTTCCCGATTGCTCTACCTAGGTTTTCCAGTACTGTTTTTAATAATGGTGTTAAGAGCAAAAGTTAAATCTTTTGAAGAGCAAAAGTTTTATTTTGAAGTCAAATTGATCAGTTTTCGCATTATGGGTCATGTTTTTGGTATCAAGAACTCTTTGCGTAGCCCTTGATCCTAAAGATTTTCTCCTATCTTTTCTTCTAAAAGTTTTATGTTTCTGTGTTTTACGGTTAAGTCTATGATCTCTTTCGAGTTACTGTTTGCATAAGATATGAGGCTTAGGTCAAGGCTTCCTTTTTTTTTTTTTTCCGCCTGTGAATGTCCAGTACTAGCACTGTTTGTTGAAAGGGCTGTCCTTTCTGCGTGAATGTGGTTTTGCATCTATCGCAAAAATCAGTTGGGCATATTTGTGTGGACTCACTTGTGGACTTTCTGTTCATTCCACTGATCTGTGTGTCTCTACTAATCTCTCTGCTAATACCACACTGTCTTGATTACTGTAGCTGTAAGTCTTTCTTTCTTTTTTTTTTTTTTTTTTTTGAGATGGAGTCTCACTTTTTTGCCCAGGCTGGAGTGCAGTGGCGCGATACCGGCTCACTGCAAGCTCTGCCTCCAGGGTTCACGCCATTCTCCTGCCTCAGCCTCCTGAGTAGCTGAGACTACAGGCGCCTGCCACCTCGCCCAGCTAATATTTTGTATTTTTAGTAGAGGCGGGGTTTCATCGTGTTAGCCAGGATGGTCTCTATCTCCTGACCTCATGATCCACCTGCCTCAGCCTCCCAAAGTGCTGGGATTACAGGCTTGAGCCACCGCTCCCAGCCTGTAGCTGTAAGTCTTAATAACAGATAGAATAATTCCTCTCACTTTATTTTTCTTTGTCAGGATTGTGTTAGCCATTCTGATTCCTTTGCCTTTCCATATAAATTTTGCAATAAACTCGTCTATGTCTACAAAAAAACCTTGCTGGAATTTTGATTGGAGTTGCTTTAAACTGATAGGGGAGAATTGTTATCTTTACTATGTTGATTGAGTCTTTTAATCCTTAAACGCAGTATGTCTCCACACTTACTTAGGTCTTTGATTTTTTTCGTTAGAATTTTGTACAGCACAGTCTAGGGATTTTGTGCATGTTTTGGTGAGCATATAACTATTTCATTTTCTTTGGCATAATTGTAAATGGCATTGTGTTTTTAATTTGAGTTTATGCATGTTCAGATGGAAATGCAGTTGGTTTTTGTGTGTTAATTATGTGTCTTGCAATCTTGCTGAACTCACTTATTAGTTTTAGGGGATTTGGGGCAAATTGCTTGGGATTTTCTACATAGACAGTCATGTTGTCGGCATGTAGAGACAGTTTTTTGTTTGTTTATTTGTTTAGACAGTCTCATTCTGTCACCCAGGCTACAGTGCAGTGGCACGAACTTGGCTCACTGCAACCTCCGCCTCCTGGATTCAAGCAATTCTCCTGCCTTAGCCACCTGAGTAGCTAGGATTACAGGTGTGTGCCACCACGCCCAGCTGATTTTTGTATTTTTAATAGAGATGGGGTTACACCCTGTTGGCCAGGCTGGTATTGATCTCCAGACCTCAGGTGATTCACCTGCCTCGGCCTCCCAAAGTGCTGGGATTACAAGCATGAGCCACCGCGCCAGGCCTTTCTTTCTTTCTTTTCCAGTTTGTATGTCTTTGATATCTGTTTTGTGCCCTACTGCTTTACTAAAGTTTTCTTATAACTTATTACTAATTCATTACCAAAGTCTCTCTCAGCTTGATAAATATCCTCTTAATATGTATGCAGTACCTTTCATGTCCTTGGTTATGTCTTGAAGGAGTCTCTTAAGGAGACTTCTGTGCTCTCTTGGCTGGGTTGGTTGATACCTAGGTCTGCTGCACAGTTGTTTGGAATGTCTCATCATCATCCTGGGGATTCCTTTTGCTTTTTTCTTGCTTTGGGTTCTCTGTTATATGGGTCTCATATCCATCTTTTCTGGTAACTGTTCTCTCACTCTGATGGAGCACAACCCTGACAGTTTCCTGAGAAAAAGTGTGCATGGGAGATGTGTTGCCACCTTGCATGTTTGATATGACTCTAGTCTTTGAGTCTGATTATGTGATTGACAGTTTAGCTGACAGTCTAGATGAGACATCATTTTTCCTTAGAATTTTGAGAGCATTGCTTTGTTGTCTTCTTACTTTGTTTTGAAGTTTAGTACTATTTTGATTCTTGATTGTTTATATGAAACCTGTTTTGATTTTTCTCTCTAGAAACTTACAGAATCTACTTTGTCCATGGTGTTCTAAAATCCTGTGATTATTATATCTTAATTTGGCTTTATTTTATCCATTTAGCTGGATAATACTGAGACCCTGTCAACCTGGAAACTCATGTAATGGGAACTTATGAGAAATATCCATAAATTGTTACTTTCATGATTTCTTTTTCTGTCTTTTCTCTGTTTTATTTTTTCCCCAACTCCTGTTATTTAAACTTTAGACCTATTCACACTAGCCCTTTAATTTTCCTACTTGTTCTCATTTCTTCATTTCTTTTATCTTTTTACGTTTAGGGAGACTTCCTCAATATTTCTTCTAAATCTTCTTTTGAGTTTGCACGTCTCTATCGTAGTATTAATTTCCAAGAGTTTTTTTTTTTCTTGTTTCTCTCAAAAAATAGTATCCTTTTCTCATTTCAAGGACGCAATCAGTATGTTCTGTCTCTGACAGTATTAAATATAGTTTTTCCTTGAATATTCATGGTTCTTTTCCCCTACTTTTGCTTTAAAAAATTTTGTATTTTGTCTTTCAAATTAGATGTGTTTATCAAATGTTTGGTGGAAATGGAAAAAGCTATTTGAAGACTGTCAGCATGAGTGAGGTTTGTTCACTAGGGGCTTCAGTGTAGGATGATCTCCTTGGACATTTGCCTCTTGGACCTTTCTAGTGTCGATCTCTTTAGGCATTTACTCTTGAGCTGGTCATACTCCTCAGAGAAGACTCTTTCAACTGCCCTGAAGATGTTAACGGTCTGTGTGCCGGATAGAGAAGAATGCTTTGTAAAATCAATAGTCAGTATTTAAACTTGTACTTAATCTCCCCTTTTTAATGTGGTATTCCTGGTTTAATGTGCCTGGTGTCTCTTACCTAGAGACTGTTTTCAAGTCTCTTGCATTCTATCTGATTGAGGAGGGGCCATTACTGGCCTTGCACAGTTGGGGAGGGATAGAGATATGAGGCTCTAAATCTTGTTAGATAAACTTTCAGCCTCTTTTTCAAAAGGTGCATGGTGCTTACTATTGATTCTTGAGCCTTTTGGGAGTCCTGTAATCTGAATCACAGTTTTTGGGGGGATTTCTCTAGTACTGGTGTAACATTCTGACAAGTCAACAAGTATAATCTGACAAGATAAAAAGCATCATCTATTTTCTTTGCTTCCAAAACTTGCTGTTCTCTCCTCTGTATCTTTATGGATCTAGTCTTTAAGGAAATACTCTTTATTGTCATTTCTGGGGGTTTAGGGAATAAGTAGAGGCTGATGCATGGATTAAACCTGCCATTTTAAAACAGGGATTTCATGATTTTCTTTTTAATGAAAAAAAAACGTGAAAAATTAATGGATAGCGTAGTCCAAAGTTTTAACATTGATTATCTTTGAGTGGTAGACTCATAGGTGTTTTATGTATATTTTTATCCTCCTTTTTTTATTTATGCAAGATATATGTGTTACTTGTAAAATACAGGAAGTAAGGGAGATAGCATTGAGATGTTAATTACTTTTTAATTTAACGTTTGCTTCTGGGAAAGGAAAAATATCTAACACCTTTTCTCCAGAGACAAGCTATGCATAGAGTCCAGGATTATCTGAGAAGCAGAGTATTTGATGATCGGAAGCTTAGTATACTTACTATTTTGAACCATTGTGAGTTATTTTAAAACAATTTTTTTTTTTTTTTTTTTGAGACAGGTTCTCACTCTGTCACCTAGGTAGGAGTGCAGTGGCACAATCATAGCTCATTATAGCCTCAAACTCCTGGGCTCAAGGGATCCTCCCACCTTAGCATCCTGAGAAGCTAGGACCATAGGTGTATGCCATCATGCCCAGCTAATTTTTTTTTTTCTTTTTGAGACGGAGTCTTGCTCTGTTGCCACGCTGGAGTGCAGTGGCACGATCTCAGCTCACCGCAACCGCCGCCTCCTGGGTTCAGGCAATTCCCCTGCCTCAGCCTCCCAAATAGCTGGGATTACAGGCATACGCCAACACGCCCAGCTAATTTTTTATATTTTAGTAGAAACAAGGTTTCATCATGTTGGCCAAGATGGTCTTGATTTCCTGACCTCGGTGATCTGCCTGCCTTGGCCTCCCAAAGTGCCGGGATTACAGGCGTGAGCTACTGCGCCTGGCTGCCCAGCTAATTTTTAAATTTTTTATAGAAGCAGGTTCTCGCTACATTGCCCAGGCTGATCTTGAACTCATTTTATTCAAGCACCTCCTGCCTCAACTTCCCAAAGTGGAAGATTACAAACATGAGTCACCACTTCCAGCCGCATTGAGTTCTTGATTTTGAAATCTGTGGTAATGTAATCTGCATCTTGATACAGAAATTTTCCTCATATAAAACTTAGTTTCAGCTATTTGGGAGGCTGAGGCAGGAGGATCACTTGAGCTCAGGAGTTTGAGTCCAACCTGAACAACATAGCAAGACCCCAACTCTAAAAAGAACCCCAAACCCATAAATAAAACTTAAACAAATTAAAAAAAGGAAAAAAATTACATGGACTTAAAATACCTTTAGTTTTAAACCATTACACGGACTTAAAATGCCTTTAGATTTGCATGAGCAAGTCACGTTCAGCTAAGAAATAACATTATTTTTCTGCTGTTTTTATATAAAACACTACTACACAAACATTAAGTAACTAAATGGCTTCACAGATACACTGGCTGGCTGTGAATGGGCGGACAGAACTACTCCATGACCTTGTGCAGCATGTCAGTGATGTTGATGTTGAGGATGCCATGGGGCAGACAGCACTGCATGTTGCCTGCCAGAACGGTCACAAGACGGTAAGTTCAGCCATGAGGACTTTAAGCTGCATGTGTTTGTTTTTTAAAATTGAACTCATGAAAAGTTTTTCACTGTGCATGTTTGGGAACATGAAGCATAATAGCAAAATCTTGTTTTCTGCATCATATGGACTTTTTCTTTTTTGAGACAGGGTCTCACTTTGTTGCCCAGGCTGGAGTGCAATGGTGGTATCCTAGATCACCGCAGCCTTAAACTCCTGTGCTCAAGTGATCCTCCCACCTCAGCCTCCCGAGTAGCTGGAATTACATGCGTGAACCACTGCACCTGGCCCATATGGACTTCTGATAAATATATTCTGTATGGTTAGAAGAAATAGAAAATAGTGCTTTTGGGCTGGGAGCCGTGGCTCACAGCTGTAATCCCAGCACTTTGGAAGGCTGAGATAGGTGGATCGCTTGAGCTCAGGAGTTCAGCCTGGGCAACATGGCGAAACCCCATCTCTACTAAAAATACAAAAAAATTTAGCTGGGTATGGTGGCATGCACCGGTAGTCTCAGCTATTCCAGAGGCTGAAGTGGGAGAATTGCTTGAGCTCAGGAGTCAGCGGTTACAATGAGCCAAGACTGTGCCACTATACTCCAGCCTGGGTGACAGAGTGAGAGCCTGTCTCAAACAACAACAACAACAAAAACAGGAAAATAGTGCTTTTATATGTGCTCAAAATATTTGTAATTTGTATTTTGATTTTATTTCCAATTCATAGGTTTTAATAACCGAATATACTAAATTTTTTAATGTTGTGTATTCACACTTAATTTTAACATTTATAATGTTCATTCTGTTCTCAGTTTTAGCAAATAAAACTTCATATTTTATTTTATCTTTTGCCATTAAGCCTCAATTTTGGGGATTAGATAGTGAGGAAAGTGAGCAATGACACTGGTTAAATAGTATGAGTCAGGTTATCCTATTTTTCTGCTTGCATTGTGTGTGGTCCAAGTAACAGTTATTTTCTTTCTTTTTTTAATTTTTTAAACTATTTATTTATTTATTTATTTATTTATTTATTTATTTATTTATTTGAGACGGTGTCTCGCTCTGTCACCCAGGCTGGAGTGCAGTGGTGCGATCTCGGCTCACTGCAAGCTCCGCCTCCCGGGTTCACGGCATTCTCTTGCTTCAGACTCTCGAGTGGCTGGGACTACAGGCATGTGCCACCACACCCGGCTAATTTTTTGTATTTTTAGTAGAGATGGGGTTTCACCGTGTTAGCCAGGATGGTCTCGATCTCCTCACCTCGTGATCCACCTGCCTCAGCTTCCCAAAGTGCTGGGATTACAGGCGTGAGCCACCGTGCCTGGCCTCTTTCTTTCTTTTTTTTTTTTTTGAGACAGAGTCTCACTCTGTCACCCAGGCTGGAGTGCAGTGGCACAATCTCAGCTTACTGCAACCTCTGCCTCCCAGGTTTAAATGATTCTTGTGCCTCCCAAGTAGCTGGGATTACAGGTGTGCGCCACCACACCCAGCAACTTTTTGTATTTTTATAGAGATGGGGTTTTGCCGTGGTGGCCAGGCTGATCTTGAATTCCTGGTCTCAAGTGATCTGCCTGCCTCAGCCTCCCAAAATGCTGGTATTACAGGTGTGAGCCACCATGCCTGGCTATTTTCTTTCTTACTCTAGGTTTCTAAAATCATGCATTTGTTTTAGGACAATGCTTTCATGTTATTCCTGTGTCTTGACATTTGGCTTTTGAAATTGCTATTTCTCTCTCATTAAGAGACTTTACTGCCTTATATAAAGATTGAAAGTTAAGATTTTAGATTGAGTTTCTGCTTTGCTCTAATTTTCTACCCTGTTTATGTTTTTAAGTTTTTTTTTTTTTTTTTTTTTTTTTTTTTTTTTTAACATTTAACATTATTGGTAATAGAATATACAGGTGTGTGCCAGTAGTCTCAGCTACTTGGGAGGCTGAGGTGGAGAGGTCAAGATTAGGTAGAGAGATCCCTTTAGCCCAGGAGTTGTGGGTCATAGTGCACTATGCTGGTTGGATGTCCACACTAAGTTTGACATGAATATGGTGACCTCTCAGGATGCCAGATTGCCAGAGAGGTGAACCAGACCAGGTCAGAAACAGCAAGTCAAAACGCCCATGCTGGTCAGTTTGTGGGATCATGTCAGTGAATTGCCACTGCACCTCATCTCTTCAAAAAAAAAAAGCATGTAATTTATTTTCTTGCTGACCATAATAATAACAACGAAACCAACTCAAAGCAAAGTCTGTACCATTAGCTACAAGGATACAAAGTTTGTTTATTTATTTTTGTTGCAAACTTTCTGAGTCTTATCTCTTGTTGGGAGAAGGGAGAATTCCTAGTGGAATCTAGTCTTTTATCTCTTCAAACACTTTTTTCTTAACCTGGTTTCAGATTGTATGATCACAATTCACAGAATATTGGACTTCTTCAAGATAGTAGACAAAGGTTGACTTGTCTTATGTTTAATATGGTGTTGAAAAAGTGGAGGGATATAGGATCCTTTTTCTGTTTCCTAGAATTTTTTCTGAACACCATTGTTCATTTGTATTTTTTGTCTTTTCATCTGAAAACCAATGCAGTGTTTTCAGGTATATTCTTCTCATTAGTTTTTACTACTTAGAGTCAACATTATTAAATTTAAAAAGTATTCTATGTGGAAAAAAAAGATGTGAAATGTCCTAATCTTGAATGACCCAGGGTTTTAAGGCACTATTGCATATATTCTCATAGAGAATGAGTCTAGCCAATAGCTCTCAGAGGACAGAAGAGCACCTACTTTAATATAAACACCCTTTGCTATAACGGATGAGCAGAGTGTCATTTACTAAGACTTGCATACCCTACCTGTTGCCCAGGAACTTGGATAGGAAAATACTGGGATTCAGATTAGAAAAAGATCTGTAAAAGCTATTTTTAGCTGCTTTGAACCAGTACAGAAGCAAGAACTAAGAAAACCTTGTTCAAAACATGTGCATTACAGGCTGCATTAAAAATTTAGAATTGCCTTCTGAAGTTACTGAAAATTAGGTGGTATAAGTATAATATGCTCCATATGGTTTACAACCTAAAGCAAATGTGGTAAAGTAATGGAGAATTCCTCGTAGTCAGATGCCTTTGAACAATTATATTCTGAGAAGATTTATAGGGAGCCTGACTTCATTGTGGTGATGAGTTTCACAGAATGAGATTTTGCAGACAGAGTAGAGGAGGAAGGGTAGAAAAAGTCATGTTGACTTGTGGTTGGTTGTAATGGCCGACGGGATTCATAATAGTTGGTCAATTATAGTTACCTGCAATGATCATATACAGGTAAAGGGAATGCTTAGGACTGATTATTTTCTGAATCGTTATCTACGATGATCATGTAAATGTAAAGGGAATGCTTAGCACTGATTATTTTCTCAATCATTGTATGTATCTTTATTCCTTTTTCAATTAGGACAAAAGGGAATCTTGAAAAATTAGTCTATTTCTTTGCCTCCTGAACTATAGTTCTACAAATGAACTATAGTTCTACAAATCTGTGTTCATAGTTGTGCTAATACTGCCTATTTCAGAATTACTCATATATTTCTGGGACACATTCACATCTCAGTGTATAAGCATTAATTGTTTTATCTTGAGTTTGATGTGATTTACTGGGCTATGAAATATGATGTTATTATAGGATAAGGGTTACTGATTTATTAAAAACCATTTGTATATCTTTCCGTAAGTTGAACACCGAGTGTATAATTCTTTGTCAGGTATCCTAGTGACTCAGTGGCAAGTCAGTATGGCCTTTTTGTTGTCTCACTAGCCACTTCTTGCATAAATTCTTTAAAAAGTCTTCAGAACTGATGTCCATGTAGACCTATACCAGTGCATGTAAGTTTCAATATTTTATTTTTAAGCTTAGAAGCTTACATAATTCTGATTATATATATTTTATAGAATAAAATAGAAAACTTTAAATGGGGAAGAAACTCCATTAAGAAGTAAAGCACATCATCTCTTTTCACAGAGGCACGGGTGATAAATCCTCTGAAATTCGCCTTCTCATCTCGTTTTAGAGTAAATCTGAGGAGTGCATGAAAACATTTTGAGCAACTAGCTAAGCACCCTAAAACTTTGTAGATTATATAGCTAAATGCTATATTCTTGCTTCGGTGACAAGAAGTGCTTTTTCAAATTTATATTACATTTTTTAAGAATAAAAGATTCGGAAGAAAGATTCATTTTTGTCATAACTAAGAAATTGAGTAATCTTAATTATGATTTCATATAGATGCGGCTTTGCATTAGCGGTAAACATGATAAAGGTCTCATTTTCCTCTTGTTGGAAGGAAGTGGTTTGGGCGGTTGAAGAGTGCACTCTGGTTTTTGTCATTGTAGCATAATAGCACCGTGATTTTAAACTACTTCTATCCCTATTTAATAATGATCAGATGAAAGGAATCATAATAACTTCTTAATAATTTTATTTTTATATAACTTTTCTTAGATCAACTGTTAAACTCCATTCTTAGCTGTAATATCAGAATTCTGGTATGTCTTTGGATACTAATTTCAAAACATCATTTCAAAGTTTGGTTATTCAACTGGAGATGATATAATTTTACTGGTGATATAATTAAGGAAAATGTTGTGAACACTTTGGAAGGCATTTAACAGCAGTAATAACTACTGCTATTATGATTGTTATTAATATGCGTGATGTGATTCTGTAAAAGTACACAGATCAGTATCTAGACCCTTTATTCATCTATGCTTATACAAGAAGCTGGGCCTTGTTGATTTTTAATTTCAGTTTTAGAAAGTTGAGTAAAACCTAACACTATTCTCTGTAGGTATAATTTATTAACACTTTTTGGACCATAAATTAAACCTAGTTTTGGTAACTTTTCTTTAAGATTTATAAATGTGTTGAATTGCCAAAATGATTAACTACAGTCTTCTCAGAATAACGTGGATTTAGAAACCGTAGAGAACTGTCAAATAGTTCAGTCTAAAATTCTGTAAGTTAGATTACATGGCAGGATTAGTTAGGGACTAATTTGTAATTTATTTAAAATAAATTTCATTTTATCAAAATAAACCTTATTAAGTTTTTGTAACTAAATACAAAGCTTCACAAACAATATAAAATGATAGTTGAACCCTTAGTATAATAGACTATATTAGATAGAACTGACTGCATTTTTTAACTAAAATCATAGATTTGTTAAGGAACAGTGCTCAACCCTACATTCAGTCAGCTCTCTTGGTGTCTTTAGCCAGCTTCCAAGTTTTTCATCCATTACTGGATAGCTGTGCAAACTTAATTGAAAACATTTTCCAGACATTAATTGGATTCAGCCTTGAGGCATAAAGGTAGGTAGCCTAACATTTCAGAGTATATATCTAGGGTCAGAGTAATTGTATTTATTCTAATGCTAGAATTCTCCTTTAATCATTTCTAAGAAGTTGAAGCAAATAGTAGAAAGTTCTCTTACCACTGTTACTTTTATAACACAACTGGATGATAATGATTTTTACTGGATACTTTGTAGGAGTTCAAAGTTCTTAATAGGTGAAGGTGGACAGATTTCTAGAAAAGATGTGTGTAAACCAGTCACTGATTAGTGAGTTGGGAGTTTTACTTAGTGTATAAGTTATTTGTGCATTGCCATAACTCATGTCATCAGAATTATTTTTAATTAAAAAATTAAGTAAGGACACTTTGTTGTTTGGTCTCCTTTTAGCTAGTGATAATACCACAACTTTGATTTTTACTTAGAGTTTTATTATTGAATATCTATTCCTTTTTACTTTGATCAGTGTTTTGAGAGTTGACATTGATAAAGTAGGGCTGCCCTGGATTTCTTGCTTTGTAATTTATCAGTGTATTGGGCACAGGTGGTCTTGGTTAGTCACTGCCTTCAATTAAATGACTTGAGATTGACCTACACATTAGGTTTGTACGTTCGTTTTACTCAGGAGATTGTTTTATCACTTGAAAGGTTATGAAGTCTGTTGAAATACGTCATTTTTTCTTAAGGCTCTCTTGAAGGCCGTATGAAAATCCCCTATGCTTTTCTTTTTCGGTTCCTCCACAATAGTTTCTTATTCTGTAAGGAGGAGGGAATCCCATTCTAGATAATCAATGACTAGAATAGTTTTTTTGGTGGGTAGAGAAGGGGCAGAATTGGGCCGGGAATTTGCAATTCTAAATTTTTTTGAAAGTGTTTTGTCGATCCAATTTTAGGCATATAGTTCTTAAAATTATGTATATTAATGTAGTGTAGCTCTTAAAATTATGTATATTAACTTGAAAAATACATTGGTAATCAGCTATCAGTCACATATTTATGTTGGCATGCTTTTACATGTTTACATTTAGTAAATTGTAAGCTACTGCACTTAATTTTAGCAAGTAAATGAGAAGCCATATAGTTTTAAAAATAGAAGCTGTGACCATCATTGTAAATCACAATTGTTAGGTTTTTTGGACTTCATGGCTTATAGATCAGTGCAGTTTTCACAAAAGTATTTGTGGGATTTTAGGGGCAAGAAATTTGCTAAAATGAATTGAATCCAAATCATAGAAAATCCTGATTTATTTTTCTGGATAGCACTGATCACCATCTAGTACATTACAAATTTTGTTTATTTACATCTTGTCACTTTATCTTCCCTTTCCACTATATACTTCATGAAGGCAGGTTTTTTTGTCTGTTTTGTTCATTGTTTGAACTCGAGTATCTAGAGTAGGGCATAGCACCTAATTTAGAGCAGTGGTCCCTAACTTTTTTGGCACTAGGGACCAGTTTTGTGGAAGACAAGTCTTCCACAGTTAGAAGTCGCGGGGATGGTTTCCGGATGAAACTGTTCTACTTCAGATGGAACTTACGCCTGAATCTTTCATGGGCAGCTCACAAAAGAGTTCATGCTCCTATGAGAATCAAATGTTGCTGCTGATCAGACAGGAGGCAGAGCTCAGACAGTGATGTTCACGTGCCTGCCACTCACCTCCTGCTGTGTGGCCTGGTTCCTAACAGCCCGGGGATTGGGGACCCCTGATTTAGAGTAGTGTGTAACACACTATCTAGAGGAGGGCGTAGTACATAATGGGTATAGATTTTTGTTGAAAGATGGAAGAAACTGGTGGACAGTGTCCAGGTTCTTGGCATTTTGAACAAAGAATTGGACAAAGTGCACAAACAAAGAATGAAGCATCAAAAGCAGGTATTTATTGAAAACAAGTACACTCCACAGGGTGGGAATTGGCCCAAGCAGCTGCTCAAGGGTCTGGATACAGAATCTTCTGGGGTCTAAATACCCTATATACGTTTCCCATTGGGCACTTGGCGGATTGGAGGAACATTTTATCTACAAGTGTAGCTATTGAAAACTTTACTAAAAATATGTTTCTTTTAATAGTTGCATGTTTTGAGGATCTTAATTGGACTTTTTTTAAAAAATAGAAAAGTAGATTTATGAATGGAAAATAATGGTGACCTCATGTAAATGAAATGGTGGCCTGCAATCAATCAGAGGCTGAAGTTACAAAGGTCACACCCCTATGCAAACATCTGATTGGTTGTGGTAAGCAACCTATCAGAGGTTAAAGTGAAGTTAGGAAGTTGCACTTCTGTGCAATTGAAGACTTGGCCCTCAGTCGGATTGGTTGCACATAGCTACCTTCAGTTAGTCTGACTGGTTGCTATGTGCAGCCAATCAGAGGTTGGTTGCTATGTGCAACCAATCAGAGGCTGAAGTGAAGTTACAGAGTTACACTCCTATGCAAACATCTGACTGGTTGCTTTTTGCAACCTATCAGTGGTACTTTCAATTTCCCATCTGCCTCGCAAAAGAGGTGGGGGTTTGAAAAAGGGAGTAGTCTCTGGTCCTTTTGTTACTTAGGTGTGGAAAGTTAGGGTTTTCCTTTCAATATATTTCTGGGAAGTTAGGGTGAAATGGCCTTAGGTTCCCTGCCTCCAGACCCTATTCTCCTGCCTCAAAACCACTCAAATGCAGTATCATTTTGATCAATATATTCTGCCATTTTCTTTGCATTTCTAAATGTTTGTCACTTTTTTCCTTTTATATCTTTAAGTGGAGTATATATTGATAGTGCTGATTCTCACAAGAGGTTGTATCCGTTTGTATCTATTGCTGAAAATATCTCCTTTTGAGAATCCTTAGGGATTTTAAAAGTTTATTCTAGAATTTATTCTCTTGAATTATGTTGTGCCTTATGCTTTGATACAATTTAAAACTCTCAGGTAGTGTTGTTTCTTCAAGAACATTTATGTATTTGTTTTAACTTAATAAATGCTCAGAGGACATTTTTTTCTACCTAAGTTTTAACCTTTGGGCACACGTGAACAGTTTTCACATAGTTGAAAACATTGATTATCTTGTAGCACTTTGGAAGAGTGTATGTGGAGTCTTGAAACTCCGTTGTTAAATTCTAGTTGTTAAGACCAGGCAATAAATACCTCATTACAGTTCTATATACCTATTTGTCATTCATGATATCTCAATATCATATGTGTGTGTTGTCAACAAGAAAATAATTTGTTATTGTGGTTAGACCTTTTGCTTTACCACTGAAATATTGTTACTCTGGATTATTTGAGAATGAGAATCCATTTTGCACACTAGTGTACGTCCAATTAAGGAGTAGTAAGAGACTCAGGAGGGCGCACCCTCCGAACAAGGCTTAGTAGAAACAGCCAGAATAGTAATAGGATGGGTTAGATAAGTGTTAACAGCCTCTGTCCCCTCGCCTAACACTAATTAGACCTTCCTTATTCTCCTTACCACTCATCACTGTGCAGTCTGCTAATTGTTGAGGTGAGTACATTTTAAGTTCCTTCTGTACTTGAATTATCTTTACTTCCTGTCCTCAGAGAAATGACTGGAGAGTTTTTTAAAACTGTGATTCAGGTTGTCTGTGACTTTCTAGCAGCTTTTCTTATTATGTCATTTAATCAATAATTGACTGAATTTTGCATTTTCCTTTCCCTTCCTGTTCAGAGCTTTTTCAAAAAGAAAACAGCAAGCAAACATCTTTTTTTTGTTAAGTCACAAAGATAGATGACTTTGCATTCATTTCAGTGCTGCAAGGCTATTTTTTATTCTTTCAAATTCCTTTATACATTTTTATTCTTATTCTAAGGGAAGTAGGTTTTTCTGTTTTTTGATTTTACTTTTATTGGGGGATTGGAGGAACATTTTATCTACGAGTGTAGCTATTGAAAACTTTACTAAAAATATGTTTCTTTTAATAGTTGCATGTTTTGAGGATCTTAATTGGACTTTTTTTTAAAAAATAGAAAAGTGGATTTATGAATGGAAAATAAAATGCTGGAACAAGTAACTTCCAATTTGTTTTATTTTTTTTTTTGAGACAGAGTCTCTCTCTGTTGCCTAGGCTGGAGCAATGGCATGATCTTGGCTCACTGCAACCTCTGCCTCCCGGGTTCAAGCGATTCTCCTGCGTCAGCCTCTGAAGTAGCTGGGATCACAGGCACCCGCCACCATGCCCAGCTAATTTTTGTATTTTTGATAGAGACAGTGTTTCACCATGTTGGCCAGGCTGGTCTTGAACTCCTGACCTCAGGTGATCCACCCGGCCTCCCAAAGTGCTAGGATTGTAGGTGTGAACCATCGCGCCCGGCCTCCAATTTTTTAATCAAGTGTTTTTCTCTCTTAAAAAAAATTGATGTCTTTGTAGGATATATTAAAAGTAATGGCAAGAACCACAATTACTTTTTCACCAACCACATGCAAGGCTATGACGGTTTATATTGTAAATCACGCTTTTTTTCTAAGATTTGCTTCAAATTTATCTCACCAGTTAGTTGAGAACAGTAGAGGAATATGTTAGTCTAATGGCTAAATTGTTTTTATATTGTAAGCTCTACAGTATAAATAGAAATACAGAAGCACTATAAAAAATATATGGTTAAAATACCATTACTTTTTTTTTTTTTTTGGAGACAGAGTACAGGCTGGAGTGCAGTGGTGCGATCTCTGCTCATTGCAACCTCCGCCTCCTGGGTTCAAGCAATTCTTCTGCCTCAGCCTCCTGAGTAGCTGGGATTACAGATATGCACCACCACGCCAGGCTAATTTTTGTGTTTTTAGTAGAGACAAGGTTTCACCGTGTTGGCCAGGCTGGTCTTGAACTTCCGACCTCAAGTGATCCGACTGCCTCAGCTTCCCAAAGTGCTAGGATTACAGGTGTGAGCCACCACGCTCAGCCTACTTTTTTTATTTTTTATTTATTTAGAGATAGGGTTTCACTCTGTTGAACCGGATGGAGTGTAGTGGTGTGATCATAGCTCACTGTAATCTTGAACTCCTGGGCTCAAGTGTTTCTTCTGCCTCAGCCTCCCAAGTAGCTAGGGCTGCAAGCACACCCCCCCCCCCTGGCTAATTTTTTTTTTTTTTTTTTTTTTTGAGACAGGCTGGAGTGCAGTGGTGCGATCTCGGCTCACTTCAAGCTCTGCCTCCTGTGTTCATGCCATTCTCCTGCCTCAGCCTCATGAGTAGCTGGGACTAGAGGCACCTGCCACCACACCTGGATAAATTTTGTATTTTTTTTTAGTAGAGACGGGGTTTCACCATGTTAGCCAGGATGGTATTGATCTCCTGACCTTGTGATCTGCCCGCGTCGGCCTCCCAAAGTGCTGGGATTACAGGCTTGAGCCACCACGCCCGGCCCACGCCTGGATAATTTTTTAAAAAATTTATAACTTTCTTTTTTAGAGATGGTGGTCTCACTATGTTGCCCAGATTGGTCTTGAAGTCCTGGCCTCAAGCAGTCCTCCCACTTTGGCCTCCCAAAGCCTTGTGATTACAGGCATAAAAATAGCATTACTTTAAAACCATACACAAGTAGCTGTCTAGGTACTTAAGCTTTATTCTGTAATAGTTATTTAGTAGGGAGTTACTAGATTATCTGTGATTAATGTAGTTTATGAAGATATGTCAGATTAGGCATAATACTATTTAGTAATCTGAATTCAGAAGAATTATAATGCCTATGTTTTGGTCAGTAGAATAGTGATTATAAACATGGACTTGGGTTTGAATCCCTGCTTCATTGTTTGTGTGTTGGGGTACAGATGACATGATCTCTTTGACACTCAGTTTTGTGCTTATAAAAGTGAAGAGAATATCACCTTTCTCACAAGATGCATTAAATGAAATGATAAATGCTTATTAGCACACTGTCTGGGTACATATTAGTGTTATTTACATTATATCATTACATAGTTTTTAACATTATAGTTTATATAAATATATAGTATATTTTGTTAAAATTCCTTTATTACAGTTTCTTTCTGGATTGCTAGGTTTTAATTGCATATTAATATATATTTTCAGTGTATTGGCTTTCATCTCTTCTGAGCCAGGTGAGAGTTGAAGACTTATTTTCTATAATTTCTTTTTTTTTTTTTTTTTAAGTTCAGGGGTACAAATACAGATTTGATACATAGGCAAACTTGTGTCATGGGGGGCTTTGTTGTAGAGATTATTTCATCACGTAGGTATTAAGCCTTGTATACATTAGTTATTTTGCCTCATCCTTTCCCTCCTCCCACCCTCCATCCCTTTGAAAGGCCTCAATGTATATTGTTCCCCTCTGTATCCATGTGTTCTCATCATTGAGCTCCCACTTTATTAGACAGAACATAAGTATTTGGTTTTCTGTTCCTGTGTTAGTTTGCTAAAGAGAATGACCTGCAGCTCCATTCATGTTCCTGAAAAGGACATTGTCACGTTCTTTTTTTATGGCTGCATAGTATTCTGTGGTATATGTGTACCTCATTTTCTTGATCCAGTCTACCATCAGTGGGCGTTTAGGTTGATTCCATGTCTTTGCTATTGTGAATAGTGCAGCAGTGAACAAATGTGTGCATGTGTCTTTATAAAAGAATGATTTATATTTCTTTTGGGTTTATACCCAGTAATGGGATTGCTGGGTCAAATGGTATTTCTGTCCTTAGGTCTTTGAGGAATCACCACACTGTCCTCTACAATGGCTGAAGTAATTTACTCCCACCAACAGTGTATAAGCCTTCCTTTTTCTCTACAACCTTGCCAGCATCTGTTGTTGACTTTTTTTT